>NC_084813.1:2418333-2748888 GCF_963583255.1 Pyrus communis
TCTAAGGGCAAAGTATGCAAAAGGATGCCTTTTGGAGCCTTTTGGAGCAAATTAGAGATTGGAATGGATATCATATGCTTGGAGCCAAAAGGATGGACGAAATTGAAGACTTGAAGTAGGAAAGTTAAATCCTAAAAAGACCTCATGTTTGAGCATCATTGAAAACTCCTACGCATTTTAGAACACAAAAACAACATTCCTAGCAACCTTAGGACATTGTCGTGTGTTTCCTTGTGTCTCCCTTCCTTGCCATGCAAGGAAGGGCTTTGTTCCCTATTTTAAATACTTAAACACTACCACTTATCATTCACCACATATCATTCACCACTTATCATATCATACATTCATTTATCACTTATCATAATCATTCACTTATCACTTAACATATCATACACTTATCACTTATCACTCATAATCACCTACAACATCCACCTACTTGACCTACAACATCCACCTACTCACCTACAACATCCACCTACTTCACCTACAACATCCACCTACTCACCTACAACATCCACCTACTTCACCTACAAACATCCACCTACTTCACCTACAAATGACATAGCCATATGTTCCCTCCACTACTCCTATAAATACCCTTGCATTCATTCATTCATGGACATCTCATTTCATACACAACACATTACAAACACATTCTCCCTTCCCTAGCCGTGAGCTTCCCATCCATTCCCTTATAATCCAAACACCACTCCTCATCCATTTCCATAATCCCCCAAACCTCACCTTAGACCTTGTGCTACAACAACGAGGAAGATAAGAGGGCCTAAACGTTCATACAATTCAAGTGTGAGTTGTTGGAATGTTTAGGTGTTTCTTTGATTTCAAAGTTTAAATTTAATTCTCTTTGTTTTGTACGTATGAGGAATGGAAGAGAAGAGTGCCTAAACGTTCATACAATTCAAGTTTGAGTTGTTGGAATGTTTAGATGTTTCTTTGATTTCAAAGATATGAGGAAATAAAACCCCCTTTAGCTAGGGGGTGATTCGAAACTATGTTTATATTTGCAATATGAATTGATTAACTTTCGTTGGAATTTCATAAGTTGTTGATTCAATTTGTTTAACCGTTTGATTGATAACTTATTTATGTATGTTTATTAAGAATGCGCGCTTAATTTTCATGCATGAATATGACGCTAGAATATAAGTGAATTTCACCTAATCGTTATGAACTTATATTCACAAGTAGTGGAGGTTGCTTGTAAACAATCGCGTTAAACGAATTCTTGGCATAAGTTTCATGCGTATTCCATAGTAACGAATGCCTCGTCAACACTTATAGTTTTCATGTTGCTTAATGATCTTTGATTGTATCTTTATTGTGCTGTTCATGTAAAGGACTTTTGGAGAATGTTGTGAATTGCGTTGCGCTAACCCATCCAATTCATTAACTTAAGGAAAACTTGACGGTTAATTTAAGCGGACCTAATTAACCCGGAGTGTTGAGTTTCATAATTTATCGAAAGACCAACTGAGAATCAATCTTGTATGCAAGTGTAACATGTGTGGAGAAGAACCCCTTGGCTATTCCATCATCCATATTTTCATCACATTTATATTTACGTTTTGCCTTTAATTACAATTTGTGCAATTTAGCTAATTTCGTCAAATCAAACCCCCCCTTTACTTTCCTGTTCTTTAGTGCTTAGAATCTGTTTAGTTTATGTTTTAAAGTATTTTTTTGTTTTTATTGGTTTGTCTTAGTGTTTTAAACTTTAATTTTGCATTCTTTGAGTCTAGTTTAGTGTTTTAAACTTTATTTTACGTTTAATCCCCGGTCCAGAACGATCCCTACTTATACTTATACTACAAATCGACAAAAAGAGGGTTTAATTTGTGCGCGTATAAATCTCGCATCAGGTGTATTCCTCTTCCTTGTGATTTGATTTTGATGGTTGAGGGTCCGTTCCAACCTCCTTGTCACTTCTCAACATGATAGCATTGGTGTTTTCAAATTCTCCCTTCTGATTTGCAATGGTTGAACTAGGGAGTTCGCCTTGGTCTTGAAACTGTCCTACGAACTCCGCGATCTGCCCAATTTGCTTATCCAAGTGGTCCAACCTTTGTGGTGGCTGCATAGGCGTTGAATAGAACTCCTCATATGGCTGCCAATATCCTTCTTGTTGAGCCTCATTGTCTTGATTTTGTGAGCCCTGCACCAAACAAATTAATTCATTAAGCTTTTGATTATAATCTATTGACGAACTTGAGTTTGGTTGGGCATATTGAATATGAGGTTGTGGTGGCTGCCAATATCCTCCTTGTTGAGCATTTTGAGGTTCCCACCACATAGAGTTTGAATGATCACTCCAATCCGAATTGTAAGTATTGAAAAACACGTTATTCCTTGATTGAAGATTAGATAGATCAACTCTTTGCATTTGGGACCTTTTCATGAGCTGTGACAAAAGAGAAGCGTTATCAAGTGCCATGTTGTTCTTAACAAACAAAACACAAATAAAAACTAAATCTAAAAGACAATACAGAAACAAACAATCCAAGGGATTAGCAAATTTTCTAATCCCCGGCAACGGCGCCAAAATTTGATGCGAGAATTTACTTGACACTCAAATTAAACCCTCGTTTGACAATTGTAGTAGAATGGATAAGTGAGGGATCGTTCTAGACCGGGGATTAGGAGGGCTTGCTAAAACCTTCTAAATTGACTTAAAAACATAAAAACACAATATAAAACACTATTTAATGCTCGAAGAAAGCAAAACTAAAAATAAGAAAGATTAAGACTAAGATTTCAACGAAATAGGGGGGAATTGGATTTGGACGAATTTAAACTAAAATGAATACTTGGAAACAAAACAAATTGTAAATATGGATTTGACGGAAATGAATGGATGGGAAGCTAGCTAAGGGTTCTTTCTCTACACATGATATTTATGCATATGAATCAATTTCCAGTTATTCCTTCATTGAATTATGAACGACAATGCCCCAAATTAACCGTGACATCACTAGTTAACCCTCAGATTTTCCTTATATTATTGGATTGGATGGCATCATTCGACAACCCAAAACATTCTCAAAAGTTCCCTACATGTCATCATAATAGAGATACAATCGAAGATCATTAAGAATAATGAAAACCATAAGCATTGACAAAGCATTTGCAACTATGACATCATGTTACTCATGCTAAGAATTAAACTTAACGCGATCGTGACAAGCGACCTTCACTACTTTCAAGTATAAGTTAGTAACGATTATGTGAAACCTTCTTAAACTTTAGCCACATATTCATGCATGCTAATTAAGTATCGACCCTCAATCAACAAACACAAATAAGTTAATCATCAAATAGTTAAGCCAATTGCATTCACGAATCAAGAGTTCATAACCGGAATTCATCAATTCATATCACATAAATAATCATGGTATTGAAATCACCCCTAGCCAAAAAGGGTTTAGTTCCTCATAACTTTGAAATCAAAGAAACACCTAAACATTCCAACAACTCAACTTGAATTGTATGAACGTTTAGGCACTCTTTTCTTCCATTCTTTATATTACAAAACAAAGAGAATTGAATTTAAACATTGAAATCAAAGAAACGCGTAAACATTCCAACAACTCAAACGTGAATTGTATGAACGTTTAGGCCCTCTTCTCTTCCTCTTCGTTGTAGCACAAGGTCTAAGGTGAGGTTTGGGGGATTATGGAAATGGATGAGGAGTGGTGTAGAAGTGGAAAGATGGTTTGGAAAAATGGTGTTTGGATTATAAGGGGAGAGATGGGAAGCTCACGGCTAGGGAAGGGAGAATGTGTTTGTAATGTGTTGTGTATGAAAATGAGATGTCCATGAATGAATGAATGCAAGGGTATTTATAGGAGTAGTGGAGGGAACATATGGCTATGTCATTTGTAGGTGAAGTAGGTGGATGTTGTAGGTGAAGTAGGTGGATGTTGTAGGTGAAGTAGGTGGATGTTGTAGGTGAAGTAGGTGGATGTTGTAGGTGAAGTAGGTGGATGTTGTAGGTGATTATGAGTGATAAGTGATAAGTGTATGATATGTTAAGTGATAGGAGCATATTTAGGCGACTTACTTAGCTTGTTTTCGTGCATCTATGTTGTTAATTCATAGTTGTTTTAGTAGTTTAAGCCATTTTCGTGTGTTTTTAGGTTCATATGGCTAAGGAAGCAAAAAGATGCATTTTGGAGCATTTTGGAGCAAAATTGGGCTTGGAATGGATAGCATATGCTTGGAGCCAAAGTGTTGGACGAATTTGAAAGCCTTGTATGCACTTTGGACATAAAACAAAGGGCCTAGCCCAATCAAACAATCCTTTGAGCCATGCAAAACCTCTAGCCCAATCAACAACCCTTAGCCACATGCATTCACATGCATCACAACCCCAAAACCATCAAGAAACACCATTCACACACACATGCATTTACTCTTTCATCATTGCACCACCATTCACACACACATGCACTTACTCCTTCATCATTACACCACCTTCTCCATCTTTATTCCACATGCATTCATCATAATTCACCCTAGCTACCACCATTCACACACACATGCACTTATTCTTTCATCATTGCACCACCATTCACACACACATGCACTTACTCTTTCATCATTGCACCACCAATTCAACACATGCATTCACACACCAACAACCTAGCTCTTTTTCCATCATTATTTCATCCACATGCACTCTCAATCATAACAACCACATTCACTCTTAAACAATCACCCACATATTCTCCCATTCCCCCTATAAATACCCTTGCATTCATTCATTCAAGCATCATCTCATTTCATACACAACACACCACAAACACTTCCATTCCTTCTCTTTGCCGTGAGTCCCCTTAGAATCCAAAACCATCTTTCCATTTCCATCACTCCTCACTCCATTCCACACTTCCATTCCCCCAAACCAACTATCCTTAGACCTTATGCTACAATAAAGAGGAAGAGAAGAGGGCCTAAACGTTCATACAATTCAAGTTTGAGTTGTTGGAATGTTTAGGTGTTTCTTTGATTTCAATGTTTAAATTCAATTCTCTTTGTTTGTACGTATGAGGAATGGAAGAGAAGAGTGCCTAAACGTTCATACAATTCAAGTTTGAGTTGTTGGAATGTTTAGGTGTTTCTTTGATTTCAAAGTTATAATAAACTAAACCCCCTTTAGCTAGGGGGTGATTCGAAATATATGTTTATGCTTGCATTTTGATTTGATTACTTCTAATTGCGTTTCATAAGTTGTGGATTCAATTTGTTTAACCGTTTGATTGATAACTTATTTATGTATGTTTATTGAGAATGCGCGCTTAATTTTCATGCATGAATATGACGCTAGAATATAAGTGAGTTGCACCTAATAGTTACGAACTTATATTCACAAGTAGTGGAGGTTGCTTATAAACAATCGCGTCAAACGAATTCTTGGCATAAGTTTCATGCGTATTCCATAGTAACGAATGCCTCGTCAACACTTATAGTTTTCATTATGCTTAATGATCTTTGATTGTATCTTTATTGTGCTTTTCACGTAAAGGACTTTTGGAGAATGTTGTGAATTGCGTTGCGCTAACCCATCCAATTCATTAACTTAAGGAAAACTAGACGGTTAATTTAAGCGGACCTAATTAACCCGGGGCGTTGAGAATTAATGATTTGTTGAAATGCAATTGGAAATCGTTTTATTATGCAAGTATAACATATGTGGAGATGAACCCCGTAGCTAACTTTCCATCCATTCAATTCCATCCATTTGTTCTTTCTTTTTTTGTTTCTGTTTTCATGTTTAATTTAACTTGTTATTCAATTCTGTTAAACATGTGAAACTAATTTCTTTTTAGTTAGAAGCGAATTTGAAGCCATGGACATATGTTGGTTATGATTTGATTTACTCCAGTTATGAATTCATGAACTTTAGATGTGGGTTACTTTCCTGTTTTGATTAAGAACTTGTTTATGTATGTGGGTTGAGGGTCGACACTTAATTTGCATGCCTAAAACTTGATGCTAGGATATAAGGGAATTTCACCTAATCGTTATGAACTTATATTCATGAGTAGTAAAAATCGCTAGTCACGATTGTGTTTAGTAAACCCTAGGCTGGATTAACATGCGTATCCCATAGTTATGAATGCCTAGTCGATGTTTATGATTTCCGTTGAACTTAATGATCTTTGTTGAATGTCTCTATCATGCGTATTCCATGTGAGAGACTTTGATTAGGAATAATTTGGTTGTAATGCGTATCCCATTCAATCCAATGAATCTAGGGAAATCTGAAGGTTAATTTAAGCGGACCTAATTAACTTGGAGCATTGTCATTCATCGTTTGTTGAAGTCATAACTGGGAGTCAAATTATATGCTTATGTTCATGTGTGGATAAGGAACCCTCTAACTAGTTTTTCATCATTCTATTTTATCAATTTCGTTTTTATAATCTGTTTTAATTAGAATCTGTGCATTTAGTTTAAATTCATCCAAAACCAATCCCCCATTTATTTTAAAGTGTTAGATTAGTTAGAAATACATTTAGCTTGTGCTTATAAGTATTTTGATTCATTTTTTTTCCCAAATTCGTCCAAAGTACTCAAGGTGCTCAAAACTGCCCAGAAAGTGTTTTTTTAGTTTCGAGTGCTTTGGGTACTGTTTGAGTCTTTTGGTTTGTTTTAGTGTTTTAAAGTTTAGTTTTGCAATGTTTGAGTCTAGTATAGTATTTTATTTTGTGTTTTTACGTTTTTGAGTCAAATCCAAGTGATTAACAATCCCTCCTAATCCCCGGTCCAGAACGATCCCTACTTATACATATACTACAATTTGACGAAAAGAGGGTTTAATTTGTGTGCGTATAAATCTCGCATCATTAAGTGATAAGTGAATGATTATGATAAGTGATAAATGAATGTATGATATGATAAGTGGTGAATGATAAGTGATAAGTGGTGATGATATGTGATAAGTAATGAGTGGTGATGATAAGTATGGAGCATGTGAATTAACTAATGAAGGAAATGCATGTGCAATGACAATGTGTTAGAATGGATGTGTGTTATGCATGGCATGATTGGGATTAGGAAAGGTTTTAAATGTCCTAAAACTAAAGAGAACAAGGTTCCAACACTTTGGTCTTCAATTAGGTCTTCAATTTCGTCCAACACTTTGGCTCCAAGCATAAGCTATCCATCCTTAGCCCAAAAGTGCTCCAAAAGTCTCCAAAATGCATCTTTTTGCTCCTTTAGCCCTTTGGACCTATAAACACACGAAAATAGCTTAAAGTACTAAAATAACTAAAGAAACATAACGTAAATGCACGAGAACAAGCCATTTAAGTCGCATGAATATGCTCCTATCACCTATTCTACCTAAATTCCAGCTGCAAGGGGGAGTTATTTTCATATTAGGACACCTAAAAACTTGATTTCTAGAAGGCTTTACCTTTTCCTAAAAGGGTGCCACACCTTGGATCCTTGTCCCTGTTGGTTTGTGATGTGCAATCCTTTTCCAACATAACCTTTGGAGTGCCAAATCCTTCTCCAAAACTACCTTGTGTCGTGTACCCTCAGCCTATAAATACACCACAATGCCGCACCATTCAGATCACCACACACAAGAGCCTAAAATAAAAAAAATACACAGTGTGCCGCAACTTTGCAAGGAATGAGAAGAAGAAGCTTGGAGCTGTGTTGCCATCCAAAGACCATTGGATTGCTGGAGCATTTCTAGGTGTATTCTATCCTTAGTTTTAGTTCAATGTTTGTTTTAATTTGGTTTTCAGTTATGATGAACATGTGGAACTAATTTGTTTTAGCTAGAGATGAATTCAAAGCCATGAACATATATGTGATATGAATTGATTACGTACAGTTATTGTTTCATAAATCGTGAATGCAATTTACTTAACTGTTTGATTGATAACTTATTCTTGTGTGTTGATTAAAGGGGCCCACTTAGTTTGCATGCATGAATTTGATGCTAAAATATAAGGGAGTTTCATCTAATAGTTATGAACTTATATTTATAAGTAGTGGAAATCACTAGACATGATTATGTTAAGTAAATTCTTGGCAGGAGTATCATGCAGCTCATAGTTACGAATGTCATGTCAATGCTTATGATTTTCACAGAATTTAATGATCTTGGATATGTATCTCTATTATGCAATTCATATAGGGAACTTGATAAGAATAATTTGATTGCGTCGCTATAAGTCCAATTCAATGAATTTAGGAAAATCTGATGGTTAATTTGTGCAGTTCATGGTTAACTTGGGGCATTTTCATTCATGGTTTATAGGAATAATAACTGGAAATTGATTTGTGTTGCATATGTGTCATGTATGGAGAAGGGCCCTCTAGCTAGCCTTTCACCCCCTTCATTCACCCCAATTTAGTATCAATTAGTTTGTTTCTACAAGTTACTTAATTTTAGTTTTAAATTTCGTCCAAACCAAACCCCCCGCCATTGTGTCATGCTAGTTTAGTTTAAAATTCGTTCAAACCTATTCCCTTTTAGTATTTTTAGTCAAGTCAAGTCTAAAATTCATCCAAATCATCCTTTGGTTCCTGTGTTGAGTCAGTTTGGTCAGTTTTGAGTCATTAGCGTTTAGTTTTATATTTTTAAGTCTAATTTATGTTCAGTAGCATCCCTTTTAATCTCTGGCCTAGAACGATCCCTACTTACGTATACTACAATTGTCTAAAAAAGGTTTAATTTTTGTGTTAGTTTTTACCCATCAAGTTGTAATATGCAAATTAGTCCTTTGACCTGAGGCATCATAGATGTCTAATGGTTAGGTCCTTGATCCTTGATCAAGTCAAAGGCATTCCATCGAGAGTGTCCACGACATTGTTAGGGTCAAGCTATCTAGTCATGTAGGCATATGAATGTACAACAAGGGGATCTCTAACCTTCCATGGTGGAGGAAGAATACTCTAAGATATGATTCGGGAGTCTTTGGCCAAAGCATATGAATACAACTTAGGAAGTTTGTTCCAAATCATACTCAAACAATGTGATTAAGAGTATTGTATTGGAAAATGACTATATTGCATTGTAATTGTAACTAGATGATAGGAGCATATTTAGGCGACTTACTTTGCTTGTTCTCGTGCATTTACGTTGTGTTTCTTTAGTTATTTTAGTCCTTTATGCTTCTTTTGTGTGTTTTCAGGATATTAAGACGTGTTTGACGAAAGGATGCATTGTGGAGTGTTTTGGAGCACTATTGGGCTAAGGATGGATAGCTTATACTTGGAGCCCAAGTGTTGGAAGAAATTGAAGGCCTTGTATGCATTCCCATTCTTTAATTCAACCACATTCCAATTCAACACATGCAATTACACACACCACTCAACCCTTTTTCCATCCTTTGTGCCGTGCATTCCCAATCCCTTTCCATCAATTCACATGCATTTACACCCCACATGTCCCTTTAATCATTCAACCATAAAGCCACATGCACTCCCATTTCTCTTCCCATTCACCCTTTGCCGTGCATAACCTTGACATTTTTAATCTAATCCACAACTTTTCCTAGTTGTTTGCATGTGCATTCCCCATTCAAACTTCCAGCTTTCATTCTACATTATTGCAGCTACATCCTCTCACCCTTTAATCATTAAGCACATGCAAAACTTCATCATTCATCACACATTCCTTGGCATACAAAACAGCACCATTTAAACCCCAAAACAACTCTTTGCCGCGCCTTTCCATCATTTCCAGCATCCACACACATTGCTGCAGCTTTCCAACTTTCATTCTTCATCATTGCATCCATTCCACATGCATTCTTCATCATTGCACCACAATTCAATTAATCCCACACTCCATGCCGTGGCCTATTCTCATTTCAGCACACTCCACATGCAATTCCAGCTTTTCTCCTTCTCTTTGCAGCCACAAGTCACATGCATTCACTCATAATCATTCACCAAACATGCAGCCACATTTCCACCCACCTCCTAGCTGTTATGTTCCCTCCATTACTCCTATAAATACCCTTGCATTCATTCATTCAAGGATCTCATCTCATTCACAACACAACACACCACACAAATACACATCCATTGCTGTGCATATCCTTCCAATCTGTGCAGTTTTTATCCTCCATTTCAGCCACTATCCAACCACTTCCCATCCCTCCAAAACACTTCACATAATCCCCAAAGCTCACCTTAGACCTTGTGCCACAACAACGAGGAAGAGAAGAGTGCCTAAACGTTCATACAATTCAAGTTTGAGTTGTTGGAATGTTTAGGTGTTTCTTTGATTTCAATGTTTGAATTCAATTTTCTTTGTTTTGTAATGGAAGAGAAGAGTGCCTAAATGTTCATACAATTCAAGTTTGAGTTGTTGGAATGTTTAGTTGTTTCTTTGATTTCAAGGTTATGAGGAACTAAACCCCCTTTAGCTAGGGGGTGATTCGAAACTATGTTTATATTTGCAATATGAATTGATTACTTTTGGTTGGAATTTCATAAGTTGTGGATTCAATTCGTTTAACTGTTTGATTGATAACTTATTTATGTATGTTCATTGAGATTGCAAGCTTAATTTTCATGCATGAATATGACGCTAGAATATAAGTGAGTTTCACCTAATCGTTATGAACTTATATTCACAAGTAGTGGAGGTTGCTTATAAACAATCGCGTTAAACGAATTCTTGGCATAAGTTTCATGCGTATTCCATAGTAACGAATGCCTCGTCAACACTTATAATTTTCATTGAACTTAATGATCTTTGTTGAATGTCTCTATCATGCGCATTCCATAGTTAGGGACTTTGATTAAGAATAATTTGGTTGTAATGCGTATTCCATTCAATCCAACGAATTTAGGGAAATCTGAAAGTTAATTTAAGCGGACCTAATTAACTTGGAGCATTGAGTTTCACAACTTATCGAAAGACCAACTGAGAATCAATATTGTATGCAAGTGTAACATGTGTGGAGAAGAACCCCTTGGCTATTCCATCATCCATATTTTCATCACATTCATATTTACATTTTGCCTTTAATTATATTCTGTCTTTTTAATTTAATATTGTCCAAACACATTTCCCCCATATTTCGTTGAGTCTTAATCATTCGTATTTGTTTTATTTTTGTATCTTTAAGCTTTTGGAGTCATAAACACTTTCAAATTCGTCTAAATCAAGTTCTAGTTTCTATTTGAGTCAATTTGATTGTTTTAAGCAGTTTGAGTCTTTCAAAGCTATTCTGAGTCATAGTAGTTTTGTTAAGAGTCTTTACATTTAGTTTTTGTGTTTTCAAGTCAATTCAAAATAGATTAGCACCCCTAGTTAATCCCCGGTTAGAACGATCCCTACTTACATCATTACTACAATTGTCACAAATAGGGTTTAGTTTGTGTGCGTATAATATACGTATCAAATTTTGGCGCCGTTGCCGGGGATTGGCAAAGTTGCTAATCCCTTGTCTTGAGTCTTGTTTAAATTGTTTAGTTTAGTTTCTGTTTTGTTTTAATTTTTTTTGCACCGTGTGTATGTGTTTTTGTGCCGTGTGTGGCAACTTGTTTTCTTACTTGTGCCAAGTCTATTAAGTTGGTTACTTATCTTGTTTACTTTTGTGTGTAGGTACTAGTTTATGACCCGTAGCTCACAACCTGTTCGTGAGCAAATCTCCGACTTTGACGGTGATTTCGAGAGGACTTTGAGAAGGAACAAGAAATTGCAAGAGTCTAATCCTCCTAGTCCCGAACCTGAAGTAGAAGAGGAAGCCACGGATTGGGTTAAAGAGGAAATACCAACCATGGCGGTGGATAATCGAACCATTAAAGAGCTTTCTGCCTCAGGTTTGGCCAATGCAGCCCCTCTTTGCATTCAATACCCCGCGGCTGCCCAAGACAAGACCGATGAATTCGAATTGAAGTCAAGCTTGTTGCACCACATTCCAAAGTACCATGGGCTTTCCATGGAAGATCCCAACAAGCATCTCAAGGAGTTCGAGGTTGTTTGTTCGAGCATGACACCCATCAATGTCGATGGGAACATTCTGATGATGAAGGCTTTTCCATTCTCTCTTGTGGAAAAGGCTAAGGATTGGCTTTATGAATTGGCACCCGGGACCGTTACTTCTTGGGAGAGCATGAAGAGAGCCTTCTTGGAGAAGTTCTTCCCTACTTCAAAAGTCATTCTCTTGAGGAAGAAAATTAGCGGAATCCAACAAAGTCAAGGAGAATCTTTTTCGGCATACTACGAGCGTTTTAAAGCCCTTGTTGCATCATGTCCTCAACATCAAATGAAGGAAGAGCTTCTCCTTCAATACTTCTATGAGGGCCTTCTTCCCATTGAAAGGAAAATGCTCGATGCTTCGGCGGGAGGTGCATTGGTGGACAAAACACCTATGGCAGCCAAGACCCTAATTGCAAACCGTGCTCTAAATGCACAACAATATGAAGGTGTTGGACAAAGAGAAGGGCCACGACAACAAAGTGTGAATGAGGTAAGTGCAATTTCTGATATTCAGTCACAATTGGCTAATCTTACTTCTCTCGTGTCTCAGGTTGTCAAGGGGTCAAAATCACAAGAAAACCAAGTGTGTGGCGTGTGTACAATGCAAGGGCATCCATCCGAGACATGCCCTCAATTAATAGAGAATGGGGGATGGGAATCTGCCAATGCCATAGGCTATGGGAATCAAAACCAACCGAGGAACGATCCATATTCTAACACATATAATCCAGGTTGGAGAGACCACCCAAATTTCAGATAGAGAGATGCACAACAACCTGCCCAACAATCTGCACCACAAAGGGGATTTCAACAAAACCCACCTGGAATCCCGCGACCATACCAATCCAACCAACCACCATCGTCCCAAAACAACTCAGGTTCGTCTTTTGATAATTCTCAAGTTATTCAATTGCTAACTACATTGGCGCAGGGGCAAGAAAAACAAACAAAAGACATGCACAATTACGCCAATGAGGTGCAGAATCAAGCTCAAGAGGTGAAGGAGTTGAAGAGACAACTGGGACAAATGGCTGAATTCATGGGGCAATTTAATAGAGAACAAGGCAAGTTACCAAGTTCAACGCAGGTGACTCCGAAAGGAGGATTCGAATCTGCAAATGCCATAAGTTTGAGAAGTGGTAAGGAGGTCGAAACCACCCCAAGGCCGTCCAAAACAAGTCAAGAAGAGGACATGTTGCTACAAGAAGAGGAGGAACAAGCAAAGAAGGCCACGACAAGGGTGAAAGAAACTTTTCCGCAGCCCCTTATTGTGCCAAAACCGTCCAACACGCCTAAGGTAAGTCCAAATTTGACTTTGTCAAGTTCTATTCCACTAAACGTGCCCTTTCCTAGCAGGTTTAGGCAATCAAAGAAGGAGGAGAGTGAAAAGGACATTCTGGAAACCTTTAGGAAAGTTCAAGTCAACATTCCGCTCCTTGATGCAATCAAGCAAGTCCCTAAGTATGCCAAGTTCTTAAAAGAGCTTTGCACAACGAGGAAGAGGATTTCAAACAAGGAGGTGGTCCAGGTAAGTGAGAATGTGTCTGCAGTGCTACAAAGGAAACTACCACCTAAATGCAAAGATCCAGGTAGCTTTACAATCCCTTGTATTATTGGTCAAACTAAGTTCGAACATGCTATGTTAGACTTAGGAGCTTCAATTAACGTCATGCCATACTCTATTTATGCCTCAATGAACCTTGGTGAATTGAAAAATGATGGTGTGATTATTCAGTTGGCCGATAGATCTAATGCCTATCCAAAGGGCGTATTGGAAGATGTCTTAGTGCAGGTGAATAATTTGATCTTCCCAGCGGATTTCTACGTGCTTGACATGGAGGATTCACCCCATTCCACCCCATTGCCGATTTTATTAGGGAGGCCCTTCATGAAGACAGCCCGCACCAAGATAGATGTGTTTAAAGGAACGTTAACGATGGAATTTGATGGGGAAGTCATTGATTTCAATCTTTCTGAAAGTATTAAATTTCCTAAGGACGATCATTCTTGCTTTTCTATTGATATAATTGATGATTTGGCACAGGAATTTCTCGATTCTTTGGAGAGGGATACACTTGAAACAACAATTGCACAAGGAATTAGGCAAAAATCTGGTTTTGCCATGCCTAGAAGTGAAGATGAGGCCGAGATGGTCGCTGCACTTGAGTCATTGCCACAACACTGTGGTAAGCCTTCTAACCCAATTTCAATTTCAGTTTTCACTAATAAGTTGTTACCCTCAGTGATTCAGGCACCCGTACTTGAGCTTAAACCGTTGCCCGATCATTTAAAGTACGTCTTCTTGGGAGACAACGAGACATTGCCCGTCATTGTCTCCTCATCACTCACGGCCATAGAGGAGGAGAAGTTGATTCGAGTGTTGAAAGAGCACAAGACGGCCATTGGATGGACTTTGGCCGATATTAGGGGAATTAGCCCGACTACGTGCATGCATTGCATACTTCTAGAGGAGGGGGCTAAACCAACTCGTGAGGCTCAGCGCCGTCTCAACCCTCCAATGATGGAAGTTGTGAAAAAGGAGATTATCAAACTTCTTGATTGTGGAGTGATTTATCTCATCTCTGATAGTCGTTGGGTGTCACCGGTGCAATGTGTTCCAAAGAAGTCCGGAGTGACAGTGGTGAAGAATGCTGAGAATGAGCTTGTGCCAACCCGTATCCAAACAGGTTGGCGAGTGTGCATTGATTATAGGAAGCTCAACGCCACCACAAGGAAGGACCACTTCCCTTTGCCGTTCATTGATCAAATGCTTGAAAGGTTAGCCGGTCATTCTTTTTATTGTTTCCTTGATGGTTATTCTGGATATAATCAGATTGTCATAGCGCCGGATGGCCAAGAAAAGACAACTTTCACATGCCCCTTTGGTACTTTTGCTTATCGTCGCATGCCTTTTGGTTTATGCAATGCTCCGGCCACGTTTCAAAGGTGTATGGTAAGTATCTTCTCAGATTTTGTGGAAAAGATTATTGAGGTATTTATGGATGATTTCAGTGTGTTTGGTGATTCATTTGATGGTTGTTTGGAAAATCTCACAATGATTTTGAAACGATGTGTAGAAACTAACCTTGTGCTTAATTGGGAAAAATGTCACTTTATGGTTAGACAAGGCATAGTTCTAGGGCATATTGTTTCAGAAAGAGGAATTGAAGTGGATAAATCGAAAATAGATCTTATACGCTACTTACCCTCTCCTACTTCGGTTCGAGAGGTTCGTTCGTTTCTTGGTCATGCAGGATTTTATAGTCGATTTATCAAGGACTTCTCCAAGATCTCAAACCCTCTTTGCCGTCTCCTCCAGAAAGATGTGGCGTTTGACTTCAACGAGGAGTGTGAGAAGGCGTTCAATCACCTCAAAGAAACACTAACTTCGGCCCCTATCATAGTTCCACCGGATTGGAGCCTTCCTTTTGAGCTTATGTGCGATGCTTCCGATTATGCATTAGGAGCTGTTTTGGGGCAAAGGAAGGAAAAGAGACCGCATGTTATCTATTATGCCTCTCGGACTTTAAATGATGCACAATTGAATTATTCTACCACTGAAAAAGAACTTCTTGCTGTTGTATTTGCTTTAGATAAATTTCGTTCTTATTTGCTTGGTACTAAAGTTATTATTTATACTGACCATGCAGATTGAAGTATTTGTTCACCAAGAAGGAGGCCAAACCACGACTCATTCGTTGGATGCTTCTTCTCCAATAGTTCGATATCGAAATCCGGGACAAGAAAGGAAGTGAAAACGTGGTGGCTGACCACTTGAGCCGTATGGTGCATGAGGAGGATGCCGTGCCTATCATAGAGATGTTCCCAGATGAGCAACTGATGTCCGTCAAGGTAAGTGAACCGTGGTATGTTGATTTGGTGAATTATTTGGTGTCTAAACATGTTCCTAGTGAATTACTTAAACACCAATGTGATAAATTGAAGAAAGAGGCACGGTTTTATGTGTGGGATGACCCGTATTTATGGAAATATTGCCCTGACCAAGTTATACGTAGGTGTGTGCATGATTCTGAGTTTAATGCTATTCTAACCTTTTGTCACACTTATACTTGTGGGGGACACTTTGGCACTCAAAGAACAGCACTTAAGGTGTTAGAATGTGGTTTCTATTGGCCTACCATCTTTAGGGATGCTAGAACATTTTGCATGTCTTGTGATAGATGCCAAAGAACGGGCAATATTGGTCCTAAACAGCAAATGCCGCAAACCCCCATTTTTAGTGTTGAAATCTTTGATGTTTGGGGTATTGATTTTATGGGTCCCTTTCCTTCGTCACATGGGTTTCTTTATATATTGCTTGCTGTGGACTATGTGTCGAAATGGGTGGAAGCAAAAGCCACCCGAACTAATGATTCTCGAGTGGTTGCAGATTTTGTGAAAACTAACATTTTTGCAAGGTTTGGAATGCCACGAGTGCTAATCAGTGATGGAGGTTCCCATTTTTGTAATCGAACAATCGAGGCGTTGCTCAAGAAATACAATGTCACACATAAGGTGGCCACACCTTATCATCCTCAAACGAGCGGGCAAGCCGAGGTTTCGAATAGGGAAATCAAGCAGATTCTTGAGAAGACTGTGAGGCCTACAAGGAAGGATTGGAGTTTGCGCTTAAACGATGCATTGTGGGCGTATCGCACTGCCTACAAAACCCCCATTGGGATGTCACCTTTTCGGCTCATCTATGGGAAGCCATGCCATCTTCCCGTCGAATTAGAGCATCGTGCACATTGGGCCGTCAAAACATTCAATATGGACCTTGATGCCGCAGGTTTACATAGGAAGCTTCAATTGTGTGAGCTTGATGAAATCCGAAATGAAGCATATGAGAATGCCCGGATTTACAAGGAGAAAACGAAGGCATTCCATGACAAGATGATTCGTGCCAAGACGTTCTCTATTGGGCAGAAAGTGTTGTTGTTCAATTCTCGCCTTCGGTTGTTTCCGGGTAAGTTGCGTTCCAAATGGGTTGGTCCTTTTATTGTCACTAATGTTTTCCCTCATGGTGCAGTACAAATCAAAAGTTCAAGGACGCAGCAAGAATTCAAAGTGAATGGGCATCGATTGAAGCCCTATTACGAGACGTTTGAGGAGCATGTCGTGGAGGAGGTACCCCTCCATGCCGTGGAACCTAGTCAAGCTTAAACGGAGGTACCGTCCGGCTGCAAGACGTAAAAGAAAGCGCTACTTGGGAGGCAACCCATGCATTCAACAAAGGAAGACTTAGAAAGCACTCCAATTCCAGATTCCTAAAAACTCTTCTCTTTGTTGCTATTTCGTTTCTGCCTTGTTAGGTTGTTTAGTTATTGTTGTTTGTTTATTAATTGTGTGAGTCTATGATTGTAACATTGAGAAAATGTTTGATTTATTGATAGGCACTGCTAAACAAAGAAAGATGGAGCCTTCACAAAGGGCGTTTACTTGAAGCCCCACTACGAGGCGTCGAAGCAGAAGGCATAGAAGCGGGAGGCATAGGCGCAGAAGACATCGGAGTAGAAGGCATCGGAGCTAGAGCATTCCAGGCCTCAATACTTGGCCAAGCGCTGGATGACCCAGGAAAAAGGTGCCTCTGGAGATAAGTAGCAAGCTTTTGACGGTCACTTTGAATCCGACCTTCAGATTCTTGCAGCTCATCAAGCTTCCTCTTCATGCCCGCCGAATAGTTATTTGCAAGCACATGCAAACTTCTATTCTCGTACTTAAGTTGCTGGATCTCCTGCTTGAGACTTTCCACCTCTGCCATCAATGATTCCATCTGACGGGAGCGGGCAAGCAGGCGTTGGCCCATGTTGGACACAGAACGCGCACATTGAACACTAAGTGCGAGGGACTCTTGAACGGCCAACTCATCGGACCGTCCTGACAGCAGCCTACTATCTTTTGGAGTGAGGAGGTTCCTAGCTACTATTGTAGCTGTTGTGGCGTCCTGCATCACGGAGTCTTCACCTGTAAGAAGACCGTTAGAAGATAAGAAAGAAGGGCGCCATACGTTACCTTGACGCGGCGCGCCCGTATCACTGCTAAGGCTCAATTCCAAGCTAAGGTTCGATGAGTTTGCCATTTTCAAAAGTGTTCAAAGAGAAGGGGAGGATGAAGTTAAAATTTCAAAGGGCCGGAGACGATGTTCAAGAATGGGAAATCTTCAGAGTGTGTATGCTGGCGGTGATCGATACCTCTATAAGAAGCCAAGGCGACGTGTCCACCGATTCAAAGAGCCGGATTTTCCGGCGTAAGTTAGGCGACGCTCCCTCGGCTTTTCAGAAAACGCGTTCAACTTTGTCAAAAGATTTCTGACAAAGCTGAAAACACGTGGACGCCATCATCGCAACTACACATCTTTAGCCGACAAGCGCAAAGTTCGGCGACGCTTTCTCTGCTTTTCAGAAGACGCGTGCAGCTTTGTCAAAAGGAGCCGCATCTGCACTACCACGTGTCGTTCAGAAATCGAAGGGGCGCCTGCTCAGAAATCGAAGAGGCGTATTCAAAGATCGAAGAGGCGCCACTATTTCAAAAAGCCGGAGTTGCGGGATCAAAACGTTTGTCGACAAAGGTAAAAAGTACCACCACTTGCTATTATCTCTATATATGTCGACCTTCGTCTTTTATGGCAGGGCAAACCTGAAGAAAATGCCCAACTCTCCCTCACCTCTGAGGGCGCACTCCCAGCAAAGCCTTTCGAAATACTAAATTCCTTCTTCTTCCCCAAAGATGATACCAGATGTCTGGAGTACAGATGACCCAGGAGAAAACAGCACAACAAATACATGTGCTGATTCATTCACCGCTTCTTCAAAAGCAAAGGTATCTCATATCATCAAGGTCAAAAGCAAAAGTATCTCATATCATGCTCTTTCCCTGTCTTTTTCTTTGTCCTTGTTCTTACTCGCATGGCAAAGTAAAAGAAGCAATCAGCCGGCACTTGGAGTCAGTCTTCCGTTCTGGAGCCAACTGCCTGGAATCTATTCCTGATTGCTTACCTAGCGTTGCTCTCGAGTAGTCATCTTCAACGGTTGATACACTTCCGGAGAAGGGACCACTTCTGCAAAGGGGAGCGAGTAAGGCAAGTGAAAATGATACATTGAAGCATGTGGAGACAAACATAGGCTGAGTTATCCTCCAACCCTTTTCATTACGAATTGGAAAGATTGAACAAAGAAACAGACCAAAGGGGTAAGCTCAGACCTTCGGGGAAGACCAAAAGAATCCTCCAGCCCAGTAGCACAAAGGAAAATCAATGATGGGCGGAAACCAGTTCGAGAGTAAGCCTGTGGAATCATCAAGGTCAAGCCTCAATGCAATCAAGAAAGAGAAGAGGGAATTTACACTCCATAACCAGATTTGCATCCCTAAACTCTTCTCTTTGTTAATTACATTCTGCCATGTTTAGTATGTTTAGTTGTTGTTTGTGTGTTTACTTATGTTTTGTGTGAATCTATGCTTAAAACATTGAGGACAATGTTTGATTTAAGTGTGGGGGGGTAACTAAGTATATTTAATGCAAATTTGTGGGATTTTATCACCCACATAACTTCAAATGTTGTTCCTTGCTATTTTAAGGTGTTTTTAAATTGTTTTAGAGTGTTTTAGAGTGTTTTGTTTTATAACTCCGAAAATCACATAAAAATTTGAAAAATAAAAAAATAAAAAAAATGTTTTGAAAAGCCTAAAAAGAGTGTTTTGAGTCGTTTTTGTGTGTTTATGTCTTAGGGTACCTTCCAACACAATGATAAGGATTTGGTTTGTAATTGCATGACGGTTAAAAAGAGTTATAAACATAGAAAAAAGTTTGATTTACTCTTGGTATATGCTTGGTTATGGTTATAATGTATGACTTCACATGCAATCATAAAAGAAAAATTCGTTTTTGTAACATGCTTGAAGGAAGGAACTCAAACAAACGCTACATCCCTGTGAGATTCGAGCCATTACTTTCTTTGGAGAGTTATTTTCTGTGATTCTTTGTTTTCTAAAGTTGTTGCATGATCTCATTATTCCTTGCTTGGTTACTACTTAGAATGCAATTGTATCATGATAGAACTAAATGCTAGAACTTATATCCGTTTCATTCAAAGCATGACATTGAATTGCATAACATATATTAAGATGAAGTTGTGTAGTTGCCACCATAGCCAAATAGCCTTACTTCCCATATTTCGTATATATTAGTTTTAACCTCGTTGAGCCTCGTTTATCCTATTTTCTTTGCTAACCACATCACCCCTTACCTAGCCTAGAGTAGGACTTTCCTATACCCTTGTTCTTAAAGTATAGTAAGCATGACTTAAATGAATTCCTTTTGAGTTACATTATGCAAGAAAATGAGTGTGGGGGAGTAAAAGTTTGTTCTTACGTTTATATGTATGTTCCGAGATTCAAAAGAAAAAGAATTTAAAAAAAAAAAAAAAAAAAAAAAAGAGTGAAAATAAGTAAGAATGAACTCACGAGCGTTGATGGTTGAAGAAAGGGTCCAAAAAGTTGAATATGGCCCTAAGTTTTGTGTGACTTTCCCTTGGGTGTTCAAAGTTGATTTTTGCGTTCTAAAGGGAATTCTAAGTGCCTAATTCAAATACTTTGCTCACTATTGCTTTAAGAATGTTTGTTTATCCTTCACCTTTCATTGTTAGCCAATACCCTAGCCCCGTTACACCCCTTTGACTTCTATCTTGATCGTTATGTGTTCAATAATGTGGAGTTTGGAATTGATATGAGCATATGGTGTCACTGGTTCTTGCATCTAAGTAGTAGCATTCCATTCATGAGATCATACCTAAACATGCTTATTAACTCCAGAAATTGCTTCCTTTGAAATACATATATGTGAGTGTTCATTTTTATGTTTACATCAATCTTCTCACATATACCTAGTGTAGGGTGTGTAGTCAGAAAATCTGTGTGAAAAACGAGAGTATATCTTGTAAGGATTTGAGCAAATTCTCTAAGGCATGTTACTACATTCGAAATGTGTTTTAAATGCTTAATTGTGAACTAGTATGTGGTGACTATGATTAAAAATGTACTTAAGTGTAGAGATGGCTAAAATCTGTGGGAATAATGATTTTTAACTTGTTATGTGCATTGGAAATCCGTGAAACGATTGTTGGAAGGTGTAGGTGGTGTTTTGTTCGTTTTGTCTAGTTTCGTGTTCGTTTGTTGTTTTGTTTTGCTCGAGGACTAGCAAAAGATAAGTGTGGGGGTATTTGATAGGAGCATATTTAGGCGACTTACTTTGCTTGTTCTCGTGCATTTACGTTGTGTTTCTTTAGTTATTTTAGTCCTTTATGCTTCTTTTGTGTGTTTTCAGGATATTAAGATGTGTTTGACGAAAGGATGCATTGTGGAGTGTTTTGGAGCACTATTGGGCTAAGGATGGATAGCTTATACTTGGAGCCCAAGTGTTGGATGAAATTGAAGGCCTTGTATGCACTTGAAGACACAAAACAATGGCCCTAAACCAATCACATAACACCTTGCCATGGGCTTAACACAAACACCATTCCTTGCCATGCAAGGATGAGCAATTTGGGTCCATTTCATGTACTTAAACTTTAGCCCAATCCACAATCACTTCAAAGCCATGCAAAACCTTTCAACACCCTTTAATCATCCCTCTTTAAGTTATGATTTTATTTCCTAACCCTACATGCATTATTTATTAGCATCTTCACATGCATTCACACACACTTTACACATTCAAACACTAGCCAAAACCGTGAGCTCCCATTCCCTTATGCCATTTTCAGATTTCCACCCACTAACCTAGTCATCAACACATGCATTCCCTTCACATTCACCCACATGCACTCCCACTCTTTAATCATATGCACTCCCATTCTTTAATTCAACCACATTCCAATTCAACACATGCAATTACACACACCACTCAACCCTTTTTCCATCCTTTGTGCCGTGCATTCCCAATCCCTTTCCATCAATTCACATGCATTTACACCCCACATGTCCCTTTAATCATTCAACCATAAAGCCACATGCACTCCCATTTCTCTTCCCATTCACCCTTTGCCGTGCATAACCTTGACATTTCTAATCTAATCCACAACTTTTCCTAGTTGTTTGCATGTGCATTCCCCATTCAAACTTCCAGCTTTCATTCTACATTATTGCAACTGCATCCTCTCACCCTTTAATCATTAAGCACATGCAAAACTTCATCATTCATCACACATTCCTTGGCATACAAAACAGCACCATTTAAACCCCAAAACAACTCTTTGCCGTGCCTTTCCATCATTTCCAGCATCCACACACATTGCTGCAGCTTTCCAACTTTCATTCTTCATCATTGCATCCATTCCACATGCATTCTTCATCATTGCACCACAATTCAATTAATCCCACACTCCATGCCGTGGCCTATTCTCATTTCAGCACACTCCACATGCAATTCCAGCTTTTCTCCTTCTCTTTGCAGCCACAAGTCACATGCATTCACTCATAATCATTCACCAAACATGCAGCCACATTTCCACCCACCTCCTAGCTGTTATGTTCCCTCCATTACTCCTATAAA
Organism: Pyrus communis; assembly: GCF_963583255.1. Classification (NCBI taxonomy): domain Eukaryota; kingdom Viridiplantae; phylum Streptophyta; class Magnoliopsida; order Rosales; family Rosaceae; genus Pyrus; species Pyrus communis. The sequence continues at coordinate 2,440,860 of NC_084813.1, forward strand.
TACCCTTGCATTCATTCATTCAAGGATCTCATCTCATTCACAACACAACACACCACACAAATACACATCCATTGCCGTGCATATCCTTCCAATCTGTGCAGTTTTTATCCTCCATTTCAGCCACTATCCAACCACTTCCCATCCCTCCAAAACACTTCACATAATCCCCAAAGCTCACCTTAGACCTTGTGCCACAACAACGAGGAAGAGAAGAGTGCCTAAACGTTCATACAATTCAAGTTTGAGTTGTTGGAATGTTTAGGTGTTTCTTTGATTTCAATGTTTGAATTCAATTTTCTTTGTTTTGTAATGGAAGAGAAGAGTGCCTAAACGTTCATACAATTCAAGTTTGAGTTGTTGGAATGTTTAGTTGTTTCTTTGATTTCAAGGTTATGAGGAACTAAACCCCCTTTAGCTAGGGGGTGATTCGAAACTATGTTTATATTTGCAATATGAATTGATTACTTTTGGTTGGAATTTCATAAGTTGTGGATTCAATTCGTTTAACTGTTTGATTGATAACTTATTTATGTATGTTCATTGAGATTGCAAGCTTAATTTTCATGCATGAATATGACGCTAGAATATAAGTGAGTTTCACCTAATCGTTATGAACTTATATTCACAAGTAGTGGAGGTTGCTTATAAACAATCGCGTTAAACGAATTCTTGGCATAAGTTTCATGCGTATTCCATAGTAACGAATGCCTCGTCAACACTTGTAATTTTCATTGAACTTAATGATCTTTGTTGAATGTCTCTATCATGCGTATTCCATAGTTAGGGACTTTGATTAAGAATAATTTGGTTGTAATATGTATTCCATTCAATCCAACGAATTTAGTGAAATCTGAAAGTTAATTTAAGCGGACCTAATTAACTTGGAGCATTGAGTTTCACAACTTATCGAAAGACCAACTGAGAATCAATATTGTATGCAAGTGTAACATGTGTGGAGAAGAACCCCTTGGCTATTCCATCATCCATATTTTCATCACATTCATATTTACATTTTGCCTTTAATTATATTCTGTCTTTTTAATTTAATATCGTCCAAACACATTTCCCCCATATTTCGTTGAGTCTTAATCATTCGTATTTGTTTTATTTTTGTATCTTTAAGCTTTTGGAGTCATAAACACTTTCAAATTCGTCTAAATCAAGTTCTAGTTTCGATTTGAGTCAATTTGATTGTTTTAAGCAGTTTGAGTCTTTCAAAGCTATTCTGAGTCATAGTAGTTTTGTTAAGAGTCTTTACATTTAGTTTTTGTGTTTTCAAGTCAATTCAAAATAGATTAGCACCCCTAGTTAATCCCCGGATAGAACGATCCCTACTTACATCATTACTACAATTGTCACAAATAGGGTTTAGTTTGTGTGCGTATAATATACGTATCACTAGATAGGTTCTCTAACCATTTCTACTTAGCTTGGGTAGCGATGACATACTACTAGGTGTCACTCATGGTTTGTGGAAGCCCTGAAGATTGGCAAACACTAATCTTCATCAAAGGGAGAATTGAAATGTAGTTTCAATTCACAATCGATCGTTAAGAGTAATGATCGCCCACTGCCTTGCTAATTGGAACCTAATGGATCGTACATCAAGTAAGGATGAAAGTGCAGAAATATAAATGAGATGGATAAGCAATTAAATGGTTTAATCGAGAATGGTCAAGATTAGTTAATTAGTTAATTAATTATACGAATGGTTCGTACTAGGCTTTTAAGTTAGTTTCGGGTCTCAAGGCCCAAAAGGGTTTTTGGTCCACAAGGCCCATTGAGTTTAAGTTATGTGACAACTAAAACTAAATGGAAATTAATCCAATTACAAAATCAAAACCGGCCATAGGGTGAGTGGTAGCAAACTTGGGTTAATTGCAAGTTTGCCATTCACATGTGAGGTGGTATAAAGGCAACTTTATAGCCATTCTCTTACTAGGGTTTTCTTGAGGCAAAGAAGAGAAACATTTTCTCTCTTTTCCTCTAAACAGGCTAGCCACTTAGGGGAAAATAGCTAGCAATCTTTTCTTCCTCTAAGTCATCCATTTTTCATCTTCACACCTCATCCTTAGTGTGGAGACTTAGAAACACCAAACCTTTGGTGTTCTTGGAGTTTCTTTCCTCACATCCTCAAGGAGCAAAGGAGTATCAAAAGGGAAGAAAATCACAAGGAAGATCTAAGGAGCAAGGAGGTGACTTGAAAGCCCTCCACTTGGGTGAATCCCTTGTGTAAACAAGGATGAGCTTCAAGGGTAATGAATCTCAAAATCCTTTCTTCTCTTTAATGTTGTTAAAGAGTCTTGTGGTTCATCATTCACTAGACTTTGAAAGTCATGGTTTTTAGAATTGTTTTTAATGCATGCCTACTTTAAAAGTGTTATTAGTTTGCATATGTGTTCAAATGTTTTCACATAATCTTAGCTAGGACAAATTTTTTCCTTCAAGTGGTATCAGAGCCTAGGTCTAGTGTATGGTGAATCCTTTTGGGTTTTGTGTTTTTCATGGTTTGTGATTTAAATGTTGTAAATATTACAAGCTTTGTTCTTGTTTTTTGAAAATAAATTTTGCTTGAAAATCTAGCATCTCAAATGTTGTAGATGTAGTTCATTTAAGCATGAATATTGGAACTAAAATTTGGTGCCATGTATGTGGGGAAATTCGGGCAAATCCAAAGTGTGGATTTTTGGGTTCATGTTTGTATTGTTAAAAGTGTTTTAAAGTGCATTAGGAACCCCTAAGTACCCTAGCATGTTAACCCTCTTTTGAGTAGTGTATTTTTGAGTTTTATTGTGTTTGATATTTTTCATAAAGTTTTGGTTTGTTATTGATTGGTGAGGATTTTTTGTGTTTTATTGTTTGATAATTGCTACACCTTACCTATATCTTACAACTCATACCAATCAAACTATTCAACCATGCCAATCAACTTTTCAACCCATACCTTTCACTTTATCAACACTTTATAAAATTTTGAATTTTCACCAATAACCAACCCTCCCTTTACACTACCAAAACCGGCCACCCCTATAATGGGGTACTTTTGGAGCTTTTATGCAATTACATAAAGTTTTGATACTTTTGTGTATTTGTACTTTGGCCCAAAAGTTTACGTTTTTATGTAAAGGCCCTAAATCACTAAAGGACAAATTGTTTTTCTCCTTTAATGAAGTTTTTATAATTGTTGAAATTTTTGGGTTCTAGCTGTCATTACATGAAGTTGTGGACTCTTGTGTTTTTACAAAGTGACCCCAAAAGTTTTGTGTTTTGCATTGTGGCCCAATAGTTGAGGTCATTGCATTTTCGGCCCAAATTATGATAAGAACAAAATGGTTTTGTTTCTTTAATGAGAATTGGATTTTCATTTCATTTAGTTCCATTTAAATCAATTCTATGAATCCGAAAACCAATTGTTTAACTTGCTTTCTTAGTTAATGTGATTGATTAAGAAAAGGGTGATTATGAACCAAAGGCCTCAATAATTGAGCTATGTGATTGGCCGCTTTACATTATGAATGTTTGGGTTCAGTAGTTTAGATTTGAATGTAACTTGATTAGTTCAAATGTGTTGTAAAAGGCAATAAGTCCTTCAAATGTGATGTAATAAGCCCTTCTCTTTATTTCAAGTATTCGTTTTTGTTTATTTGCATGCAAATTGGAATAGTTGGGTCCAACGCCCAATAGTAAATGACGGTTTAATTAGATTAAATGTGTAACTAAAATCAACAACTACCTACCTTAGACCCAAGGTCCAACACAAGGCTCATGTTGGATCAAATCAAACGGTTCATAATCATCTTAAGACCTAAGATGACTATATAGTCCATATAAGGATGCTATGCATTCGTTAATAGTTCCATACAGTCTCGCTTGTTTCATCGAAATAGTGGGAGTATTATATACTACTAATTCATATAAACTTGGACCAATGGTTGTGATAGGCCCAAGTTCTTTTATAAGATTAAAATGAAATTGATGTAGCCCAACACTACTCCCTCAACAAAACAAATATTAAGTTGATAAGTGAGAGATGCTTTGAACATCTCTTCGTAGGCCTTCCACGGTGGTGAGCTCCAATTGTTTGTGACTCATACACCGGCTTCACCCTATCATGGGGAAGTTCAAAGTATGTGCTTATATTCAGGAGGAGTCCATATGAACATACTTGATGTTGTGAGGTAGGCAATGAGGATGGCCAACATCATATCATTGTGAGGCTATTCTTGAACCCCCTACACGAGCTAGCATGGTGGGAATGACTTAACTAAGTGCAATGGTGCCAACATCATAGCATTGTGAGGCATCATTCTTTAGAGGCCAAACTAGATGGGTAATTACAAGAGTTGTAAATGACTAAATTGTTATTCTCTCATCATTATTGTTGCTAACCAACATCATATCATTGTGAGGTGGGCCTGGTAATGGTGAACCTCCCATACCCCACTAATAGTTCAACATAACTCTTGGATTCCATTGAGTGGGTGGTACTATTTGATTTAAGACCCAATCAAGTAGTTTTAAAATCAACAATCTAATATGATTTCTATTATGTTATGTAGTTAACGACATGCCTAAAATTACACCTACCATTATACTTGACAAAAGGAGCCTTAGGGGCCAACATTTCCTTGCTTGGTATCATCACATTGAGAATGTCTCAAAGATGAATAACATATCGTATGTACTCAAGCAATCCCCTCCTCATGTACCTCCTACGAAACTAGCTTCAAAGGAGGAGTGTCAAAATTATACTAGACACTTTGAGGATGACTTACAAGCCAAATGCTTAATCCTCACTTCACTTAGTGAGCTTAAGAATCTACATGAGCACATGGACACTTCTTGTGCCATGGTTAATAGTTTGCATAAGATGCATGACATTGAGACTAGTAACGTACGATTCTTAAATGTTAGTAGTCTATTGAATGCCAAAATGGCAAAGGGGACATCGGTCCAAAAACATGGACAAAAGATGGAAAGGATCTTTCAAGATCTTGAGAGTTTAGGATCTTCCATCGATGGGAAAATGGCCCAAGATTTTTTCCTTGCATCTCTCTCATATGATTTCACTAAGTTTATAGTAAACTATAAAGTGAATAGATTCGATCATACTTTTGCTGAGATGATTGACATGTGCTGTAAGTTTGAACAAAGTTTCAAAAAGGACAGTGGGAGTGAGAATGCAATTACAAGGAAAAGGTTGAATAAGAAGGTAAGAAAATCCAAGGGAACATGCTTTCATTGTGGAAAGGATGAACGTTGGAAGAAGAAATACAGGGTGCACATTGCGAGCCTTATGACATGAACTTTTGAAGGGACTATTTCTGTCATAGAGAGTGCTTTTACAATAAGCTTCAATTCCTGGATATTTGATTCAGGCGCAAGTCAACATATCTGTAATTCGTTGCAAGGACTAACAGGGACCAGGATACTGCGTAATGAGGAGATGATTGCGCGAGTTGGGAACGGCACTAAAATGCTTAAACTACCTTCTGGGGAAGTCTTGGAACTTAAAAATTGTTTATATTTTCCTTCATGTATAAAGAATTTGATTTCTATCTATATGCTTTTACCAGATAGGCACTCAATATTGTTTGACAAAATGAGTTGCACTTTATACTTGAACGGTCGTATTATCTCTCATGGTAATATGATTGAGGGACTTTTTCACCTAGAGACAACTAGTGGGATTCACTATATTGAAATTGGGAATACCTCAAAACCCAAAAGGGCTAAAGAACAAGTTAACCAAGAAAAGATGTAGCATCTTAAACTTGGACATGTGAACCTTGATAAGAATCGCAAGATGTTGAAAGAAGGATATTTCTGCCCATTAGGTAATGACCAACTGGGTACTTGTGAATGTTGCTTGAAAGGGAAGATGACCAAATCTCCATTCACTGGGAAAGGAAACCGTGCCACTCAAATTCTAGGGTTAATCCACATTGACGTATATGGACCTATGTCTACTACATTGAGAGGAGGCTTCTCCTATTATATCAAATTCATCGACGATCACTCTCGGTTTGGCTATGTGTATCTTATGAAGTTCAAGTCAAAATCCTTTGAAAAGTTCAAAGAATTCAAGAATGAAGTTGAGAAGCAAACTCGGAAGCAGATAGAGATCCTAAGATCAGATCAAGGGGGAAAATATCTAAGTAACGAGTTCCTAGATTATCTCAAAAAGTGTGGAATAATATCACAGTGGACTCTATCGGGAACTCCACAACTTAATAGAGTTTCTAAATGGAGAAGTCGAACCTTAATGAACATGGTTGATCTACCAGTAACATTCTCGGGATACATTCTATATACAGTAGCTTACTTGATTAATAGAGTACCTTCCAAGTTAGTTTCACAGACGCCCTATGAGATATGGCATGGCAGAAAGCCAAGTCTTAATCATATTAAGATTTGGGGTTGTGAAGTATATGTCAAGAAGCTTGAAGCTACCAAGCTTGAAGCAAGAATAGTTAGGTGCTATTTTGTGCGATATCCTAGAGAAACTATGGGACAAGAGTTCTACCATCCTGACAACCATAAAGTCTTTGTCACCAAAACTGCTAAGTTTCTAGAGGACGAATTTGTTCTCAAATGAACTACAAGTAAAACGATGGAAATTAATGACATTAATGATGAACCACAAACAAGCACTCGACAAGTTGACAACCCTGTTCCTGGACCCCTAAAGACTACAAAAGGTATGGCTTGGATAATGACTTTGGGGAATTGCACCTTCTAGGTGACAATGACATAAAGGAGGACCTTAAAGACTACACTGAAGCAATGTCCAACATTGATTCAAAGAGATAGCAGAAGGCCATGAATTCCGAGATGGATTCCATGTATCAAAATCTGGTCTGGACTCTTGTAAACCCTCCAGAAGGTATAGTACCTATTGGAAACAAATGGGTCTTCAAGAGGAAGATAAGCACTGATAGGAACGTGGAGAATTATAAGGCTAAACTAATAGCTAAGGGTTATAGGCAAGGAGAAGGGTTGACTATAAAGAAACCTTTTCTCCTGTAGCCATGATTAAGTCTATTCGAATTTTACTTGATATAATTGCGTACCATGATTATAAGATATGCCAAATGGATGTGAAGACAACCTTTCTGAACGGCTCCCTAAAGGAAGAGCTCTATATGACTGAACCCGAAGGTTTTGTGTCCAAGTCTGAAAAGACTGGTATGCAAGCTTCAGAGGTCCATTTATGGACTTAAGCAAGCCTCTAGGAGCTAGAACATTCGTTTTGACATTGAAATCAAATCGTTTGGTTTTACTCAAAACAAAGATGACAATTGTGTTTATCAAAAGGTCGTTGAGGATGTAGTTGTATTCCTAGTGTTATATGTAGATGACATGTTACTATTCGGGAATGACACTGCAATACTTTCTTCTGTAAAATTATGGTTGTCCAAAAGCTCCCACATGAAAGATTTAGGAGATGCATCTTATGTGCTTGGGATAAAGCTCTATCATGATAGATCTAGAAAATTAATTGGATTATCCCAAGCTATGTACATAGATAAGGTGCTAAGTAAGTTCCAGATGTAATAATCTAAGAAAGGTTTTCTTCTTGTGAGACATGGAATTCACCTTTCTAAATCTATGAAACCTAAGACTCCTGAAGAAATACGGCAGATGAGTGCGATTCCTTATGCTTCCACCATAGGAAGTCTCATGTATGCCATGATATGCACAAGGCCTGATATTACATATGCTGTGAGCATTACTAGTCAATATCAATCTAACCTAGGATTAGAACACTGGGTAGTTGTCAAAACCGTCCTTAAGTACTTAAGAAGAACTAAGGACATGTTCCTTGTTTATGGTGGAACGACAGAGTTGCGAGTGGAAGCACATATAGACGCAGATTTCCAATCTGACGTCAATGATAGAAGTTCTAACTCCAGATATGTGTTTACTCTAAATGGTAGGGCTGTCAGCTAGAAAAGCAAGAAACAAGATATAATTCCTGATTCCACGACAGAGGCAGAATATGTCGCTACAGCTGAAGCAAGCAAAGAAGCGTTCTGGATGAAGAAGTTCATTACTGAACTTAGAGTGGTTCCAACCATTACATCACTAGTAACTTTGTACTGTGATAATAGTGGGGCGATAACTCAAGCCAAAGAACCCAGGGTTCATCAAAAGAACAAGCATTTTGACAAACTCTTTAATATCATTAGAAGATATGCTGCTAAGGGGAAAGTTAACATCCTCAAGGTTGCCTCAGCTGATAACGTAGCAGATCCACTGACGAAGCTAATTTCTCAAATCCAACTTGACCGCCATATGGAAAAGATGGGTATTAGATACATGGGAAAGTGGCTTTGAGTGCAAGTGGGAGATTGTTAGAAGTATGCCCACAAAGCCACTCATTTGATGTAATAGCTTTTGGAATACTTATTGTGTTAAACTATTATATGTTTAATGAAGGGCAAAGTTTATTGTTAATCACTATTTATTGTATTATGTGTTTAAGTAATAAGGGAATCCAAAGAATGTATTTAATCTAAGAGAGAAGTGATCTAAGTAAGTTAGATTAATGAGACATTTCTCTTATGTTTATTCCTAAAACATTCCTAACCATAGGATTGCCAATTGGGCATTGACAATCCGCTAAGGTTAGTATGTGTTATGTTAACTCAAGCGTGAGTATAACTAGTCTCAAGTCATTTAGTGTTGGACAGTGAGACAAACACATAGGTGCTCAAAAGGTAATCGAGTACATTGAACAACGATCAAAAGAGTTCAAACATACATGTCATGTAAGAACTCGTAAGTTGCAATATGCAAAGTAGTCCTTTAACCTAAGGCATCATAGATGTCTAATGGTTAGGTTCTTGATCTTTGATCATGTCAAAGGCATTCCATCGAGAGTGTCTACGACATTGTTGGGGTCAAGCTATCTAGTCATGTAGGCATATGAATGCACAACAAGGGATCTCTAACCTTCCATGGTGGAGGGAGAATACTTTGAGATATAATTTGGGAGTCTTTGGCCAAAGCATACGAATATGACTTAGGAAGTTTGTTCCAAATCATATTCAATTGAATCATATAAAGAAGTATCACATTGGATAGTAGACATGAAACAAATTATCACTCAAACAAAGTGATTAAGAGTATTGTATTAGAGAAGGACCGTATTGCATTGTAATTGTAACTGGATAGGTTCTCCAACCACTTCTACATAGCTTGGGTAGCCATGACATAATACTAGGTCTCACTCATGGTTTGTGGAAGCCCTAGAGATTAGCAAACACTATCTTCATCAAAGGGAGAATTGAAATGTAGTTTCAATTCACAATCGATCGTTAAGAGTAACAATAGCCCACTGCCTAGCTAATTGGAACCTGATGGATCGTACAACGAGTAAGGATGAAAGTGAAGAAATATAAATGAGATGGATAATCAATTAAATGGTTTAATTGAGAATGGTCAAGATTAATTAATTAGTTAATTAATTGTACGAAAGGTTCGTATTGGACTTTCAAGTTAGTTTCGGGTCTCAAGCCCAAAAAGGGTTTTCGGTCCACAAGGCCTACTGAGTTTAAGTTGTATGACAGCTAAAACTAAATGGAAATTAACCCAATTACAAAGTCAAAACCGGCCATAGGGTGAGTGGTAGCAAACTTGGGTTAATTGCAAGTTTGCCATTCACATGTGAGGTGGTATAAAGGCAACTTTATAGCCATTCTCTCACTAGGGTTTTCTTGAGGAAAAGAAGAGAAACCTTTTCTCTCTTTTTCTCTAAACAAGCCGGCCACTTAAGGGAAAAATAGCTAGCAATCTTTTCTTCCTCTAAGTCATCCATTTTTCATCTTCACACCTCATCCTTGGTGTGGAGACTTAGAGACCCCAAACCTTTGGTGTTCTTGGAGTTCATTTCCTCACATGCTCAATGAGCAAAGGAGTATCAAAAGGGAAGAAAATCACAAGGAAGATCTAAGGAGCAAGGAGGTGACTTGAAGGCCCTCCACTTGGGTGAATCCCTTGTGTAAACAAGGATGAGCTTCAAGGGTAATGAATCTCAAAATCCTTTCTTCTCTTTAATGTTGTTAAAGAGTCTTATGGTTCACCATTCACTAGGCTTTGAAAGTCATGGGTTTTAGAATTGTTTTTTAATGCATGCCTACTTTAAAGTGTTATTAGTTTGCATATGTGTTCAAATGTTCTCACATGTTCTTAGCTAGGACAAAATTTTTCCTTCACGTCCCATACCATGCTTATACCACTTGGCTCCAAATACCTTAGAATATTAGTTAACTCCCGTGCATCCCATAAACCCAATTTTTACAATTAAATTCTTAGTTTCCACTTTATTATACAGACACTTCCCCCAATGCCCAATTGTATATTCAAGCCCTTCCCCTAACGCCTAACATATACAAGATTTCGTTATTTTATAATCAACCAATTTGTATACTCAAGCCTTACACCCAATGCCTGACATATACAAGGTTCATTATTTTTATATTCAAGGAAAACATCAGCCCTTGAATATCCTCACAACTCAAACACAACTTAACCCTTTTCTTACTTTACAAGAATGCTTATGTATATGCCATGTAACAAGGATATCAATAATCACATGCTCCATAACATCTGCAACACTAATCAAACTGTTAGTAGCCAAAATATTATATCTGCAACACTAATCAACACTAATCAAATTGTTAGTAGCCAAATTTATATTATATCTGCAACACTAATCAAATTGTTAGTAGCCAAAATCGTATTATATTATCAATTATATATATTATGGACAACACACAACAATCTAATTGAGAAATATTACTTTGCCATTTTACTCCATCTCTCTAGGTGATATTGATTCATAAATCCATTTGAGTTCCATAGAGTAATTCTGTTGGGTAAGCTCTCATGCATTTTCTGGGATTTGTCTCTCTTATTTTACAACATTCTCAAGGGAAGTAAAAGGATATTTTTGATGGTTTAGTGGGAGTGCTTCTTATGGCAATGATCTTAAAATATAAATACATAAACAGCACAAGATTTAAGTGGTTTGTCAAATAGACTACATCCACTAGGATTTGCTTTCATTGTATTTCACTATATATGAGAGACATGCAACAATGAAAGATGGCTTAAAGCCTTAACAATATGTAAAAGAAGGATAAAGAGGTAATATTAAAGGGAGGATGGCTTTTTGTTGGAGTTGATCTTTTTTTTTGTTTTTTTTTCTTCTTCTTCCTCTCTTTTCTCTCCATGTCCCTTCCGTTGGTTCTTGCTCCTTCCTTTATAAGGATTGAATAACCTCTTCATTCCCATCTAGTTTGAGGAGGAGAAAGCTTCCAAGTGTGCCAATACTACCATGAAATGTGTTCCAATAACAAGGCAACAAGTGTTGTACTAATGATTAAGAATGATAAGTGTTCAAGTGGCAAAGCAACAAATGTCAAGTTAATTATGAACAAATGAATGTCATGCAAGATGTTCCTTGCATCAAAGGCTACGTGAAATGTTCTAACCACAATAAGTTGCCATCTTCCTCTAGTTAGAGTGGTGAATATCATCCTAATGATTAAGATTCCTATAGATTGATGAGTAAGCATTCCTAATACCTCAAAGTGTTGCCACCTACATGCAAATAGACTAACATACACATGCCATAGACTCCACCTCTTCACCCTAATTATTAGCTTCTATTAATTACCAACTTCCACCTCTTCACCCTAAACTCTACTAGAAAATTCCCACCTCTCAGAGCTTAACTCTCCAACCCTTTTTCACTTCACTAATTAAAGATCCAAAAAGGCAAGTAAGGGTAACTTAGTTGCCATTGGCACGAAAAGGGTAAGTAGAAACCCTAACAAATCAAACTAATGCATATATACATATAAGATACACAATTGCTGGACAAAGTCACAAAATTATGATGAGGATGCAAAAAAAATGGAAACCTCTCTAGTTGGAGACATTTGAGTATAAAAGTACTAGTTAGGCACAAAAATATATTTTTGTAGTGAAAGAATCCCAACTAATTTACATGTCAAAAATACAGATTCTTGTACTTACAATATGTAAAAGGAAATTAAAAAAATATATTACATTTGAAATAGATATAAGTACTTGCACACACATTCATATAACTATTTTTTTAAATACAGGGTATTACACTCACACATAACCACAACTGGCAAATGTTAAACCCCATTAAATGTAACTGTATACAAACTGAATAATTCCTAGCAATCACAACACATCCTTAATGTAGTTATAGAGAGGTTAAGGATTTGGAGATAACAATGGGAACCAAATAGTTGTAAACTGACTATATGACACATTTACACAACTATTCACAAGCCCTCATAAACCTACAATAGACCGTCATATATCCATCATGTCCATCCCCTTTTTTTTGGAGTGGCATTTAATGATATCTAAATTAATCTCGTATAAATACAAGCCAACCATCGATCCGACCAATCTAATTGCACAATCGAAGGTCAAATTACTAACGGCCTTTCACTGTATGGCATTAAAAGTGCATCGAAGAGGAGTCCACCTTGGTTACTTTATAGCAACAGCTGAACAAGGCGTTGCACAAATCGGCCAAATACAAATGAAAAAATGCATATCTAAAAGTGTAAGTATGACAATCTAGTTCTAAAAGAAGAGGAAGATGTACGTTGTAGGTCAATCACTTTATGGGCGACAAAGTAACTCCAACAACAGTGACTCCACTTTCTTTGATGGGTTTGAGAAATTTTGTTAGTATCTCTATACCGGAAGGGATATGATTGGGACTGCATTTTTCCCTCACAAGTGAAGGATATCGAAAGTGATGGTGGTGATTACAAGGAGCATAAGTACATAAAAATGACTCACAATCCATAGGTGAAATGTGCCTTCTTATATATTACGAAGCATTTTTATGTACATTTTGCACTTTTTTAAGTATATTGTATTGTTAAGCTTTTGTAAGTGACTCAAGTGTTATTTCATAAATGTTCTGAAGCTGTCACAAATTTTCATATGCATTCATCATATGTCATAGTTTGTCCACGTGACATTGAAACTTTCTAAAACAACCATGACCACACAAAAATTAGAGTTCATCCTCCATCCAATTACACTTTAATGTCTACCTACTATAGAAATTCACAACTACAACACAAAGTATTTGTAAAGTCTAGTTTTAACTGTTCGGCTTTCCTTGTCAAATATCGTATTTATGTACCACATGCTCAATTTAATTTTAGACTACATTCTCTGAGTATGGGATCCTGTTACTAGGATTAAATGTTCAAGGATGTGGGTCACCTCACTTTAAAGGTTTGTTCATGCATGTGCATCTCATATCTCTTTTTGTGTTGCATTCTGTCTAGTTTAATTGTCTTGTTAGTTTTGCGCGTTGACTTCTAGTTGTCTAGGCACATAAATTAAGACAGCCCACATAGGCTGACTGACACCTTTCTGCTAGTTGTCAATTTCTGGCCATTGATCTAACTAGATCTCTTTTGCAGCTGACAAGTGTCTTTGAGACAAATTGGCTAATAGAAAATCTAATTTCCATGGGTATATTTGCATCTAGGGTTCCAGATTGTTCTTGGGGGTTTAGAACTTAGTTTTAGAGAGAGAGAGAGAGAGAGAGAGAGAGAGAGAGAGAGAGAAAGTTGCCTTAAAGGCTTTAAGCTTGCATCTTCTCCACTTATGAAACCCTAACTACCCAACCTTCCTCATGCATTGAACATGCAATCATTGTAAGTTGTAAAGATCCATCCATCATGAATCTAAGCAAGCTAGTGGGAGCTATAAGCGTCTCATGAGAAAAGATCAAATCGTTTGATTTCTCATGAAGATGTTATTTAATCTTTTGTTTACTATGTTTACAAAAGAGTAGTGGGAATTAAGCATATTCCTAAACTTGGACATATATACGATATATTAATTTTGGAAACAAAAGGAAATCTTCATCGATAAAGTTATGACTTTAAAAGTTCTATAATGATACAATGTATATGGGAGACATAATATATATACACTTGGGATAGAAATCTATAATGATAGGTTTCATGATATAATTGGATTATCTCAATCCATATTGATAGATGATAGATGTAGAAAGTTTCTTAAATGATAAACTTCAAATGGAATGACAATTCTAGTCAGACTATGAAGTTGCTCTTCTAAAAGGGAATGTACCCTTTGACTCCCAAAAAAACAAATGCGTAAATTGAATCTTTTATGCATACGCAAAAATGTGATTTACATATTTCATATCGTATGAAAACCATTGATATGATTTGTACCAAGATCGATACAAGACGATAACAGTGCAAGCCCAGGATCAAAACTATGGCAACTGTTAAGTAAGTCCTTACATATTTAAGAAACACTAAAGGATAAATCCTCAAGAATGAGGAAGAATTAGAGTAATGAATGGAAGCTTAAACGTATTACAATATGAATTTAATATCATATCCATCATTGGAAATCTCTTCATTATGGCTGAAGAGATAATTGGATCTCTTTGTTATGGCTAAAAAGATATTTGGGTGGAAACACTAAAAGTCTAGTGTGTTCCATTATGCATGCAAAATAAATCGCCATATAGAAGCTTCAAACATTGTTGCTTGGATGGGAAAGTTCATTTATAAATTGTCCATTTGATTTAACCAAAAAGTGTCACTAGTGTACCCACACTACGACATTAATGGGGCGATAGCTCAAGCCAGTGAATCAAGGTCTCATCAAGATCCGAACGCAGTTGAGAGACTGAACCACATGATTGAGAATCATGTATAATGGCGACGTCGTTAATCCCAAGGTTGCTTCTTGATAGAAGCATATTTAGGCAACTTAGTTGGCTTGTTCTTGTGCATTTACGTTGTTATTTCTTAGTTCTTTAAGTCTTTTAAGTTATTTTCGTATGTTTTCAGGTTCTAAGGGCTAAAGGAGCAAAGAAGTGCATTTTGGAGACTTTTGGAGCACTTTTGGGCTAAGGATGGATAGCTTATGCTTGGAGCCAAAGTGTTGGACGAAATTGAAGGCCTTGTATGCACTTTAGGACATAAAACAAAGCGCCTAGCCCAATCAAACAAAGCCTTAGCCGTGCAAAACCTTTCAATTCCAGCAACTTCCCTTGTTTGCCGTGGCTCCCCCTTTGCATTTCCAGCTTCCCACTTCATCATTGCAGCACATTATCTTCCATATTCCCTCTTTAATCCACATGCATTCATCATCATTCACCATAATCATTCCCTCACACGCTTTCCCAACAAATAATTCAGCCAACACATGCATCCATCACCTAACACAAATCTTTTGCCGTGCAAAACAACAAGCATTTTCCAGCTTTTCTCCTTCATTGCAGCCACACTTCCACATGCATTCCCTCTTTAATCATTCCCTCCTAGCTGTCATATTCCCTCTTTTAATCATTCATCCACCTATAAATAAACATCCATTGCAGCCACAAGGAGGGGGGATTCATTCATACACAAATAGACACCAAAGACTTCCCTTTGCCGTGCAAAACACATTCATTCCAGCATTCATCCCTTTGTGTCGTGCCTTCCTCCACCATTCCAGAAATTCATACACACTTCACACCATCACACAACCATTCCTCCATACAAATACCACCCCAAAACCTATCCTTAGACCTTGTGCCGCAACAAGAGGAAGAGAAGAGGGCCTAAACGTTCATACAATTCATGTTTGAGTTGTTGGAATGTTTAGGTGTTTCTTTTCCTTTGATTTCAATGTTTAATTTCAATTCTCTTTGTCTTGTACGTATGAGGAACTAAACCCCCCCTTGGCTAGGGGGGGATTCGAAATACAGGTTTATACTTGCGATATGATTTGATTACTTCTAATTGCCTTTCATAAGTTGTGAATTCAATTTACTTATCTATGTGAATTACATTGAGTTGTGTGTGTTGGTTGAGAGTGCACGCTTAATTATCATGCATAAATTGGATGCTAGGATATAAGGAAATTTCACCTAATCGTTATGGAATTATATTCACAAGTAGTAAAGGTTGATGATCTCAATCGCGTTAAGTAAATTCTTGGCATAAGTTTCATGCAATCATAGTAACAAGTGCTTCGTCAATGCTTATGGTTTTCATAGAACGTAATGATTCTTGCTTGTATCTCTATTATGCAATCATGTAGGGGACTTGTGGGGAATGTTTTGGGTTGTCGAATGCAATCATCCAATTCAATAACGTTAGGAAAATCTGAGGGTTAATTAATGCAATTCACGGTTAATCTGGGGCATTGAGAATTCATGGTTTATTGAAAAGCAATTGGAAATCGTTTTATATGCAAGTATAACATGTGTGGAGATGAACCCCTTAGCTAGCTTCCCATCCATTCCATTCCATCAAATTTGTTTTTACAATCTTTTCTTATTTTCCTCCAGAATCTGTTTTAAAGTTTTAAGTCACTTGTTTTCTTTTAAATTCGTCCAAAATCAAAACCCCCCTTCTTATTTGTTCCAAATCTGTCCAAAAGAGTCCTTTTGAGTCTTTAGAGTCAAAACCAAATGTATTTTTTGTCCAAATTAAGTTCTAGTGTCTGTTTGAATCAATTTGATTGTTTTAGGCAGTTTTGAGTGTTTCAAAGCTGTTCTGAGTCATAGTAGTCTTGTTAAGAGTCTTTAAGTTTAGTTTTTATGTTTTTGAGTTAATTCAAATTAGATTAGCACCCCTAGTTAATCCCCGGTTAGAACGATCCCTACTTACATCATTACTACAATTGTCACAAATAGGGTTTAATTTGTGTGCGTATAATTCTCGCATCAAATTTTGGCGCCGTTGCCGGGGATTAGCAAAGTTGCTAATCCCTTGTCTTGAGTCTTGTTTAAATTGATTAGTTATGTTTTGTTTTAAATTTTTTTTGCACCGTGTGTGTGTGTTTTGTTTTTGTGCCGTGTGTGGCACCTTATTTCCTTACTTGTGTCGAGTCTATTAAGTTGGTTACTTATCTTGTTTGCTCTTATGTCTAGATACTGGTTTATGACCTGTAGCTCACAACCTGTTCGTGAGCATATCTCCGACTTTGACGGCGATTTCGAGAGGACTTTGAGAAGGAACAAGAAATTGCAAGCGTCTAATCCTCCTAGTCCCGAACCTGAATTAAAGGAGCAAGAAGTTGAAATTGAGGTTGAAGAGGAAGTACCAACCATGGCAGTGGACAATCGAACCATCAAAGAGCTTTCTGTCTGGGGTTTGGCCAATGCAGCCCCTCTTTGCATCCAATACCCTAGGGCAGCCCCTGAGAAGACCAATGAATTTGAGTTGAAATCCAGCTTGCTACATCATATACCCAAGTTCCATGGGTTATCAATGGAGGACCCCAATAAGCATTTAAAGGAGTTCGAAGTCGTATGCTCAAGTATGACACCGGTGAACGTGGACAGCAACATATTGAAGATGAAGGCTTTTCCTTTTTCTTTGTTGGAGAAGGCCAAGGATTGGTTGTATGAGTTGGCTCCCGGAACTGTCACATCATGGGAGAGTATGAAACGAGCCTTCTTGGAGAAGTTCTTTCCGACATCACGAGTCATTCTTCTTCGCAAGAAGATTAGTGGAATTCAACAAAGCCAAGGTGAATCTTTTCCAACTTATTATGAACGTTTTAAAACTCTTGTTGCTTCATGTCCACAGCACCAAATGAAGGAGGAGCTACTTCTTCAATATTTTTACGAAGGTCTTCTACCACTTGAACGGCAAATGTTGGATGCATTCGCGGGAGGAGCTCTAGTGGACAAGACACCTAGGGATGCCAAAACTCTCATTGCTAATCGAGCACTCAATGCACAACAATATGAAGGTGTTGGGCAGAGAGACACCCCACGGCCACAGCTAAGTTCTATTTCCGAGTTACAATCCCAAATGGCTAACCTTACGTCTATGTTGTCGCAGTTTGTTGAAGGCCCCAAAGCGCAAGGAGCTACAATTTGTGGTGTAAGCTCCATTCAAGGACACCAATCTAATCAATGCCCTCAATCGATTAAGAATGGAGGGTGGGAATCTGCCAATGCCGTGGGTTATGGGAATCAAAACCAACCAAGGGGTGATCCTTTCTCCAATACTTACAATCAAGGATGGCGTGACCACCCCAATTTCAAATGGAGAGATGCACCACAATATGCCCAACAAAGTGGATTCCAACAACCCCCGGGGTTCTTCACCAAGCCATACGCACCCACACATGCTCCACAGCAATCTACCCCAAATGTTTCAGGTACGTCCCTAGACAATGATACACTTTTTAAGTTACTAACTAAATTGTCTCAGGGGTAAGAGAATCAAGCCAAAGCAATGCAGAACCAAGATAAAAGGGTGGATCAATTGGAAAAGCAAATTGGGCAGATCGTGGAGTTTGTAGGGAAATTCCGAGACCAAGGCAAGCTCCCTAGCTCAACCATTCCAAACCTGAAGGGAGGCTTTGAAACCGCCAACGCAATTACCTTGAGAAGTGGCAAGGAAGTTGGAACCACCTCACAACCACCAAAATCAAGCCAAGAAGAGGATGAAAGGCTGTTGCAAGAGGAAGAGAGGAAGGGCAAAGCCATGGCAAGGGTGGAGCAACCTTTGCCACAACCACTTCAAGCTCCTAGGCCGTCCAACAAATGTAAGGTAGGTCCAAACTCAATTGTTTCTAATGTGATTCCACCAAACGTGTCCTTTCCTAGCAGGTTTATGCAAGCCAAGATAGAGGAGGATGAAAAAGACATCCTGGAGACATTTAGGAAGGTGCATGTCAATATCCCACTCCTTGATGCAATAAAGCAAATTCCAAAGTACGCTAAGTTTCTGAAGAAGATTTGTACAACAAGGAAACGGATTCGGGAGAAAGAGGTGGTACATGTAAGTGAGAATGTCTCTGCCATATTGCAAAGAAAGTTACCACCTAAATGCAAAGATCTAGGTAGTTTCAGCATCCCTTGTATAATTGGTAATAAAAGGTTCGAACATGCTATGCTAGATTTAGGTGCATCAATTAATGTCATGCCATACTCTGTTTATTGATAGGAGCATATTCATGCGACTTAAATGGCTTGTTCTCGTGCATTTACGTTATGTTTCTTTAGTTATTTTAGTACTTTAAGCTATTTTCGTGTGTTTGTAGGTCCAACGGGCTAAAGGAGCAAAAAGATGCATTTTGGAGACTTTTGGAGCACTTTTGGGCTTAGGGTGGATAGCTTATGCTTGGAGCCAAAGTGTTGGACGAAATTGAAGACCTAATTGAAGACCAAAGTGTTGGAACCTTGTTCCCTTTAGTTTTAGGACATTTAAACCTTTCCTATATCCTTAGCCGTGCATAACATTCCAACATTCCACTCCTTCATTTCAGCCACACTCCCACATATCATTACTTATCATTCACCACTTATCATATCATCCACTTATCATATCATCCACTTATCATATCATTCACTTATCTTATCATCCACTTATCATATCATTCACTTATCTTATCATCCTGATGCGATGATTATACGCACACAAATTAAACCCTCTTTTTATCAATTGTAGTGAAGAATGTAAGTAGGGATCGTTCTGGACCGGGGATTAGGAGGGATTGTTAATCACTTGGAAACTGACTCAAATACGTAAAAACAAGTTTAAAACACTATACTAGACTCAAAGAATGCAAAACTAAACTTTAAAACACCAAAACAAACCAAAAGACTCAAAACAGCACCAAAACACTCAAAACTGCCTTAAAAACACAATCTGGGCAGTTTTGAACACTAGACACAACTTTGGACGAAATTGGTTTTACTTTGACCTAAGACACTTAAAAACACAAACTAAAGTGATTTCTAACTACTATGACTCAACAAAGAAAAGGGGGATTGGTTTTGGACGAATTTAAAAACAAAACAAACTTTTTAAATTAGAACAGATTGTAAAAACGAATTTGATGGAATTGAATGGATGGGAAGCTAGCTAGGGGGTTCATCTCCACACATGTTATACTTGCATATAAAATGATTTCCAATTGCTTTTCAATAACCCATGAATTCTCAACGCCCCAAGTTAATTAGGTTCGCTTAAATTAACCTTCAGATTTTCCTAAAGTTATTGAATTGGATGATTGCATACGACAACCCAAAACATTCCCCACAAGTCCCCTACATGATTGCATAATAGAGATACAAGCAAGAATCATTAAGTTCTATGAAAACCATAAGCATTGACGAAGCACTTGTTACTATGATTGCATGAAACTTATGCCAAGAATTTACTTAACGCGATTGAGATCATCAACCTTTACTACTTGTGAATATAATTCCATAACGATTAGGTGAAATTTCCTTATATCCTAGCATCCAATTTATGCATGATATTTAAGCGTGCACTCTCAACCAACACACACAAATCAATGTAATTCACATAGATAAGTAAATTGAATTCACAACTTATGAAACGCAATTAGAAGTAATCAAATCATATTGCAAGCATAAACATGTATTTCGAATCCCCCCCCTAGCCAAGGGGGGGTTTAGTTCCTCATACGCACAAAACAAAGAGAATTGAAATTAAACATTGAATTCAAAGGAAAAGAAACACCTAGAAATTCCAGCGACGCGAACTTGAATTGCATGAACTTCCGAGCTTCCTTCTCCTCCTCCTTGGTGCGGCAAAGGTCTAGGGACAAGTTTAGGGCCTTAGGTGTATGGATGCATGGTCATGGAGGGATGTAGTAGTGTTTAGGGGAAGGGGATGGTGCGGCAAAGCTTAAAACTAAGGAGAAAGGTGTTTAGTGGCTGCGGCAAGGGTGTGGAGAGGGTTGGACGAATTTCTGGAATTAATGAATGTGTATGAGAGGTGGTGATCTGATCTAGGGGCTAATATGAGTATATATAGGCACTTAAAACCCTAGGGTAATCAGATATGGACTTGAATAACCCAAATCCACAAGGAAATAGGCTTAGAAATCAGAAATAGAAAGGGATAATGCTTCCTAGGTGCGGCAGGTAAGGAGATAAGGTGATAAGGCTTCTAGAATGCCTTGCAAGGCAAGGGAAATCAGCTTTCTAGAAGGATTTGGGGCGCCACCTTTGTAGGAGATAAGATAAGGTTCCTAGAAACATGTTTTAAGGGCCAAATTTGTAGGGAAAAAGGGATAAGGGTGCGGCACCTTTGTAGGGATAATGTTAGGGCTTCTAGAAAGCCTAAAAACTAAGGGGATTTGGATAAAACCCACGGCAAAGATAGGATAGGGCATCTAAGGCTTCTAGAAACCCTCCAAGATAAGGTAAAGTGCATGGCATCCCTATAGGATTAGGATAAGGTGTCCTAAAGTGTTTAGGACTCCTCTTTGTGGCTGAAAACCTTGTGCATTAGGATTAGGAAAGCTAATCCTTCTTCATCTTGGAATTCTTCTCCTTCTTGGACTTGGAAAGCTTCTTTGTTGCTTCACTTGAGACCATATGGATTTTGACTTTCCTACTTCAAGTAGGAAACCTTGTTTGAGTAGGCAACTTTGTTCTTCTAGGAATCCTAATTCAACTAGGAAACCCATTTTAACTAGGAATCCTAATTCAACTAGGAAACCATCTTCCATTAGGGACTTTCCTACTTCAACTAGGAACCCTTGCTCAAGTAGGAATCATCATCTTCAAGTCTTCAATTTCGTCCATCCTCTTGGCTCCAAGCATATGATGTCCATTCCAAGCTCTAATTTGCTCCAAAAGGCTCCAAAATGCATCCTTTTCCATACTTTGCCCTTAAAACCTGAAAATACATAAAACTAGCTTAAAATACTACTTTACTAAGGAAAAACACTATAAATGGACAAGAACAAGCTAAACTAAGGTGCGTAAATATGCTTCTATCACATCCACTTATCATATCATTCACTTATCATATCATACACTTATCATAACCATACACTTATCACTTATCACAACAACAACCTTGCACATGCACATTCACCCACATGCAACCATAATCATTCATAAATCAGCCACATGCATTCAATCATTCACTCCACACTCATTGCACATGCATTCCCTTTCATTTCTGTCAAAGCACATGTATTCCCACCCTTTAATCACATGCATAAATCAGCCACATGCATCTCCCATCACCATTTTAGATTTCCACCAAGTTCCTAGCTGTCATGTTCCCTCTCTTTCTCCCTATAAATACCATACACACTTCACACAACATTGATTCATTCTCATTCACTCTTCCATATTCCAGAAATTCGTCAAAACCTCTCCACACCCTTGCAACAGCCACCAAAACACTTTTCTCCTCCATTGCAGCCACTCCAACCACTCCCCAAACCATTCACACCATCAAACTATCCTTAGACCTTGTGCTACAACGAAGAGGAAGATAAGAGGGCCTAAACGTTCATACAATTCAAGTTTGAGTTGTTGGAATGTTTAGGTGTTTCTTTGATTTCAATGTTTAATTTCAATACTCTTTGTTTTGTACGAATGAGGAATGGAAGAGAAGAGGGCCTAAAGGTTCATACAATTCAAGTTTGAGTTGTTGGAATGTTTAGGTGTTTCTTTGATTCCAATGTTTAAATTCAACTAAACCCCCCTTGGCTAGGGGGGAATTCGAAATATATGTTTATGCTTGCATTTTGATTTGATTACTTCTAATTGCGTTTCATAAGTTGTGGATTCAATTCGTTTAACTGTTTGATTGATAACTTATTTATGTATGTTTATTGAGAGTGCACACTTAATTTTCATGCATGAATATGACGCTAGAATATAAGTGAGTTTCACCTAATAGTTACGAACTTATATTCACAAGTAGTGGAGGTTGCTTATAAACAATCGCGTTAAACGAATTCTTGGCATAAGTTTCATGCGTATTCCATAGTAACGAATGCCTCGTCAACACTTATAATTTTCATAGAGCGTAATGATTCTTGCTTGTATCTCTATTATGCAATCATGTAGGGGACTTGTGGGGAATGTTTTGGGTTGTCGTATGCAATCATCCAATTCAATAACGTTAGGAAGATTTGAAAGTTAATTTAAGCGGACCTAATTAACTTGGAGCATTGAGAATTCATGGTTTATTGAAATGCAATTGGAAATCATTTTATTATGCAAGTGTAACATGTGTGGAGATGAACCCGTTAGCTAGCATTCATCCATACTTTCATCATATTCATATTTACATTCTGCTTTAATTACAATTTGTTCATTTAGTTTAATTTCGTCAAAACTCAATCCCCCTTTACTTTATTGTCCAATTTAGTTAGAAAGTGTCTTAGTTTATGTTTCTAAGTGTTTTGATTCAATTTATTACATAATTTCGTCCAAATTCACCAAAGTGCTCAAAACTGCCCAGAAAGTGTTTTTAAGGCAGTTTTGAGTGTTTTGGGTGATGTTTGAGTCTTTTGGTTTGTTTTAGTGTTTTAAAGTTTAGTTTTGCATTCTTTGAGTCTAGTATAGAGTTTTATATTGTGTTTTTACGTTTTTAAGTCAAATCCACGTGATTAACAATCCCTCCTAATCCCCGGTCCAGAACGATCCCTACTTATACTTATACTACAATTGTCAAAAAGAGGGTTTAATTTGTGTGCGTATAATTCACGCATCAAATTTTGGCGCCGTTGCTGGGGATTAGCAAATTTGCTAATCTCTTGGATTGTTCGTTTCTGTTATGTATTTTAGTTTTAGTTTTTGAATTGTGTTTTGTTTGTTGAATTCAAGTACTAGAGAAGAACAACATGGCACTTGATAATGCTTCTCTTTTGTCACAGCTCATGGAAAGGTCCCAAATGCAAAGCATTGATATATTTGATCTTCAATCAAGGAATAACGTGTTTTCCAATACTTACAATTCGGATTGGAGTGATCATTCAACTTCTATGTGGTGGGAACCTCAAAATGTTCAACAAGAAGGATATTGGCAGCCACCTCATATTCAATATGCCCAACCAAACTCAAGTTCGTCAATAGATTATAATCAAAAGCTTAATGAATTAATTTGTTTGGTGCAGGGCTCACAAAATCAAGTCAAGGAGGGCCAAAATCAAGACAAAAGGTTGGACCACTTGGAAATGCAAATTGGGCAGATCGCGGAGTTCGTAGGACAGTTTCGAGACCAAGGCGAACTCCCTAGTTCAACCATTGCAAATCCGAAGGGTGAATTTGAAACTGCCAAGGAAATCATGTTGAGAAGTGACAAGGAGGTTGGAACGGACCCTCAACCATCAAAATCAAATCACAAGGAATAGGAATACACCCAACCCACGGAAAGGGTGGAAACACCTTTGCCGGAGGCACCTATTGCTCCTACGCCATCTAATTCAAGTAAGGTTGTTCCAAATTTAATTAGTTCTAACCCCATTCCACCTAATATCCCTATTCCTTGCAGGTTCATGAATTCCAAGGAAGAAGAAAGTGAAAAAGACATCTTGGAAGCACTTCCAAAGGTGCAAAGTAGGGAATATCATGAATTCATCAAAGAGGACGTTCTTGAGGCAAACAACCCCAAAGAAGTTGAATTTTATGACACAAGACAAGGACCAATCCTCACATCAAATCTGTCCAAGGGCAAAGTTCCTGAAATGTTCAAAGAAGATGTGTTTATCCTTGAGTTCATGTCGGAGCACATAAGTAAGCCACCTCGTCCAATTTCAATTTTCTTTTATACTAACATGTTGTTAATGATTCAGGCATCCAATCTTGAATTTAAACCATTACCGGATCATTCCAAGTATCACCGCCCATTCAAAGATAAATTCCATGCCGATTGATTCAGAAATAAAAATAAATAAATAAATAAATAAATAATAATAATAAATAAATAAATAAATAAAAAAAGAAAAAAAAAATAAAGCAGATGTAGCCATCACAGAGGTTGTTTGCTTGAAGCCCCACTACGTGGCAATACTCTTGAAGCGGAAGGCGTAGGAGCAGAAGACATCAGAACGGAAGGCATCGGAGCAGAAGACATAGGAGCGGAAGGCATCGGAGCGGGAGGCATCGGAGCTAGAGCATTCCAGGCCTCAATACTTGGCCAAACGCTGGATGACCCAGGAAAAAGGTGCCTCTGGAGATAACCGCAAGCCTTTGACGGTCACCTTGAATCCGACCTTCAGATTCTTGCAGCTCATCAAGCTTCCTCTTCATGCCCGACGAATAGTTATTTGCAAGCACATGCAAACTTCTATTCTCGTACTTAAGCTGCTGGATCTCTTGCTTAAGACTTTCCACCTCTGCCATCAATGATTCCACCTGACGGGAGCGGGCAAGCAGGCGTTGGCCCATGTTGGACACAGAACTCACACACTGAACACTAAGTGCGAGGGACTCTTGAACGGCCAACTCATCGGACCGTCCTGACAGCAGCCTACTATCTTTTGGAGTGAGGAGGTTCCTAGCTACTATTGTAGCTGTTGTGGCGTCCTGCATCACGGAGTCTTCACCTGTAAGAAGACCGTTAGAAGATAAGAAAGAAGGACGTCATACGTTACCTTGACGCGGCGCGCCCGTATCACTGCTGAGACTCAATTCTAAGCTAAGGTTCGATGGGTTTGCCATTTTTTCAAAAGTGTTCAAAGAGAAGGGGTGGATGGAGTTAAATTTCAAAGGGCCGGAGACGATGTTCAAGAATGGGAAATCTTCAGAGTGTGTATGTTGTGGTGATCGATAGCTCTATAAAAAAGCCAAGGCGACGCGTCCACCGATTCAAAAAGCCGGAATTTTCGGCGTAAGTTAGGGAAAGCTTTCTCGGCTTTTCAGAAGACGCGTTCAACTTTGTCAAAAGATTTCTTCTTTTCAGACAACACGTGGAGGCCATCATCGCAACTACACATCTTTAGCCGACAAGCGCAAAGTTCGGCGACGCTTTCTCTGCTTTTCAGAAAATGCGTGCAGCTTTGTCAAAAGGAGCCGCATCCGCACTACTACGTGTCGTTCAGAAAGCGAAGGGGCGTCGTTCAGAAATCGAAGGGGCGTCGCTCAGAAATCGAAGAGGCGCCACTATTTCAAAAAGCTGGATTTGCGGGATCAAAACGTTTGTCGACAAGGGTAAAAGAACAATACCCACTTGATATTATCTCTATATATGTCGACCTTCGTCTTTTATGGCAAGGCAAACCTGAAGAAAATGCCCAACTCTCCCTCACCTCTAAGGGCGCACTCCCAGCAAAGCCTTTCGAAATACTCAATTCTTTCTTCTTCCCCAAAGATGATACCAGATGCCTGGAGTACAGATGACCCAGGAGGAAACAGCGGATTGAAGTGTGCTGATTCATTCACCGCTTCTTCAAAAGCAAAGGTATCTCATATCATCAAGGTCAAAAGCAAAAGTATCTCATATCATGCTCTTTCCCTGTCTTTTTCTTTGTCCTTGTTCTTACTCGCATGGCAAAGTAAAAGAAGCCGGCACTTGGAGTTAGTCTTCCGATCTGGAGCCAACTGCCTGGAATCTATTCCTGATTGCTTACCTAGCGTTGCTCTCGAGTAGTCATCTTCAACGGTTAATACACTTCCAGAGAAGGGACCACTTCTGCAAAGGGGAGCGAGTAAGGCAAGTGAAAATGATACATTGAAGCATGTAGAGACAAGCAAATGCTGAGCTATCCTCTAACCCTCTTTAATACGAATTGGAAAGATTGAACAAAGAAACAGATAAAAGGAGGAAGCTCAGACCTTCGGGGAAGACCAAAAGAATCCTGCTGCCCAGTTCAAGAGTAGCACAAAGGAAAATCAACGATGGGCGGAAACCAGTTCAAGAGTAAGCCTGTGGAATCACAAAGATCAAAGCCTCAATGCAATCACCAAGGAGAAGAGAGAATTTACACTCCATAACCAGATTTGCGTCCCTAAACTCTTCTCTTTGTTAATTACATTCTGCCATGTTTAGTATGTTTAAGTGCTTTTTGTGTGTTTACTTATGTTTTGTGTGAATCTATGCTTAAAACATTGAGGACAATGTTTGATTTAAGTGTGGGGGGGTAACTAAGTATATTTGATGCAAATTCGTGGCATTTTATCACCCATAACTTCAAATGTTGTTCCTTGCTGTTTTAAGGTGTTTTTAAGTTGTTTGAGAGTGTTTTAGTATGTTTTGTTTTTATAACTCCGAAAATCACATAAAAATTTGAAAAACATGTTTTGAAAAGCCTAAAAAGAGTGTTTTGAGTCGTTTTTGTGTGTTTGTGTCTTAGGGTACCTTCCAACAGAATGATAAGGATTTGGTTTGTAATTGCATGACTGTTAAAAAGAGTTATAAACATAGAGAAAAGTTTGATTTACTCTTGGTATATGCTTGGTTATGGTTATAATGTATGACTTCACATGCAATCATAAAAGAAAAATTCGTTTTTGTAACATGCTTGAAAGAAGGAACTCAAACAAACGCTACAACCCTGTGAGACTCGAGCCATTACCTTCTTTGGAGAGTTATTTTCTGTGATTCTTTGTTTTCTAAAGTTGTTGCATGATCTCATTATTCCTTGCTTGGTTGCTACTTAGAATGCAATTGTATCATGATAGAACTAAATGCTAGAACTTATATCCGTTTCATTCAAAGCATGACATTGAATTGCATAACATATATCAAGATGAAGTTGTGTAGTTGCCACCATAGCCAAATAGCCTTACTTCCCATATTTCGTATTTGTTGTAAGTTTTAACCCCGTTGAGCCTTGTTTAGCCTTTATTCTTTGTTTAACCACATTATCCTCACCTAGCCTAGTATAGGACAGTCCACACCCTTGTTCTTAAAAGATAGTGAGCATGACTTAAATGAATTCCTTTTGAGTACATTATGAAAGAAAATGAGTGTGGGGGAGAGAATGCTTTGTTCTTAAGTGTTTATGTATGTTTTGAGAGTCAAGAGAAAAGAAAAAAAAAAATTGTGAAAAACATATGAAAAAGAAAAACAGAAAAGAAAAGAAAGAAAGGAAAAAGAGCTTGTTCCCCCTTGTTGTTCAAAAGATTGAGTTTTCATTCAAAAGTGAATTCTACGTTAATTCAAATGCTTTGCTCGCTATTGCTTTAAGAATGTTTGTTTATCCTTCACCTTTCATTGTTAGCCAATACCCTAGCCCCGTTACACCCCTTTGACTTCTATCTTGATCATTATGTGTTCAATAATGTGGAGTTTGGAATTGATATGAGCTTATGGAATCACTGGTTCTCGTTCTAAGTAGTGGCATTCCATTCATGAGATCATATATATACATGTTAATAATTCCATAAAATGTTTTCCTTGTTATAACATATGTGAGTGTTCGTCTACATGTTTACATCAATCTTCTCACATATACCTAGTGTAGAGAGTGTAGTCAGAAAATCTGTGTGAAAAACGAGAGTACATCTAGTAAGGAATTGAGGGAATTCTCTAAAGGCATGTTACTACATTCAAATCATGGTTTTAAATGCTTAATTGTGAACTAGTATGTGGTGACTATGAGTAAGAATGTACTTAAGTGTAAAGATGGCTAAAATCTGTGGGAATAATGATTTTTAACATGTCATGTGCATTGGAAATCTGAGACGATTGTTGGAAGGTGTAGGTTGTGTTTTGTTCGTTTTGTTTTGTTTTTGGTTTCTTTTGTTTTGTTTTGCTCGAGGACTAGCAAAAGCTAAGTGTGGGGGTATTTGATAGGAGCATATTCATGCGACTTAAATGGCTTGTTCTCGTGCATTTACGTTATGTTTCTTTAGTTATTTTAGTACTTTAAGCTATTTTCGTGTGTTTGTAGGTCCAACGGGCTAAAGGAGCAAAAAGATGCATTTTGGAGACTTTTGGAGCACTTTTGGGCTTAGGATGGATAGCTTATGCTTGGAGCCAAAGTGTTGGACGAAATTGAAGACCTAATTGAAGACCAAAGTGTTGGAACCTTGTTCCCTTTAGTTTTAGGACATTTAAACCTTTCCTATATCCTTAGCCGTGCATAACATTCCAACATTCCACTCCTTCATTTCAGCCACACTCCCACATATCATTACTTATCATTCACCACTTATCATATCATCCACTTATCATATCATCCACTTATCATATCATTCACTTATCTTATCATCCACTTATCATATCATTCACTTATCTTATCATCCACTTATCATATCATTCACTTATCATATCATACACTTATCATAACCATACACTTATCACTTATCACAACAACAACCTTGCACATGCACATTCACCAACATGCAACCATAATCATTCATAAATCAGCCACATGCATTCAATCATTCACTCCACACTCATTGCACATGCATTCCCTTTCATTTCTGTCAAAGCACATGCATTCCCACCCTTTAATCACATGCATAAATCAGCCACATGCATCTCCCATCACCATTTCAGATTTCCACCAAGTTCCTAGCTGTCATGTTCCTTCTCTTTCTCCCTATAAATACCATACACACTTCACACAACATTGATTCATTCTCATTCACTCTTCCATATTCCAGAAATTCGTCAAAACCTCTCCACACCCTTGCAGCAGCCACCAAAACACTTTTCTCCTCCATTGCAGCCACTCCAACCACTCCCCAAACCATTCACACCATCAAACTATCCTTAGACCTTGTGCTACAACGAAGAGGAAGATAAGAGGGCCTAAACGTTCATACAATTCAAGTTTGAGTTGTTGGAATGTTTAGGTGTTTCTTTGATTTCAATGTTTAATTTCAATACTCTTTGTTTTGTACGAATGAGGAATGGAAGAGAAGAGGGCCTAAAGGTTCATACAATTCAAGTTTGAGTTGTTGGAATGTTTAGGTGTTTCTTTGATTCCAATGTTTAAATTCAACTAAACCCCCCTTGGCTAGGGGGGAATTCGAAATATATGTTTATGCTTGCATTTTGATTTGATTACTTCTAATTGCGTTTCATAAGTTGTGGATTCAATTCGTTTAACTGTTTGATTGATAACTTATTTATGTATGTTTATTGAGAGTGCACACTTAATTTTCATGCATGAATATGACGCTAGAATATAAGTGAGTTTCACCTAATAGTTACGAACTTATATTCACAAGTAGTGGAGGTTGCTTATAAACAATCGCGTTAAACGAATTCTTGGCATAAGTTTCATGCGTATTCCATAGTAACGAATGCCTCGTCAACACTTATAATTTTCATAGAGCGTAATGATTCTTGCTTGTATCTCTATTATGCAATCATGTAGGGGACTTGTGGGGAATGTTTTGGGTTGTCGTATGCAATCATCCAATTCAATAACGTTAGGAAGATTTGAAAGTTAATTTAAGCGGACCTAATTAACTTGGAGCATTGAGAATTCATGGTTTATTGAAATGCAATTGGAAATCATTTTATTATGCAAGTGTAACATGTGTGGAGATGAACCCGTTAGCTAGCATTCATCCATACTTTCATCATATTCATATTTACATTCTGCTTTAATTACAATTTGTTCATTTAGTTTAATTTCGTCAAAACTCAATCCCCCTTTACTTTATTGTCCAATTTAGTTAGAAAGTGTCTTAGTTTATGTTTCTAAGTGTTTTGATTCAATTTATTACATAATTTCGTCCAAATTCACCAAAGTGCTCAAAACTGCCCAGAAAGTGTTTTTAAGGCAGTTTTGAGTGTTTTGGGTGATGTTTGAGTCTTTTGGTTTGTTTTAGTGTTTTAAAGTTTAGTTTTGCATTCTTTGAGTCTAGTATAGAGTTTTATATTGTGTTTTTACGTTTTTAAGTCAAATCCAAGTGATTAACAATCCCTCCTAATCCCCGGTCCAGAACGATCCCTACTTATACTTATACTACAATTGTCAAAAAGAGGGTTTAATTTGTGTGCGTATAATTCACGCATCATTTATGCATCTATGAATCTAGGAGAGCTTAAAAATGATGGTGTCATTATTCAATTAGCTGATCGATCTAATGCATACCCGAGAGGAGTTTTGGAAGATGTTCTGGTGCAGGTGGACCACTTGATTTTTCCTGCAGATTTCTATGTGCTTGACATGGAGGATTCAACCCACTCTCCACCATCGCCACTCTTACTTGGACGACCTTTCATGAAAACAGCCCACACCAAGATTGACGTGGCCAAATGAGCCTTGACTATGGAGTTTGGTGGTGATATGATTAATTTTAAAGTTTCTGAATCTATTAAGAATACTAATGATGTTCATTCTCGTTTTGTCATAGATGTGCATAAGGACATAGGGCCGAAAGGATCCGCACAAATCAAGAAGGATTCATCTAGAATCACCATCGAGGAAGGAATTGGATTGGAGCACAACGAGCATGCCACTACCCTAAAAACATCCAATATGGCCGTGCCTTGTGCTAAAATTGGCAAGAGGGTGGCTGCCCTAGGGGCATTGCCACAACATCCTAGTAAGTCTCCAATCCCAATTCCGATCCCCATTTCAACTAATAGGTTGTTACCTTCTTTGGTGCAGGTACCCAATCAATTTCAAGGTGGTGGGAGCATGTACATGGACGTTCGGAACCAAAACACCACCATCAGGGAGGATCGTTATCCCCGCCCATTCAGTGAGCCATATTATGAAAGTGTTCAAGGAGCATACCATGGAGGACATACCCCTCCATGCCGTGGGCTCTAAGTAAGAAGTAAAGGTTTCGTCCGGCTGCAAGACGATAAAGAAAGCGCTACTTGGGAGGCAACCCAATACACTGAATAAAATAAAGCTGTCCATTGATCTCCGAGAAGTTACAAAAAAAAAAAAAAAAAAAAAAAAAAAAAAAAAAAAAAAAAAAAAAAAAAAAAACATGGCAGAATGATGGAGCCTTCACAAAGGTTGTTTACGTGAAGCCCCACTACGTGGCAAAACTCTAGGAGCGGGAGGCATCGGAGCGGGAGGCAGCAGAGGGGGAGGCATCGAAGATAGATCATTCGAGGCCTCAATACTTGGTGGAACGCTAGATGACGCAGGAAAAAGGTGCCTCTGGAGATAAGCCGCAAGCCTTTGACGATCCCTTTGAATTCGACCTTCAGATTCTTGCAGCTCATTAAGCTTCCTCTTCATGCCCGTCGAATAATTATTTACAAGCACGTGCAAACTTCTATTCTCGTGCTTAAGCTGCTTGATCTCTTGCTTAAGATTTTCCACCTCTGCCATCAATGATTCAACTTGACGGGATCAAGCAAGTAGGCGTTGGCCCATGTTGGACACAGAGCCCGCACACTGAACACTGAGAGCTAGGGACTCTTGAACGGCCAACTCATCGGACCGTCCTGAAAGCAGCCTACTATCTTTAGGAGTGAGGAGGTTCCTAGCTACTATTGTAGCTGTTGTTGCATCCTTCATCACGGAGTCTTCACCTGTAAGAGGGCCATTAGAAGATAAGAAAGAAGGGCGCCATACATTACCTTGACGCGGCGCACCCGTATCACTGCTGAGACTCAAATCTAAGCAAATGTTAGATGGGTTAGCCATTTTTAAATGTGTTAAAAGAGAAGGGTGGATGGAGCAAAATCTCAAAGGGCCGGAGACGATTTTCACAAATGGGCAATCTTCAAAGTGTGCATGTTGGAGGTGATCGATACCTCTATAAAAAGGAAAGGCGACACGACCACCGATTCAAAAAGCCGGATTTTCCTGCGTAAAGTTCGGCAACGCTCTTCAGATACAATCTCGGCTTTTCAGATAACACGTGTAAAGATCTCTGACAAAGTTGAAAACGCGTGGAGATAAAAAGGAAAGGCGACACGACCACCGATTCAAAAAGCCGGATTTTCCTGCGTAAAGTCGGATTTTCCTGCGTAAAGTTCGGCAACGCTCTTCAAATACAATCTCGGCTTTTCAGATAACGCGTGCAACTTTATCAAAAGATCTCTGACAAAGTTGAAAACGTGTGGAGGTCATTATCCCAACTACTCACTTTTGCCGACAAGCGTGGGTGACAGAGTCGCATCCGCACTACTACTTGCCATTAAAATTTCTATATATGTCAACATTCATGGCAAGGCATACATCCAAAAACGCATGACTCTTCTTCTCAGCCGAGAATGTAGCTGCAACCAAACCTCTCAACATGCTCAGTTTTCTTCTTCCCTTGAGAACACCTATTCAACCATTGATGTACCCCCAAAGAAGATACCAAATGCCTGGAGAACAGATGAGGCAGGAGGAACTTCTTCAAAAGCAAAAGTATCTCATATCATCAAGGGCGAAAGCAAAGGTATCTCATATCATGCTCTTTCCCTGTCTTTTCCTTTGTCCTTGTTCTTACTCACATGGCAAAGTGAAAGAAGCAATCAGCCGGCACTTGGAGTCAGTCTTCCGATCTGGAACTGACTACCTGGAATCTATTCCCTGGTTGCTTACCTAGCGTTGCTCTCGAGTAGTCATCTTCAACGGTTGATACAATTCCAGAGAAATGACCACTTCTGCAAGGGGAGCAAGTAAGGCAAGTGAAAATGATACATTGAAGTATGTGGAGACAAGCGCAACAACTGCATATGCTGAGTTATCCTCTAACCCTCTTCAATACGAATTGGAAAGATTGAACAAAGAAACAGGTCATCACCTCCACCTCTTGCTTGCCTGCCATGTGTCAGAATCCTCCAGCCCAGTTCAAGATTAAGCTTGTGAATCACCAAGATCAACCCATGCATTCAACAAAGGAAGACCGAGAAAGCACCCCAATTCCAGATTTGCGTTCCTAAACTCTTCTCTTTGTTGTTGAATTTGTTTCTGCCATGTTAGGTTGTTAGATGTTGTTTTGTTTGTTTGTTTGTTATTTGTGTAAGTCTATGCTTGAAACATTGAGGACAATGTTTGATTTTAAGTGTGTGGGGGGGGGGGGGGGAGGGGTAACTAATGTTGTTGATGCAAATTCGTGGGATTTTATCACCCATAACTTCCAATGTTGTTCTTTGCTGTTTTAAAGTGTTTTTAAGCTAATTTAGAGTGTTTTAGTGTGTGTTGACTTAAAAATCCGAAAATCCCCTAAAAATTTGAAAAATTGCTTTGAAAAACCCAAAAAGAGTTGTGTTTTTGTGTGTTTGTGTCTTAATGTACCTTCCAACACAATGATGAGGATTTGGTTTGTAATTACATGACTGTTAAAAAGAGTTATAAACATGGAGAAAAGTTTGATTTACTCTTGGTATATGCTTGGTTATGGTTATAATGTATGACTTCACATGCAATCATAAAAGAAAAATTCGTTTTTGTAACATGCTTGAAGGAAGGAACTCAAACAAACGCTACAACCTTGTGAGACTTGAGCCTAAACGTTATTTGGAGAGTTAAAATCTGTGCATTATTGTTTTCTGAAGTCGTTGCTTGGTCTCATTATTCTTTGCTTGGTTACTACTTAGAAGGCGTTTCATCATATAGTTCCAAATGCTAGAACTCATGCCCATTTCATTCAAAGCATGTTATTGATTTGCATAACACATATTCAAGAAGAATTTGTGTAGTGACCACTGATGTGGGAATTATACGCACACAAATTAAACCCTCTTTTTGTCAAGTTGTAGTATAGATATAAGTAGGGATCGTTCTTAACCGGGGATTAGGAGGGATTGCAAAATCACTTGGAAACTGACTCAAAAACGTAAAATAAAGTTTAAAACACTAAACTAGACTCAAAGAATGTAAAACTAAACACTTAAAACACTAAAACAAACCAAAAGACTCAAACAACACCCAAAACACTCAAAACTGCCTTAAAAACACTTTCTGGGCAGTTTTGAGCACTTTGACTACTTTGAAGGAATTTGGGAAATAAATTGATTCAAAACACTTAGAAACACAAACTAAGACACTTTCTAACTAAATTGGACAATAAAGTAAAGGGGGATTGAGTTTTGGACGAAATTAAACTAAATGCACATATTGCAATTTAAAACAGAATGTAAATATGAATTTGATGGAATTGAATGGATGGGAAGCTAGCTAAGGGATTCATCTCCACACATGTTATACTTGCATATAAAACGATTTCCAATTGCTTTTCAATAAGCCATGAATTCTCAACGCCCCAGATTAACCGTGAATTGCACTAATTAACCCTCAGATTTTCCTAACGTTATTGAATTGGATGATTGCATACGACAACCCAAAGCATTCCCCACAAGTTCCCTACATGAATTGCATAATAGAGATACAAGCAAGAATCATTAAGTTCTTTGAAAACCATAAGCATTGACGAAGCACTCATTACTATGAACTGCATGAAACTTATGCCAAGAATTTACTTAACGCAATTGAGATCATCAACTTTTACTACTTGTGAATATAAGTTTGTAACGATTAGGTGAAACTTCCTTATATCCTAGCATTAGATTTACGCATGATAATTAAGCGTGCACTCTCAACCAACACACACAAATCAATGTAATCCACATAGATAAGTAAATTGAATTCACAACTTATGAAACGCAATTAGAAGTAATCAAATCATATCGTAAGCATAAACATGTATTTCGAATCCCCCCCTAGCCAAGGGGGGGTTTAGTTCCTCATACGTACAAGACAAAGAGAATTGAAATTAAACATTGAAATCAAAGGAAAAGAAACACCTAAACATTCCAACAACTCAAACTTGAATTGTATGAACGTTTAGGCCCTCTTCTCTTCCTCTTTGTTGCGGCACAAGGTTTAAGGATAGGTTTTGGGGTGGTATTTGTATGTGGAATGGAATGGGGAGTGGTTGGAGTGGCTTCAATGGAGGAGAAATGCTGGAAATGGAAGGTTATGCACGGCTTTGAAGTGATTGTGCTGAAAATGAATGTGTGATGCACGGCTCAAGGGATTTGTTGGTGTGAATGGCTGAATTGCAAGGGGATGTGGATGTGTGGAATGGAGTGAATGGATGCATTTCTGTGGTGAATGGGAATGCATGGTTTTATAGGGAGAATGGGAGGATATGTGGCTGAAATAATGAAGGAAATGCATGTGAGTGACAGCTAGATTTGTTGGTGGAAAGCTGGAATTGCAAAAGGGGAATGCATGTGGCTGCAAGGTGAGTGAATGATTATGGGTGCATGTGGATGTGGCTAGGTTGGAAAGACATGTGGAATGGCTGGAATGAAGGGGGAAACACGGCACAAAGGTGGAGAATGAATGTGTGGCTGAATGTGGTGCAATGATGAAGGAATAATGTCATGGTGGCTGCAATGATGAAGTGGACAACCTGGAAATGCAAGGGAAATGCACGGCAAAGGCTTGTTTGGGTGCATGTGGCTGCAAGCTAGGGTGAATGATGATGAATGCATGTGCAATGACAGCTAGGTTGGTTGTGGAAAGCTGGAATTGAAAAAGAGGAATGCATGTGCACGGTTTTGGGAGAAAGGTGGAAGGTTGCAGAAAAGGCTTAAGTGTTTGTGAAAGATGGCCGATTGTATGGATGAATGATTATGGTCAAATAAGGGTGCGGCATTGATATTTATTTGAGGCAAATAATCCTAAGGTTTCTTACATAATTTAGGAAAGGATTGGACCCCCAAATCCCTAAGGAAAAGGGGATATGAAATCAGAAATCAAAGGAAAAAGGGAAAGTAACTTGCGGCATTGAATTGTAAGAAAGGGAATGTGTTTTAAGGCTGAAATTAGGGAAGGATTTAGGATAGAAAAAGTATGTAAAGTGTGGCTAAGATTAAGGTACAAAGGAATGTAGTTTAATGACATAAAATAGGCAACAAAGACCTCTCTTGCACGGCAAGGAAGGGAACCACTTATGGAAGGCCACGGCAAGGCAATTAGGTTGCAAGGAAAACTTGATTTGTGTTCTAAAATGCATAGGAGTCTTCAATGTTGCTCAAACATAAGATCTTTAGGTCTTCAATTTCGTCCATTCCTTTTGCTCCAAACATAAGCTATCCATTCCAAGTCCAATTTTGCTCCAAAATGCTCCAAAATGCATCTTTTTGCTTCCTTAGCCATATGAACCTAAAAACACACGAAAATGGCTTAAACGACTAAAACAACTATGAATTAAGAATATAAATGCACGAAAACAAGCTAAGTAAGTCG
Source organism: Pyrus communis (assembly GCF_963583255.1). Classification (NCBI taxonomy): domain Eukaryota; kingdom Viridiplantae; phylum Streptophyta; class Magnoliopsida; order Rosales; family Rosaceae; genus Pyrus; species Pyrus communis. Next base: position 2,477,784 of record NC_084813.1, read on the forward strand.
CCTAAATATGCTCCTATCAACCACCACCAAAGCCAAATTACCGTGTATCCTACTTCATTATATGTTTAAGTTAACCCCGTTGAGCCTTGTTTAGCCTTTATTCTTTGTTAACCCACATTATCCTCACCTAGCCTAGTTTAGGACAGTCCACACCCTTGTTCTTAAAAGATAGTGAGCATGACTTAAATGAATTCCTTTTGAGTTACATTATGAAAGAAAATGAGTGTGGGGGAGAGAATGTTTTGTTCTTAAGTGTTTATGTATGTTTTGAGATTCAAAAGAAAAGAAAAAAAAATTGTGAAAAACGTATGAAAAAGAAAAACAGAAAAGAAAAGAAAGAAAGAAAGGAAAAAGAGCTTGTTCTCCCTTTTTGTTCAAAAGTTGAGTTTTCATTCAAAAGTGAATTCTAAGTTGATTCAAGTGCTTTGCTCACTATTTCTTTAAGAACCTTTGTTTTCCATATCCCTTCTTTGTTATCCACACACCCCAAGCCCTGTTACAACCTGTGACTTCAATCTTGAGTGTTATGTGTTTCAATTTGTGGAGTTTGAACTTGGTATGAGCATATGGTGTCACTGGTTCTCGCATCTAAGTAGGAGCATTCCATTCATGAGATCATACCTAAACATGCTTATTAACTCTAGAAATTGCTTCCTTTGAGATATATATATGTGAGTGTTCGTTTTCATGTTTACATCAATCTTCTCACATGTAACTAGATTAGGGTGTGTAGTTAGAAAATCTGAGTGAAAATTAAGTGCATATCTTGTAAGGAATTGAGAAAATTCTCTAAGGCATGTTACTACATTCAAAACATGGTTTTAAATGCTTAATTGTGAACTAGTATGTGGTGACTATGATTAAGAATGTACTTAAGTGTGAAGATGACTAAAATCTGTGGGAATGATAATTTTGAACATGTCATGTGCATTGGAAATCCCTGAGGCAAATGTTGGAAGGTGTAGGTTGTGTTTTTTTTTTTTGTCTAGTTTCGTGTTCTTTTGTTGTTTTGTTTTGCTCGAGGACTAGCAAAAGCTAAGTGTGGGGGAATTTGATAGAAGCATATTTAGGCAACTTAGTTGGCCTGTTCTTGTGCATTTACGTTGTTATTTCTTAGTTCTTTAAGTCTTTTAAGTTATTTTCGTATGTTTTCAGGTTCTAAGGGCTAAAGGAGCAAATAAGTGCATTTTGGAGCCTTTTGGAGCACTTTTGGGCTAAGGATGGATAGCTTATGCTTGGAGCCAAAGTGTTGGACGAAATTGAAGGCCTTGTATGCACTTTAGGACATAAAACAAAGGGCCTAGCCCAATCAAACAAAGCCTTAGCCGTGCAAAACCTTTCAATTCCAGCAACTTCCCTTGTTTGCCGTGGCTCCCCCTTTGCAATTCCAGCTTCCCACTTCATCATTGCAGCACATTATCTTCCATATTCCCTCTTTAATCCACATGCATTCATCATCATTCACCCTAGCTTGCAGCCACATGCTTTCCCATTTCTTTAAATCAGCCACATGCACCCAAACAAAGCCTTTGCCGTGCATAACCTTGGCAATTCCAGCTTTCCACCAAGCAACCTAGCTATCATTCCACATGCATTCACTCTTAATCATTCAACCATGCAGCCACACATTCATTCTCCACCTTTGTACCGTGCTTCCCCCTTCATTCCAGCCATTCCACATGTCTTTCCAACCTAGCCACATCCACATGCACCCATAATCATTCACTCACCTTGCAGCCACATGCATTCCCCTTTGCAATTCCAGCTTTCCACCAACAAATCTAGCTATCACTCACATGCATTTCCTTCATTATTTCAGCCACATATCCTCCCATGCTCCCTATAAAACCATGCATTCCCTCACCAACAAAGAGGAGAGCCTTTGTGCCGTGCCTTCCTCCACCATTCCAGCATTCATACACACTTTACCCCATCCCTTTCAGCCGTGCCTTCCCCATCAATCCATTCAGCCATTCGACCAATTCCCATCCCTCCAAAACACTATCCTACCACCCCACTCCATTCCACATACAAATACCCTCCAAAACACTATCATTAAACCTTGTGCCATAACAAAGAGGAGGAGAAGAGGCCTAAACGTTCATACAATTCAAGTTTGAGTTGTTGGAATTTTTAGGTGTTTCCTCTCCTTGATTTCAATGGTTACTTTGTTATTATCTTCTAAGTTTGTTGTAATCATGCGTGGCTAAACCCCTAATTAGTTAGGGGAAAGTTTGAAGCCATGAACATGTTTGAAATATGAATTGATTTCTTCCAATTGTGATTTGTTAAGTTGTGATTGCAATTCAATTATTTGTTTATTAAAAACTTGTTTTTGTATGTTGATTAGGGATGCATACTTAGTCTTCATGCATGAACTCGATGCTAGTTTATAAACGAGTTTCACCTAATCGTCACAAGTTTATAAACATGAGTAGTGAAGGTTGCTAGTCACAACCGCGTTAATTGAATTCTTGGCAAGAGTTTCATGCATTCATAGTTACAATTGCCTCGTCAACATTTATAATTTTCATAGAGCATAATGATCTCTCACTGTACCTCTTCTATGCATTCATGTTGAGGACCGTTGGAGAATGATTTGAATTGTCGCATGCATCATCCAATTCATTGACATAAGGAAGATTTGAAGGTTAATTAGTGCATCACGGTTAACTTGGGGTGTTGAGCATCATAGTTAGTGAAAAGCAATTGGAGAATCGATTCATATACAAATGTGTCATGTGTGGAGAATGGACCTTTAACTAATCCATCCATTATCTTGTTTTCAAGGATTTCGTTTTATAATCTTCCTAATTTCACAACTTGTTTTGTTAATTCAATTCTCGTCAAATCAAAACCCCCCTTTACTTTCTTGTTCTTTAGTGCTTAGAATATGTTCAGTTTATGTTTTAAAGTGTTTTGAATCAAGCCATAATCTTAAATTCGTCCAAAATTGGGTTTAAGGTCAGAAACTGCCTAGTTAGTGTTTTTAGGCAGTTTTGAGTCTTTTGAGCTTGTTTTGAGTCCCTTGAGTCTTTATGAACGTTTTTAACTTTGTTTTTATGTTTTTGAGTCAGTTTAGAGGTTTTAGCAAGCCCTCCTAATCCCCGGTCTAGAACGATCCCTACTTATACCTATACTACAATTGTCAAAAAGAGGGTTTAATTTGTGTGCGTATAATTCTTGCATCATTAATCCACATGCATTCATCATCATTCACCATAATCATTCCCTCACATGCTTTCCCAACAAATAATTCAGCCAACACATGCACCCATCACCTAACACAAATCCTTTGCCGTGCAAAATAGCAAGCATTTTCCAGCTTTTCTCCTTCATTGCAGCCACACTTCCACATGCATTCCCTCTTTAATCATTCCCTCCTAGCTGTCATATTCCCTCTTTTAATCATTCATCCACCTATAAATAAACATCCATTGCAGCCACAAGGAGGGGGGATTCATTCATACACAAATAGACACCAAAGACTTCCCTTTGCCGTGCAAAACACATTCATTCCAGCATTCATCCCTTTGTGCCGTGCCTTCCTCCACCATTCCAGAAATTCATACACACTTCACACCATCACACAACCATTCCTCCATACAAATACCACCCCAAAACCTATCCTTAGACCTTGTGCCGCAACAAGAGGAAGAGAAGAGGGCCTAAACGTTCATACAATTCAAGTTTGAGTTGTTAGAATGTTTAGGTGTTTCTTTTCCTTTGATTTCAATGTTTAATTTCAATTTTCTTTGTCTTGTACGTATGAGGAACTAAACCCCCCCTTGGCTAGGGGGGGATTCGAAATACATGTTTATACTTGCGATATGATTTGATTACTTCTAATTGCGTTTCATAAGTTGTGAATTCAATTTACTTATCTATGTGAATTACATTGATTTGTGTGTGTTGGTTGAGAGTGCACGCTTAATTACCATGCATAAATTGGATGCTAGGATATAAGGAAATTTCACCTAATCGTTATGGAATTATATTCACAAGTAGTAAAGGTTGATGATCTCAATCGCGTAGTAAATTCTTGGCATAAGTTTCATGCAATCATAGTAACAAGTGCTTCGTCAATGCTTATGGTTTTCATAGAACGTAATGATTCTTGCTTGTATCTCTATTATGCAATCATGTAGGGGACTTGTGGGGAATGTTTTGGGTTGTCAAATGCAATCATCCAATTCAATAACGTTAGGAAAATCTGAGGGTTAATTAGTGCAATTCACGGTTAATCTGGGGCGTTGAGAATTCATGGTTTATTGAAAAGCAATTGGAAATCGTTTTATATGCAAGTATAACATGTGTGGAGATGAACCCCTTAGCTAGCTTCCCATCCATTCCATTCCATCAAATTCGTTTTTACAATCTTTTCTTATTTTCGTCCAGAATCTGTTTTAAAGTTTTAAGTCACTTGTTTTCTTTTAAATTCGTCCAAAATCAAAACCCCCCTTCTTATTTGTTCCAAATCTGTCCAAAAGAGTCCTTTTGAGTCTTTAGAGTCAAAACCAAATGTATTTTTGTCCAAATTAAGTTCTAGTGTCTGTTTGAATCAATTTGATTGTTTTAGGCAGTTTTGAGTGTTTCAAAGCTGTTCTGAGTCATAGTAGTCTTGTTAAGAGTCTTTAAGTTTAGTTTTTATGTTTTTGAGTCAATTCAAATTAGATTAGCACCCCTAGTTAATCCCCGGTTAGAACGATCCCTACTTACATCATTACTACAATTGTCACAAATAGGGTTTAATTTGTGTGCGTATAATTCTCGCATCACTTCTATGGATAACATATTGTAGACATCAAATTTTCGATGAAATAAATGTTGACCAATAATTAAAATTTCAACGCTCACGTGTCACATAAATTTTACATGTAGCGTGTGACTCAACGAAAAATCGAAATAAATTGGAAAGGTCATCAAATAGGACACGTGTCAATACCTGGCAGAAATGATTTATTTCATCTGATTATTTAAATCCAAAAATCAAGTTTTGAAATTCTATAAATAGGAAGCCAATGCATTCATTTTAGGGGAAGGAAGAAAAGGAAGAAAGAAAGAAGGGAATTTACATCACACCAAAACCTTGAAGCCTCGAAACTCTAAAGCTCTCAAGCAAATCCCGAAGGATCAAGAAAACACTCTTCGTTCTTCGTCAAATCCTCCTTCAAAGGTCAAGCCCCAACGGCCCTTGAAGAACTTCCACCGACTCAAGATCAAGCCCCGACGACCCCTTGAAGAAAGTGTTCATCATCCGTTCATCCTAAGATCAAGCCCCAACAGCCCTTTGGATCAACAACCTCAACAAATCCACACATCCAATCGTTCTTCAAGATTAAGCCCAAAAGCCCTTGAAGATCCGCTCATCCATCAACCTTCAAGACAAGCCCAAAAGCCCTTGAAGAAATCCATACATCCAGTCTTCAAGATCAAGCCCAAAAGCCCTCGAAGATCCGTTCATCAACTGTTCATCCCTAGATCAAGCCCCGACGGCCCTTTGGATCAACAGCTCATCCGCAAACCTTCACCCTACGAAGATAGAATCAGAGGATCAAATTACAAAGAGATTGTAACCCCAAAATCATTAACACAAAAAATATATTTTGTACACGTATTCTTGTTTCTTGTTTCACCAGGAATTTTTCGTGTTTACAAATTTAGCACGCCCAGTGGGACATCTCTACCTCTCATCTCTATCCTCCAATCATCGAAAAACGCAAATGGCATCAAGAAAGGATCAAGCTGTTCCTGCAATCAAAGCAAAGAACAAGAACATCATCGCCGCAAGTGGTGATATTTCAGGCATCATAACCCGAAGTAAGGCAAGAGCTCTTTTTGCCGCGGCTTCTGCCCCTGCATTGACTCTGTCAAAGGAACAAGAGCACCTGAGCTACGAGCCTGTGATCACCCTAGCCTCGCTAAGGGCATCAAGGGGGGAAAGCCCGAAGAAATACTCAGAGTCTCTACTCTCCGACGCTGATTCGAGCGGCAGTACAACCATGCAAGTCATGACCACTGGAGCAACTTCAATCGAGGAGCAGCTAGCTCAGATGAATGAAGCAATCGCAAGGCTCACACGGACTGTGGAAGAGAAGGACTTGCAGATTGCCGCACTTGTCAACCAACTAGATGCGCTGCCCGACGTGAAAGTCGACCCAAATATTGGCCTATTAAAGAAAGAAGACGACGAAGAAGAGGAGCCACCAGCGGAGAAAGTTGAAGAGAAGCCGAAGCTAGACCAAGCAACGGCATTCATGGGATCTCTCTCTATCCAGCAGCTACAGGAGATGATCGCAAGCACTGTCAAGACACAATACGAAGGAAGCTCGCATGACTCCGTACTGTACTCAAAGCCTTACTCCAAGAAGATTGATGCTTTGAAGATGCCAAGGGGTTATCAGCCCCTAAAATTCATGCAGTTCGATGGAAAAGGTAACCCGAAGCAACATGTCACCCATTTCATTGAAACTTGCAACAATGCTGGGACAGAGGGAGACTACCTCGTCAAACAGTTCGTGCGTTCGCTGAAAAGTAACGCTTTTGACTGGTACACTGACCTCGAACCTGAGTCTATCAACAGTTGGGACCAGCTAGAAAGGGAATTCCTCAACCGTTTCTACAGCACTCGTCGTACTGTAAGCATGCTAGAGCTGACCAGTACGAAACAGTGGAGAGATGAACCTGTCGTCGACTACATAAATAGATGGCGCTCCTTAAGTCTGGATTGCAAATATCGGCTTTCTGAAACCTCTGCCATTGAGATGTGCGTTCAAGGCATGCACTGGGGGTTACATTACATCCTCCAAGGCATAAAACCAAGAACATTCGAAGAGCTAGCAACCCGTTCCCACGACATGGAGCTGAGTATCGCTAATCACGGGAAAAAGGAGCCGATTACTAACTTCAATAAGGATAAAGTATTCGCCCCAAATGTAGACAAGACCGGGAAGAAGCCCGCTAAGGAAGCTTTCACCGTCAACACTACCCCCATCAAGACCCCCTCAGCGCCCATCAAGACCTTTTCAGCGCCCATCAAGACCTCATCAGCGCCCATCAAGATCTCCTCCAAGAAGAAAGCGAAATAGATAAAGACAAGTGAGCCTTCTCGCACCCAAGACAGATACAAGAGCACCTTGAGAGAGTTGGAACAGAAAACGTACCCTTTTCCTGACTCTGACATGGCTGCCATGTTAGATGACTTGCTGGAAAAAAAGGTGATTGAGCTACCCGAATGCAAGCGTCCTGAAGAAATGAATCGCACAAATGATCCTAGGTACTGCAAGTACCATCGTATTGTGAGCCATCCTGTTGGCAAGTGCTTCGTTCTTAAAGAACTCATCATGAAGCTAGCACAACAAGGGCAAATTGAGCTCGACCTTGAGGACACGGCCGCAACGCATACCACTACAATTGCGTTTGGATCATTTGATCCTGTGCCTCTCCAAACGACACCTGACCATTCCCGTGAATGCTCAAGTCGCACGGCACCTCCTACACAACCATCACTGGAGAGAAGCGACCAAGATGCACATGCTGATGATGAAGAAGGATGGATATTGGTAACCTACAAAAAGACAAGGAAACCAAGACCACGAGTCATACAGCGAAAGGTGGAACAAAGAAGAAATCACCACGGCCGCAACAATGCGAAGCCTAAAAGAAACATAAAGCATGATAAGACAACATATGCTGGGGAACCTACGGAGCAGGGGCCACGCATTCCCGTTTCCTTACATGAATACTTCCCGAATGACTTTTTCCAACAGAGCACTACTGTGGCCTGTCACATGGTTGAAGTAGAAATAGAAAAGCCCTCAAAAGGCAAAGCTATCGCCACTGAGGTAGAAAAGACCCTTACACCTGGAGAAGGTCTGCCAACACACTTTAGCATCGAGGAAGTGCTACCATTGCCAAAAAAGATGCGAAGAGCACTAGCAGCAGTCTTGGCAGGTCCCGACGACCACGAAGTGCAAGAAAGTAACGACGAAGGCTCGAAGCTTCAGCCACCCATGACGCAATTAACTTCACTGACGAAGACCTACTGTTGGGATCAAAGCCTCACAACCGTCCTCTCTTCGTCTCCGGGTACATAAGGGAATACAAAGTCAACCGCATGCTTGTGGATGGTGGGTCGGCCATAAACATCATGCCAAAATCAACAATGACCATAATCGGCATCAAGGTGAATGAACTATCCCTGAGCCGTCTGCTGATCCAGGGTTTTAACCAAGGAGGACAAAGGGCGATGGGCATGATCCGAGTAGAGATGACCATGGGTGAACTCAAATCAAGCACGATATTCCACGTGATTGATGCAAGAACTTCCTACAACTTGCTCTTAGGAAGACCTTGGATCCACGCAAATGGGGTAGTGCCGTCCACCCTTCATCAATGCCTAAAATTTTACCGAGAATGAGTGAAGGTGATCCAAGGTGATACCAAGCCATTCACCGAAGCCGAATCACACTTTGCAGACGCCAAGTTCTACATGGATGAAGACATGGTACCCGAAGCCCTTCCAGAAGATATCAGATCCACGGGCAAAGCAGCACCTAAAAAGCAGGAGTGGCAAGTCATGCCTAAAAAGCAAAAAGAGCAGGCCGTGCCATCTTCAAGCAAAGACGATGACGAGTTTGCTAAACCTGCAACAACCAAAGGGAGTAGGATGCCGTCAGAAGGACCAAACGCAGTTTTGCCTCTGACACAGCTAGGGGGTGCTAAGGCCGTAAGACTACCACAAGGCTTCATAAAAGCTCTACCAAAGAAGGTGGAATCAAGCTTTCTTCTAACCAAGAGGACCGAGGAAGGTTTCGACCCAAACGCCTACAAACTCATGTCAAAGGCCGGGTACGACTTCGCTTCTTCTGAGGCGGCTGGAAAGAAGGTTTCAAACACTGTCAATGACAAAGAATGTAACCTCACCAAAACTCAAAAGAAGTTGAATGAGCATGGTTACGGAATTGACAACAACAAAGCCAGACTTGGTTTCACACCAAATGCACCTGTGATGATTTCAAACCAAGCGAAAAACACTAGCACTCAATATGTCAGCATGAGCACTGAACAAAACCAAGAAGAGCCTAAACCCTCCCCTCGGACGTCGGTCTTCGATAGAATGAGCCATTCAAGCTCCAGAACTTCAGTGCTTAATCGCATTGGTGGTCAAGATCGAACCTCTGTCTTCAAGAGGCTTAACGCGCCGACATCCCAAAGCTCTGTTTTTGAAAGGTTGTTAAAGCTTAAGAAACAAAGCAACACAGTTATCTCTCCTCTGCGACGATCAGCTTCAGAAAGATTTGAAGATAATGAGAAACCTTTTGGAAAGAGGAAGAAAACACCAAAGGGAGAAAAGCTCGATGGGTTAGGAGAAAAGGACGACGTTCGAAGCTTGATTCCTTCAAGGATGAAGCGCCAAGCAATCCTAGAGGTTGACACAAAAGGACCACTGAAGGTAAGGAGGCGCATCATCGTCCACACTGGCAAATCTTCATGCCAACAAACCCAAGAGAACGGCACTGAAGATGAAATCCCTAAGAAAGATGTCACTTCTGGCTCTTTCGACTCAAAGTCTTCACCTCAACAGCTGGGGGCATGCTCCAAAACCATGTCAGTCAAGTCAAGTGAAGATGAAGGATGGATTCATGTCACTCCGAAGAAACTGCACGAGAAACATATGTCTTGTCCACAAGTTTATCAGTCGAAAAGGGGGCAAAACAGCTCCTGTCAACCTCCAAAACAATGTGAAAGTGTTGGAGATAATGAAATTTCGACACAAAGATCGTCCATCCCCATCACAATGTGCGACCTCTTCCCAGAAGACTTCTTCAATTACTCGGTCAAGGCTCCTTCCTATGAAGATTGCGAGGAACGCCTCTCCCAGAACACCAGACAATCCTTATGCCAACAAGCTCGAGAAGACAGCACTGAAGAGGAGATCCAAGATGGTTTCCACATCACAGTTCAAGAAGGTAAAGAAGACGAAATCCCCGAGGAAGATGTCACTGCTGCACCACCACAGCTCGAAGATGGGGGGCAAGCCACGATCGATGATCTCAAGGAACTCAACTTAGGTACAAGCAAGGAACCAAAGCCTATCTTTGTAAGTGCATTATTAAGTACAGACGAGATAGAGGAGTATTATCAGCTGTTGTTAGAGTACAAAGACGTCTTTGCTTGGACCTACAAAGAAATGCCCGGCCTGGACCCTATCATCGCTGTTCATCATCTTGCGGTCAGGCCTGGAACACGACTGATAAAGCAAACTCAAAGACGCTATCGATCTGAGCTTATCCCACAAATCGAGGTCGAGATCGACAAGCTAATCGAAGCAGGCTTTATTCGAGAAGTGCAATACCCCAAGTGGATCTCCAACATCGTCATTGTCCTTAAGAAATCAGGACAAATACGTGTTTGCGTAGACTTCCGGGACCTCAACGATGCTTGCCCAAAGGATGACTTCCCCTTGCCAATCATTGAAATCATGGTGGATGCAACCACTGGCAATGAGGCATTATCATTCATGGATGGCTCTTCTGGGTACAATCAAATTCGCATGGCCCTCGAAGACGAGGAACTAACAGCCTTTCGTACTCCAAAAGGTATCTACTGCTACAAGGTGATGCCCTTTGGTCTAAAGAACGCTGGAGCTACGTATCAACGCGCAATGCAGAAAATCTTCAATGACATGCTACACAAAAACGTAGAATGTTACGTAGATGATGTGGTGGTTAAGACGAAGAAAAGATTAGACCACTTGAAGGATCTGCGAATAGTGTTCGAAAGGCTGCGAAAATACAACCTCAAGATGAACCCGTTAAAGTGTGCGTTTGGCGCCACCTCTGGAAAATTCCTCGGCTTCATCATCAAGCACCGTGGTATTGAAGTAGACCAATCAAAGATCAAGGCCATTCAAAGCATGCCCGAGCTGAAAAGTCTACAAGGACGGCTAGCCTTCATCAGACGCTTCATCTCCAACCTCGCAGGGCGTTGTCAACCGTTTAGTCGCCTTATGAAGAAAGATGTTCCATTCGTATGGGACAAAGCATGCCATAATGCTTTTGAAAGCATAAAGAAATATTTGTCAAGTCCACCTGTCCTGGGGGCACCTGTGCCCGGGAAACCACTCATATTGTATATTGCTGCTCAGGAAAGTTCAATCGGAGCACTCTTGGCGCAAGAGAATGAATCCCAAAAAGAAGGAGCACTTTACTACCTCAGTCGAACTCTCACCGGCGCTGAGTTGAACTATTCCCCAATAGAAAAGATGTGCCTCGCTTTGGTGTTTGCCATCCAGAAACTCCGACATTACATGCATGCTTACACCATCCACTTGGTTGCTAAAGCCGACCCTGTCAAATACGTTATGACTAAGCCAGTCTTGACAGGGCGACTCGCTAAATGGGCTTTGCTTCTTAATCAATACGAGATCATCTACGTCCCAGCTAAAGCCGTCAAGGGACAAGCGCTAGCAGACTTCCTGGCCGATCATCCAATCCCGGCTGATTGGAAAATCTCAGACGACTTGCCTGACGAGGAGGTGTTCTACATCGACATCTTCCCGACATGGACGATGTTCTTCGACGGATCCGCACGAGCAGACGGAGCGGGGGCAGGAGTAGTATTCATGTCACCAGAAAGGCACATACTACCTTACTCCTTCCAACTGAATGAGCTATGCTCCAACAATGTTGCCGAGTACCAAGCATTGATCATCGGGCTCCAAATGGCGATCAACATGGAAATCACAGCTCTTGAGGTATATGGCGATTCCAAGCTCATAATCAACCAACTCTTAACTGAATATGAGGTGAGGAAAGATGATCTCGTCCCATACTTCCGGCTAGCGACCCAACTGCTACAAAAGTTCGAAGCTGTGACACTAGAACATGTGCCAAGAAAGGAAAATCAAATGGCAGACGCTCTCGCCAATCTAACCTCGAGTATGACACTAGGAAAAGATGAAGTTGCAGACGTGCCAGTTTGCCAAAGATGGGTGATTCCGCTCGTTAATGAAATGTCACTAGATGATACAAATGTCATCTCAGTACTCCCAGTCGATGCTGAAGAGTGGAGACAGCCGCTGATCGACTACTTAGAGCACGGAAAGCTTCCAGATGATCTTAGACACCGTTCCGAAATACGTCGACGAGCGCCTCGCTTCCTTTACTACAAAGGAACACTCTACCGATGCTCTTTTGAAGGACTGCTCCTGAGATGCCTAGGTGAGGAAGAAGTTAATCAAGCCATGGAAGAAGCACATTCAGGTGTGTGTGGGGCACATCAATCTGGACCAAAGCTACATTTCCAGCTGAAAAGAATGGGTTACTACTGGCCGAGCATGGTGAAGGACTGCCTGGAACACGCCAAAAGGTGCCAAGCCTGCCAACTCCACGCCAACTTCATACATCAACCGCCCGAACCATTACACCCTACAGTTACTTCATGGCCGTTCGACGCATGGGGATTGGACGTTGTAGGACCAATTACGCCAAAGTCATCTGCAGGGGAAGCTTACATCCTAGCTGCAACAGATTACTTCTCCAAGTGGGCTGAAGCCATACCTTTAAGGGAAGTAAAAAAAGAAACTGTTGTTCGTTTCATCAAGGAGCATATCATCCACCGATATGGGGTGCCTCGCTACATTATCACTGACAACGGAAAGCAGTTCTCCAACCGACTCGTGGATGAGCTTTGCGACAAATACAAGTTCAAGCAACACAAGTCTTCCATGTATCATGCTCCGGCCAACGGCCTCGCGGAAGCATTCAACAAGACGCTGTGCAACCTCCTGAAAAAGGTAATCGGCGGAACAAAGAAAGACTGGCATGAAAGAATAAGTGAAGCACTTTGGGCATATAGGACTACACATAGGACTCCTACCCAAGCTACACCTTATTCTCTCGTATGTGGCGTAGAAGCTGTTCTACCGCTTGAAAGTCAAATCCCCTCACTAAGGATGGCTATACAAGAAGGCTTGACTGATGAAGAAAATGCAAAGTTGCGCCTTCAGGAGTTGGAAGCGCTGGATGAGAGAAGGCTCGAAGCTCAACAACACTTGGAATGCTACCAAGCACGGTTATCCAAGGCATTCAACAAGAAAGTCCGCCCAAGGTCTTTCCAAGCCGGAGATCTCGTGCTGGCATTGCGTAGGCCTATCATTACAACTCATAAGACAAAAAGCAAGTTCACATCAAAGTGGGATGGACCCTACGTAATACAAGAGATCTACACCAATGGCACCTACTTAATCATGGCAAAAGACGGGTTGGAGATCGGCCCCATCAACGGCAGATTTTTGAAGCGCTACTACCCCTAAAGCAAACGCACCACGCTCCTGGCCCGCAAGAGCATAAACTGTGTACGGCAAAATCATCATCAAAACCATCACTCATTTGAACTACGTTATGACTTGATCTCTTCTTTGGAAGAGTACGTAGGCAACTTGAAACTTCAAAACTTCAAGTACAGTCACATCAAAAAAAAAAAAAAAAAAACACTTTGAAGAATAAAAAGCAAATTCAAGAATGCAAACATTTTATTTCTTTAAAGGAAAAAAGTCTGATTACAAAAGAAAAAAAAAAAAGGGGCAGAAGACACTACTCGAAAACTATGTCCCTAACACTAAGGAGGCGGTCTTCAAGCAAGCCTTCCAAAGCCTTCAAAGTCTCTACCTCGGTGAGAGACAGGATGGGCAACTCCATAGCCATGTCTTTCTCTTGTTCTAGGCGTGAAATCTCCTCTTGGCATTGAGAAAGTGTAGCTCCCTGCTCCCCGAGAACACTTTCAAGTTTTGATGCCTCGATGCCCAGCTGTTCTTGTTCTCGCATCAACGTATCTAGACGTACCCGGACGGAAGCTAAAGAAGTCTCTGTAGATTGATAATCTCCCGAAGCAGCTTGCTGAGAAGACCGGGCTTGGGTTAGTGACAAGTCTATTGCAGCAAGTTGGTGAACTCTAACATCTGGACTCAACTTCTTCGAGGAAATAACACGCAAGGAAGAATACTCAGTTGAGGCGGCCATAAGTTCGGCAATCTTGATCTTCAAGGATAAAGAATCAATGTTAAGATTGTCAATTGTAGAAATACGTTTCGACAAGTCCTCCTTAAGCAACGCAAGGTCCTCCGACGGGCATTTTGAAATCCTCCCCTCAATATGGCTCTTGATATCCATTGCCGCACGAAGATTGATGCGATGAATAAGCTGCTCAGTACCACTAAGGTTTGGCCCTCTCAGAGAGATCTCAGAGCTAGCTGGCAAAGGTGTAGAACACATGGCGGGATCTTGCACGCCTCCACCTACACACGGCAAACTTGCGAAACTTGACGAACTTGGGATAAGCTCTGTACCAGGTGGATCCCCAATCTCCTCGCCTGTAGGTAGGTCGCCTCCAAATAGCATCTCCCTATAAGAATAAATACCTGTGGTCGCCAAGTCAAAAGAACAAGAAGGCCCAACCTAAAGAAAACAAAGAAAGCTGTTAGAAGCAAAAGCTAGAACAATGAAAGCAGAAGAAGTCATAAGAGAGAAGAAGATGCATAAGTCTTTCTCAAACGACACACTGCCATCGAGTTGAGGGAGCCTAAACACTTCTTTCTTCTTATGACGAAAATTGACATCGCTATCGGCCTGAGCGCCTTCAAGACGTCGCTTGTTTAAAACTTGTTGACCTTGCCGCAAAACAAGTCCATCTTCGCGCGAATCAACTTCATCACCAGCCTCTTCAGATACATCCAGATGTTGAGAAGACAAGCATGGGCATTGAGGGACTAAAACCACTGGTCTATCTTGCAAAGTAGCAGCACTCGCGCAATCAAAAGATATCAGTTGTGTAGGAACCACAGAACACCCCTCCTTCAATACATTAAGGTGTGAATGAGAAGAATTGGTACCACTTGCCATCCCCAAATTCTCATAATATACCTTTGACCACCAACTTACGTAAGCACGGGTTACTGGACTACTCTTGAACTCGTCTTTGGCCGGCAGGGTGACAGAAGCATTTGTACATGCACGGGTACAAGACTCCCAATGCATATACACGGCTTGCAAAGAGTCTAATTGTTTTTTTTCCTTCAGCTTGCCTGGCACATGTTGGACAAAACCAAATTGCCTGCTGAAACGGTGGGGACTATACGGCTGAACAATGCATCAATCTTCTTGCCGCAAAGAAACATACCCTGAGCGAAGACTTATAAGGTAAGATAAGTCTGAGAAGCGAAGATGCGAATCATCCATGATGCCTCGCCGCACCGAGCCAACTCTCGCCAGATAGTCCATCTTCAAGCCTTCGCAGCTTCTAAACAGTGTTTGCGCCTGGGAATCATCGAGGCTCTTCGAAGAAAGCACGCCAGAATACTTCGTCATCAAAGGCCCTGACTTGTTTAGAGTTGAAGAAAAAAAATGAGTACCGAAGTACTCACCCAACCAACCATACACATAGTGGTAGGGAAGAACCGCGGCACGATCTTCAGTGTTTGCTGAGTTCGAAACAACACTCAAGCCATTATAAATATTGGCCAAAACCGGGATAGCAAGACTGAAAGATTCACCTGCAGCCATCTTGCTAGCAACTTTGAAAACCCCAGGACGAACAAAGTTGACGTCGCCGATTGGAAAAACAAACTTACAAAGCCAACAAGCTAAGAAAGCAGCTAGGTAAGATTCTTCCACATGCTCTGATGCTATGCCAAGGTCCTCAAACGCTCTCAACTCGGCAGGGGAACGGCGCCTAGCTGAACCAATGGCACCAGATGGATATGAGTCTCCCTTTGGCTTAGTGGTTTTGTTGCAACTTCTTCTCTTCGAGGACTTCTTGTACCTTGTGTCCTCCCAATACCAGAAGCGGATCCATGAAGAAATCTTCACACCTGATTTACTTCGAGCATCTTAGGAAAGCTTGTGATATGCCCAAAATAAACAGCGACAACTCGCAGGCAATCCTCGGTTATTGCAGAGAGAAAGTTCCTCCGCACTAGGAACGACCTCGTCATAAAACTTACCTTGGATTGGCAATCCCCCTATCTTGTGGAGATCCCAAAGTGAAATTGACATCTCTCCTTGAGCTGTATGAAGCGTGTTAGTCGCTGAACACCAATACTCGAAGAACGCATGAAGGACAGAATGATGGAGATCATAACTAAACAAAGACGCGTACACGGCATGGTAAAGGCCCATGCTAGTAAGCACATGTTTAGATCGGCCCAAGACATCTTCAAGCCACTCCCGATAAGACTCATCAAAAACAGCTTCTCCGGTAGTCGACAAGGCATCATTCCAAGCCATAGCTCCGCTGCGGATGTGATCTCCGAGAAGCTTAAACGAAGCCGGATGATTGTCACGAGCATGATGCGAAGGGTTCAAGATAAGAATCCCCGGTGTGCACGCCTCCCTCTCCATATTTGATCGAACAAAGTTTGCCACATTCCAAGATACTTCAGAAGACCACGACTTAATATGCATGGAGTTGTCTTTTGTAGGAAGAGCAAGCGCCTTAAGGCCAGTCAGTGGGGCGTAAATCTTCAGCGTTGTTCCCTTATCTTGCGAATCATTTTCCTTCGCGAGAATGGTGATGGTGTTGCTCTTAAAACATTTGAAAAATACCATGACCGCAAAAAAAAAAAAAAAAAAACAGCCACAAAATTTGAACAGCAGGACAACAGACAGTGCAATGGTGTGCAGCGAACAGTGCAGCGATGACGGTGCAGCAAGCAGCAGCAAGAGGCACAATAACGTCACCACCGAGGAAAATTATGATCAAAAGGCACTACACAGCATAAACTCGCTGCAGTCTTTTGCATAACCCCACACGGTAAAAGTGACACACTGCAACAAGCTCCAAGCAGCGGCAAGAGGCACGGCAACGTCACTACCAAGGGAAGACTGTGATCAAAAGGCATTACACAGCAAAATCCCTTTGCAATCTTTGCACAACACCACTCTTTCTACACCACCAATTTACGCGTTCCTGGGTTCTTCGTCGGTTTGGCAGCCTCAGCCGTGCAGATCACCATATAAAAAAAAAAAATTTAAAAAAAAAAAAATGCAAGAACAAAATATAAAAGACACAAAGATTTTAACGAGGTTCCTCCACAGTCAGTGTAACTGGAGTACGTCCTCGGAGCAGTAGGAGCTCACCCAATAATCCACTATCAACCAAATGGGAGTTTACAAAGTGTTGGCAACTTTGTTAGATGATTACTAACCAAATGAAGCAGCAGCTTCTCTTCTCTATTTGCAGCTTCTTTCTTTTTCTCAGCAGAGTATTGAGCTCTCTCTTCTTCTCTATTTTCTCCAAAACCGAAATGAGCTATCTTCACTTTTCCCTTTGCTTCAAAGGCTATTTAACTTCACTTGAACCAACTCACGGGTGTTGAAGAAAAAAAAAAAACAAAAACATTTTCCTGTTTTTCCTCCCCAAAACAAGGAAAGATGTTTCTCCCTTTCTTCCTTTATAATTTTTTATAGCCAAAAGCATTTGCAAGTTGTTGTCTAGCCGAAAGCATAGCCAAGTTGGCCACTATCCAACATAAAAAAAAATAAAAATAAAAAATAAAAAATAAAACATCTTTGGTGGATCAGCGCAAAAAAAAAAAAAAAAAAAAAAAAAAAAAAAAAAAAAAAAAAAAGATGGAGCTTTCACAAAGGATGTTCACGTGAAGCCCCATTATTTGGCAAAACTCTCGGAGCGGAAGGCATCGGAGCTAGATCATTCGAGGCCACAATACTTGGTGGAACGCTGGATGACCCAGGAAAAAGGTGCCTCTGGAGATAAGCAGCAAGCCTTTGACGGTCACTTTGAATCCGACCTTCAGATTCTTGCAGCTCATCAAGCTTCCTCTTCATGCCCGTCGAATAGTTGTTGGCAAGCACGTGCAAACTTCTATTCTCGTACTTAAGCTGTTTGATCTCCTGCTTAAGATTTTCCACCTCTGCCATCAACGATTCAACCTGACGGGAGCGAGCAAGTAGGCGTTGGCCCATGTTGGACACAGAGCCTGCACACTGAACACTGAGAGCCAGGGACTCTTGAACGGCCAACTCATCGGACCGTCCTGAAAGCAGCCTACTATCTTTAGGAGTGAGGAGGTTCCTAGCTACTATCGTAGCTGTTGTTGCATCCATCATCATGGAGTCTTCACCTGTAAGAGGACCATTAGAAGATAAGAAAGACGGGCACCATACCTTAGCCTGACGCGGCGTAACCGGATCACTACTGAGACTCAAATCTAAGCAAATGTTCGATGGGTTAGCCATTATCAAAGGGTTAAAAGAGAAAGGTGGATGAAGTAAAATCAGAAAGGGCCGAAGACGATTTTCACAAACGGGCGATCTTCAAAGTGTGCATGTTGGAGGTGATCGATACCTCTATAAAAAGCCAAGGCGACACGACCACCGATTCAAAAAACCGGATTTTCCTGCGTGAAGTTCGGCGACGCTTTCGCGGCTTTTCAGATAACACGTTCAACTTTGTCAAAAGATCTCTGACAAAGTTGAAAACACGTGAAGGTTATCATCCAAACTACGCGCCTTTGCCAACAAGCGTGGTGACAGAGCCGCACCCGTGACTACTTTTTCGAAGAGGCGCTCGCTCAGAAATCGAAGAGACGCTTGTTAAAAAATCGAAGAGACGTTTGTCGACAAGGGTAAAAGAACAGTACCACCACTGGCTATTAGGAAATCCCTATATATGTCGACCTTCATCTTTTATGGCAAGGCAGACCTGAAGAAAATGCCCAACTCTTCCTCACCTCTGAGGGCGCACTCCCAGCAAAGCCTCTCGAAATACTCAATTTTTCTTCTTCCCCAAAGAAGATACCAAATGCCTGGAGTACAAATGAGGCAGGAAGAAACGGTAAATCGAAGCACATGGAGACAAGCACAACAAATATATGTGCTGATTCATTCGCTGCTTCTTCAAAAGAAAAAGTATCTCATATCATTAAGGGCGAAAGCAAAGGTATCTCATATCATGCTTTTTCCCTGTCTTTTCCTTTGCCCTTGTTCTCACCTGCCAAGACAAGGACAGAGAAAGCAATATGTCGGAACCTCCACTCAAACTTGCGCTGCCACCAAGAAGTGATGGTCCATTCAAATGCAAGGTTTGCATTCCACTCCTGTATCAGAGGACAGATACTACAAGAGAAGATGCCACACCTGCATAAGGAAATACCACTTCTGCAAAGGGAGCAAGTAAGGCAAGTGAAAATGATACATCGAAGCATGTGGAGACAAGCACAACAAATATATGTGCTGATTCATTCGCTGCTTCTTCAAAAGCAAAGGTATCTCATATCATACCTTCTCCATGTCCTTTTCTTTGTCCTTGTTCTTACTCGCATGGCAAAGTGAAAGAAGCAATCAGCCGGCACTTGGAGTCAGTCTTCCGATCTGGAACCGAGTGCCTGAAATCTATTCCCTGGTTGCTTACCTAGCGTTGCTCTCGAGTAGTCATCTTCAACGGTTGATACACTTCCAGAGAAGGGACCACTTCTGCAAAGGGGAGCAAGTAAGGCAAGTGAAAATGATACATTGAAGCATGTGGAGACAAGCAACAACTGCATAGGCTGAGCTATCCTCTAACCCTCTTCAATACGAATTGGAGAGATTGAACAAAGAAATAGAAAAAAGGAGTAAGCTCAGACCTTCGGAGGAGACCAAAAAAATCCTGCTGCCCAGTTCAAGAGTAGCACAAAGGAAAATCAACGATTGGAGGAAACCAGAAAATCTTCCAGTCGAACTCAAGATCAAGCCTCAATGACCCTTGAAGAAATCACAAGTCCGATTCAAAATCAAGTGTTCACCACCCTTGAATCAAATTCAACTCCAGATAAAAGGAGTAAGTTCAGACCTTCGGAGGAGACCAAAAGAATCTTCCAGCCCAGTTCAAGATTAAGCTTGTGGAAAATCAACGATTGGAGGAAACCAGAAAATCTTCCAGTCGAACTCAAGATCAAGCCTCGATGGCCCTTGAAGAAATTTCCAGCCCAATTCAAGATCAAGCCTCGACGGCCCTTGGGTTGACATCTACATTAAGGGACTTCAAAACGCATCTTCTACACGTGACAAGCACATGTCTACGACGCGCCTTGAAGTGGGGGCATTTGTAGACATCAAATTTTCGGTGAAATAAATGTTGACCAATAATTAAAATTTCAACGCTCACGTGTCACATAAATTTTACATGTAGCGTGTGACTCAACGAAAAATCGAAATAAATTGAAAAGGTCATCAAATAGGACACGTGTCAATACCTGGCAGAAATGATTTATTTCATCTGATTATTTAAATCCAAAAATCAAGTTTTGAAATTCTATAAATAGGAAGCCAAGGCATTCATTTTAGGGGAAGGAAGAAAAGGAAGAAAGAAAGAAGGGAATTTACATCACAGCAAAACCTTGAAGCCTCGAAACTCTAAAGCTCTCAAGCAAATCCCGAAGGATCAAGAAAACACTCTTCGTTCTTCGTCAAATCCTCCTTCAAAGGTCAAGCCCCAACGGCCCTTGAAGAACTTCCACCGACTCAAGATCAAGCCCCGACGGCCCCTTGAAGAAAGTGTTCATCATCCGTTCATCCTAAGATCAAGCCCCAACGGCCCTTTGGATCAACAACCTCAACAAATCCACACATCCAATCGTTCTTCAAGATTAAGCCCAAAAGCCCTTGAAGATCCGCTCATCCATCAACCTTCAAGATCAAGCCCAAAAGCCCTTGAAGAAATCCATACATCCAGTCTTCAAGATCAAGCCCAAAAGCCCTCGAAGATCCGTTCATCAACTGTTCTTCCCTAGATCAAGCCCCGACGGCCCTTTGGATCAACAGCTCATCCACAAACCTTCACCCTACGAAGATAGAATCAGAGGATCAAATTACAAAGAGATTGTAACCCCAAAATCATTAACACAAAAAATATATTTTGTACACGTATTCTTGTTTCTTGTTTTACCAGGAATTTTTCGTGTTTACACATATAGATATCAACTGCCTAGGCCTACTACTCGGCTATTTTTAAGATGAATTCTGAAGAGGTATAATTGTTGGTGACAAGTTGATTGGCTCTAGTGCAAGTGGGAAATTGTTAGAAATGTGCCCTAAAGCCAATTATATGATGATACTTTACGGACATTTCACATGTTAAACTAATCTAGTTTAATTAAAGGGCAAAGATTATTGTTAAAGCCATCTCATTTAAATGTTATATGCTTGAACAATAAGTCCAAGGAATATGTAATTAGGAGAATATGATCTAAAGAAGTTAGATTCATGAGATCATTCTCTTTCATAAACATATCATAAATGTTCCTGATCATAGGATTGCCATCTCATTTAAATGTTATATGCTTGAACAATAAGTCCAAGGAATATGTAATTAAGAGAATATGATCTAAAGAAGTTAGATTCATGAGACCATTCTCTTTCGTAAACATATCCTAAACGTTCATGATCATAGGATTGCCAATTAGGCATTAACAGTATGTTAAGATCAATACATCCTATGTCTTTTCTCCGGGAGAATGACTAGTCTCAAGTTATTGGTATGACTAACACCAAAACAAGCATGTAGATGCTTAATAGAGAATGAGTTCACTGAACGCCAACAACAAGGAGTTCTCATACTCATGTCATATGAGAACTCAACGTTGGGATAATGCAAAGTAGTCATTTGACCTAAGGCATCATAGTTATCTTGTGGTTAGGTCCTTGATTTTTGACTATGTCAAAGGCACTCCATCAGAGGGTGTCCATGGCATAGTTAGGGTTAAGCCACTTAACTGTAAAGGCAGGTGAATACACAACAAGGGATCTCTAACCTCCAAATCGTTGAGGGAGAATACTTTATGATATGATTAAGTATCTCTAGCTAGAGTACAAATGAGTTTTAGGAAATCGTTCCAAATCTCATTTAAGGTAATCTTATAAGTAAGAAAATCACATTGGATAGTAGACATGAATAAACTATGAAAATCACATTGGATAGTAGACATGAATAAACTATCAAATGAAACAATGTGGTCAAGAGTATTGTATTAGAGAAAGATTGTATTGCATTTGTAATCCCAAACTGAATAGGTTATCCAACCTCTTCTGATTAGCTTGGGTAGCCATGACATACTACTAAGTGTCACTCATGACTTGTGGAAGCCCTAAAGGTGTATAATCACTCAAGAGAGAATTGAAAGTAAGTTTCAATTCGATTAGTAAGAGCTCTAATTGCCCGCTACATTGCTAAAAGGAACCTAATAGACTGCACACCGTGTAAGGTAATGATTGAAGGAAATAACGAAGATGAGTAAGGACAATTAAATAGTTTAATTGTATATGGCAAGGATCAATTACGTCAATTAATCAATAATGAAAGGTTCGTTTTAGGCCCTAAGTTAGTTTTGGATTGCGGGGCCCTAAAAAGGTTTTCGTCAAAAAGGCTCATAACTTTAAGTTGTGTGACAACTAAAACAAAATGAGCAATTAGCCCACTAACACCTAATGGCCGGCCATAGAGGAGAGTTTAGCTTAATTACATTCATGCCACTCAAATTGAGTAGCTATAAAATGGAAGTTATAGGCCAAATTCATTAGGAAAAATGAGATAACTTTTGCTCTCTCTTTCTCTCTAGGAGGCCAGCCACATTGGTGGAGTTTACTAGCATCAAACTCTTCCAATGTCATTCATCTTCTTCCTCACCATCCTCGATGTCGAAAATTAGAGGTCTCCTACTTTGGGGACTTTTGGAGAATCAATTTTTCCATCCATATCCATGGAGCCAATGAGCAAGGAGACAAAGGAAAGAAGGCTCTCACATGGGTGATTAACCTTTGCTAAGCAAAAAGGTCCTTCAAAGATATAAAGAAATCTCTACTCTTTCTCTTAGGTTTTGAGTTGAGTCTTGGTTCACCGCAACTATTAGGCTTTGAATTTCATAGTTTAGGTTTTATTTTAAAGTGCATAAAAACATGCATCCACCATTTAATCGTTAAATATTTTTTGACAAATTTTCCTTCCAAAAGGGCATCGGCCCCCAGAAAAGTTTATCACCAATCAATCGAAATCAACATCATCATAAAACGAAGCAAATTTGGCATCGGCCTTCATCATAACAGAAATCAAGATTGTAATATACATAGCTAGTATACTGTTCCCCAAAAAATAAATGCCCAATAATTCAACTTCACCAAAATCTTGAAATTTGAAGAAGTGAAGAGATAACCTCGACAAACGGAGCATCAGAAATTTGTCCAAGATCAATCGCGTGAGCAAAAATGGCTCTGTGATACCATATTAATAGATGAACATCAATCACAGACTTTGAGAATCGAAGAAGAAATGAGAATATGTTATGTTGTAAGGAGAAGAGTGTAAAAGAAGAAAACTTAGAAACTTTGTAACTGTTTCATTAATATTGGACAGATCAAATCTTACAAGAGAGGGAAAATGCTTTATAACTACAACTTTAAACAACCAAGCGTAACATATAAGCTAACACGCAAGCTATTGCTGATGTGTCACATACAGCAATACTGCGGAACCTTAGTGGCTTTTTATCATTGTTTTCTAAAACTGTTTTCTTTCAAATTGAGTTTGTTTAAGTTTTTATTTGTTGATTTTCTTAAATTGTTTTTATTATTTTAAGTCACAAAATCAACTTTTCTCAAACTTTGTTTTCAAATAATTAATTAAGATTTGTTTTTTTTCATAAATAAATCATTCAATTTCTATGGAAAACAACATTGCTTGAGCTATTTATATTACAATTACCTAGTTCTATTGCAAGTATTTTTAAGTATTTTTATGCATACTTTTACAAGTGATAACAATCTTACCAGTATTACTCTTTAAATCTTTCTCTTGTAATAGGTACTTGTATTTCAATACAATCTCTCTTTGAATGGTCGTGGTCATCTCAATACAAGGCACAATCAATTTCTCTTTTTCCTTCAATCAAAGCTTGATGTCCGAGTGCCAAACTTTCATTCATCATTTACATATTGTCCCTTTTTTCTTTACATAAGTAAAGTACTTATAATTAAGACAAGAAAGAACCTAAGTTAAGCCCCTCTCATTCAATGACACAATCTTTTTGTTATGAAGTCAATAAAGCGCAATCTCCACTGCTCAAATCTCATTTGCTAGTGGTAACTAGTAATGACTTGCTCGTAGTCTCTAATTTCATGTTCAAATAAATTTGCGGCCTACCGGCAAGACCCATGGCAAATTTAGGTGGCAAGCTGCTGCTTTAGCCCATCCACTTAGAAACACAACATATGATCAAATACATGTGATCAATATGATAAACTAAGGGCATTGCACATGACTAGTTTGAATAGAAATACTGAAGGAGCAAAATTTCCTATAAATATATTGAACATGTGATCAAATACACGTGATCATGGATTTCAATTAGAGGTTTTTGAAGAACCCCTTAATTATTCATGCATGTACGCATGTGCCTACAACTAGTACTATAAATATAAGAGCTTAATTGATCTCCAATTGATCCACACCACCACCTCTACTACTTCAAAAGTTCAAATCGATCTAATTAGTAATTAATCTTCCTCGCTCTTGAACAAATTAATATTATTCAATGGGAAATACGGGGATGATATATATGTTTACAATGGTATTTTCATTAATAGTATTAATATTGTCTTCGTCAACGGTGGGATACGATTATTTTCAATTTACGCAGCAATATCAGCCGGCCGTATGCAACTCTAATCCTACTCCTTGTAACGATCGTCCTGAAAAATTGTTTACGGTTCACGGTTTGTGGCCTTCAAACAAGAAGGGACCTGACCCAGAAAAATGCAAGAATATACAAATGAATTCTCAGAAGGTAATATTATTAATAATGAGATAGTCAATATTGTTTATTTCATTTATGCACTTGTGTATAAAATATATTACATATACTCAACATAGATTTTCATGCACACCTGTGCAAATATTAGAATTAATTTAAAATTTAATCATGAATTGTTTCTATTATATAATTATATTGTCAGATAGGAAATATGGCAGCCCAGTTGGAAATTATTTGGCCGAACGTACTCAATCGAACCGATCATGTAGGCTTCTGGGAAAGAGAGTGGCTCAAACATGGCACCTGCGGGTATCCCACAATAAGGGACGACATGCATTACTTAAAAACAGTAATCAAAATGTACATAACCCAGAAACAAAACGTCTCTGCAATTCTCTCGAAGGCGATGATTCAACCGAACGGGCAAAACAGGTCATTGGTGGATATTGAAAATGCCATACGCAGTGGTACCAACAATACGAAACCAAAATTCAAGTGCCAAAAGAATACTAGGACGACGACTGAATTAGTTGAGGTCACTCTTTGCAGTGATAGAGACTTAACGAAGTTCATAAATTGCCCCCAACCACAACAAGGATCACGATATCTCTGCCCCGCCGATGTTCAGTATTAATTAAGAGCGAGGCTGGCTAGCATTACACACACACACATACATATGCATATATATATATATATATATATATAGTTGGCTTATATACGGATGACGATTTCCATATGTAGGACGAGATGAATACACTTATGTGATTGTATTTCTAATGCATAAATTGGCCTAATTAATTAAAACACCTATAAATATGTGAATTTTCCTTTAAAATAGTAAAATTTGAATGGTCATTTTTGTATCCATAGAAAAACCCTTTTTATCAAGGTTGGTTTCGGAAATTGGACATTTCAATCAAAATTGTGCCTAAAAGCGAATATGCATCAATTTGGTCCCTAAAACTGGAACCGGCAAATCATTTTGGTTATTCTGTTCTCTTACTGTAATTTTTTTCTGTTAGTGTTGATGTGGTACCTGGACATGAACCTGAGGGATGTCTTCTCTTCTGTACGCGGCAATTTCTATTTCTGTGGCTTCTTCCTTATTCATTCTTTATTTTTTTTTCCAGGTTATTTTCATTTGAGGATGCTTCTTTTCAAGTTATTTAGTATGACAGGAATGTTTAAGTATTCCAGGTTTTTTTTTTTTTTTTTTTTCCGAAAGCATGGTTTATAGATTATAGAATTTCAGTCAAAACTCAACAGCCAAATTAAACATCACAAAAACCATTTTATCCTCTGCCCCTTACAAGAAAATAAGAAATTAAAATCTGACTGAATTTCTATTGTTAAGTAGTAAGATGGTGGAAATGGTGAAATTACACTGTTGTAATTTGTTGCCTTGATTTGACTTATAATTCTAAATTTTGATACATTCATGTTTAGACTCAGTTGTATATATACAATCTTCGAGATATGATTGATAATTGTGGAACCAAAAATAATTCTAAAAATTACGGAGATGACATGTTACTTTTTTTTAAAAGAAGACAAAATTTCCCTCATTAAAAGGGCAAGGCAAACAAATATTTCCACGCAGCAAATTCTATCTTTTGATGGATTCCTAATTTGAGATCAAATACAAGTAAGGAATCCTCATCATGATCAATCAAGCATGCTACCATCATCATCCTATCCTAAAATATTATCTCCTAATTAATATCTTAGGATTATTCTTTCCTCACCCATCCTATGCATGACGCAACCTTGGCCAATAGGAAGCCACCACGTGTAGGGGAAAACCCTACACCTAGGCCGGCCACCTCCCTATAAATACACCTCGTTAAGCAATTAAGCCCTAAACAACTCACTCTTTTTCAGAGTTGCTACTTAGGCATTGTAGATCCAATGGCCAAATCCTTCCTCCCCACCTCACCTCGGGGGCATGTAAAGCTTTTCCTTAGTAAAGGTGTTAATTATTTTGTGAGTACAAATTCGTTAAGACTAAAGACAGTGAATTCTTCCTACTGCAAATTGGGTTAGATAGAAAGCTTAATGGAGCTCGACATTGCACAGCCCACGTGTAGGAAAGAAAATTTATATACAATATAAAAAATAATAATAATAAATAAATAAATAAATAAAAAGCCCTTGATTTGTTTTGGACAGGAAAGTTAAACATTCTTGAGATAAAACAGGTTGGTATGATTGGACTTTAACTGTTTCCAGTCAACTGTGGTGGTTCACACAACACTAAAGGAAGCATGTGAAAAATTTACTAACTGATTATAAATGGTTTGGACTCTTGGATGGGATTGGATTGGAACTTTGGATATATGTTCTCTCTTTTAAGCTTGTTCATGAGTTGAAAATCCTAGTTTATGCTTGGTTATTCTTGTTGCTGACAGTTGGGCTTTGGATTAAATTATCAAAAAAGTTGACTGAACAATTGTGTTAATCTCATATTAAGATGTTTGTGGGTTCCATCACCGTAAACACTCACGAGAGTATAACTCATCCAGGCAATCTAGGGGTTTAAAGGCTCGTTAGATATGCTGAATGCAATCAAGGCCCCATTTGGTAACTCGGACTATACTGACTATTTTTGTCGAATAAGATAAATAGTCACCGGATAGTACTAACTAAATTATTAGTATTATCCGGTGCCTTATATGGTGTGCTAAACAGGGCCCAAGAGTCCTACAGAAGTGGCTTAGTTAGTTTTCATTAATTCTTACTTTTACTTTTGTTCGAGAACTAGCAAAATCTAGGTTTGGGGATATTTGATGAGCACATTTTATGTCACTTCTTCAACTACTAAGTTTAGACTTTTTAGTCCTCTGTTTAGTTAATTTAATTTAGTTTGTCATATTTTATGTCAAGTATAAATAAACTTTTCTTTCTTCTCATTCACATTTGTTAAGCTCTAATATCCAATTCATACAAGATGCTTTTCATTGTAGGTAATTGATACATGTGCGTGGCTGCATGCAAGTTGTGGCAGCAAGCTGGAATTAGCAGCTCCTGTTCATCAGTCAACTCCCAGACCTCAAAACATCAATGTAGACTGCTCGGATAGAGATGACTTTTTCATGGAAGTTGTTTCAAACTATGTCTACTCCAACATATTCAAAATTGACGCTAATCTAAGCTCTGTAGCATTCCCAGTGCATCCCGCACCGACAGATGCTCAGATTCACAGCTCATGATCTTCAGTCAGATTGTAGGGCCCAAACTGTCAACTTAAAGTGCTCAAATGAACGACGTTTTCATGAAAGCTTCTCCAAATTGTTTCTAATGCAACATATCCAAATTTTGGGATAATCCATTTACTGTAGCGTTCTGTGTGCTCAAAACATTGAAGCATGTCTAAGGAAATTGTAGCAGCTGCTCAATAGATGCATAAGTTGGACTTCTAGCCTCTATGAATGAAAGAAGAGTTGGGAGCAACGAGCAGTAATAAACCTGCAGTGGTTGTTGACTAATTGGCAAAAGAAGGAGGAATTCATGCATGTGGGAAGACAAGAAGTGATGGAAGTAAACGGAAAGGAGTAAAAAAAATTCACCACTGCAAGCAAGCTGTAGCTGCCAAATAATTGCAAGACTTCGACTTCCAGCTCTCTTATAATAGAGAGGAGCTGCAGAAAACTGGGGAGAGGAGAGCCATTCTATTTCAGTTTGTCCTTTGTGTAAGAGTTTGAGACCCTCTTGTCCCACATTGGTCAACAGTATTTTTTCACTAACTTTTATATAGGCTTATTCCTTCTTCTTAATAATTAGAACTTGGACCATTTGAAAATGGATTGAAGACTTGGGCATTATGGTTGTGTGGATTAGGCTTGAATATAATATAGCCTAAATGCAATTAATATTTATTAATTAAAAAATGTTTTGATTAAAAGATAGGGTGTGAAACAGCCTATATATTTGCAATCACAGTATCCAAGTGAGATGATCTTTTCTTCCTCTTTTTCTTCCGTACGAAATTTCCAGAGAGTAAGCACACAAAGCAAATTTTCTAGAATTCTAAAATCCAGTGCGGGTTGTAGAATTAGGTAGTTGAATCCTGGTCGAGCAGACATTGTAGAACCACAAGCACAAGAGTGGGACGAAAATACTGTTCGAAGGACATAGCTTTTACGCTAGAATCTACCTTGTGTGATCAAGTTAGTATCATTGATATTCTTATATTAGTTTCTGTATTTATTGTATAATTTCATTCTGCACATCAAGTACTTTTGGTTAATAATTTATTAGAATTTCATGTTCTATTTATTTCTGTTATTTTTTGTTTATTTCTGAATTGTTCTCCAACAATTTGTTTTATCTCTTTTTTCATGTCTTACAAACACTTTAGTTTATGTATTTTGTTACTATGAGTGGCTAAACTCCTTAATTGGGGTTAAGAAGGAAACAACCATTATGAAATAAGTTTCTTTTCTTTTATCCCTTCAATTCCTGTGATGATCTTAATGCCCATTATTCATGTTTCAAATGGTTAAGGGAAGTTTTTGTTCTTTTTATCTTTAATGTCATGCATTGTTGATAGTTTTTAAGCCAAACTTCATTGAACCATGCTTGGTTTTGTAATTCTTAACTATGAATTACTTTGATCATGTGTCATTCAAATATTATTCTTCACATAGGATGCTTAGCATGCTTTGATGTTATGTAGTTGAATGATTAGTTTACATGTGATGCTTCAAATTCATACCTTTAAGCGAAGATGAATTTAACCATGATTAATGCTACTTTGTGAGTTGGGAATTGTTGGATAAATAATTAGGAACTTATGGATTACTGGGAGTGGAATCTGAAACCTTGGTTAATTCTCTCATTCATTTTCTTTACTAATTTCATATTCATATGATTAGCTTGCTCAACACAACAACTTTTCTCCAACTAGGTTAGTGCTAAGTTAATTCGGGTTTGATTAGTTTTCCCTCATTTTCATACAATCTCTATGGATTTGACCTTGTACTTACACTCCTCAATATTTCAACAGATTCATGCACTTGCAAGTATAAATTTAAAACATACCAGGCAATTTGATTCAAGAACCGACCTGCGCCCATCACCCATGACCAGACCCACCCGTCTTAACGATTCAGCCCACTCATACGCCCAAATTTCACTCTACACTGGTTCCAAGCCATTTAAGTCAAATAGGGTCACAGTTTCCAGACCGGTTATGGCCCAAACTGGACCAGTCGAACATGCCCTTGGGCCGTTGCTTGAACCAGGGCTATTTTTGCCCTGTTTTCAATCATTTTGACCTATCCTGGCTCGAATTTTGCACCCCCAATCCATTAAACTTCCATTACTCATGGAGACGCCGATCATCCAAGCTCTTGCTCCCTAAATGGCAAACATCACCTGTCGCAATAGGTCGCAAACTTGACAAGTGTGCATTCACGGTTGGGCCTATACTCCAATGAGTATCTCGAACCTAATTGTAAGAGAAGTGTCTATCTGCGACTTGGCTTGTAAGGAGTTTCCTCCACCTCACACTAGAGTATGAACCTCAAGTAATGGAGATAACCAGAAGTTCGGTCTGACTCGAGTTCAACTGGTAGCTTATGCTAGGCAACCGAGAACATCTCTCTTACCGGCCAAAGTAAGACCACCTGTTTAACATTAAGAAGGACCCAAAAAAGACGCTTCACATCTAAATAAAGAGGTTTAAGGTAGAGAAGGCTAAGATCATTAGGTGTGACGACACGATTGCCACCAATTATTCGAACAATTGATCAAGAGAGAGAAATTAACTCTAGCATACTAATTTGCTTTAGTAGAGAACATGGTCTATGAAATCAAGCCCGACGAGGTCTTACAACACCTGAGCACCTCAGAAATGACTGAAAATAGCCTAGAAGAAGGCAAACAGAAAGTAATCAAATGACAAGAACAAGTCAGGAGCCAAGCCCAAGTACTGCTCGCTTACAAAATGGGGCTAGACAACAAGAATTGTGTAAAGCTCTCAGTCCTGATCCACTAAACCCTCTGTGACTTCAAGTATGAACCATTCTTTAATACATTCAATTGGGGATAATTACACCATTATCTCAAGATATTATTTCCTATTAAATATCTTAGAAATATTTAGAGAATCTCTCTCCATTAAACACTATATGGCCGGCCCTATCCCTATAAATACCCCATATTCTACCAAATTTTCAAAGCTTTTGCAACCCTAAAAAAGCCCTAAACACTTTATTCTCTCAGAGAAACTAACTTAGGCATTGGAGATCCATTGACCTAAACCCCCTCCCCTCCACACCTCGTGGGCCAGTGAGGCTTAGATCTCTGATCAAAGGTGTTGATTGTTTTGCAGGTGCATTTTCGTCAAGATTGAAGACAGCGGAGATTTGCATCGACAAATTGGTGCTTTCATTGAAAGCTGATTCAAAATACTCAAGCCTCTCACATTAGTTTCTTGAATTTTCTGTTACATTGAATTTCTCACACGTCGTATCAATTAAATTTTCATAGAAAAGTTTCTTAATCAATCCTTGGAAAAAGGATACAATGGTAGGAAATTCAGAAACTACGACGAATGGAACCTCCTACGTGCAAGGATTTAGATCGGAGAGCAGAGACGATGACATAGCCTTACGATGACGATCCTTATGGCTTAGCACGATGGCAGGAAGAGCCCCACCGCTGCGGAGCCGCGACCACCATCACCACCATTGCCCAGCAGCCATGGGAAGACCACAAGGCCACGACACCATTCCCAACGCCACTGCCCTTGTAGCACTGCGCCCTACCAAACCCTAGGCAGAAGGCCAGGTCCATTTCTAAGCTCATGGGCAAGAAGCCCCGAACTTAGCAGCTGCCACAGCAGGCTTGGGGCAAGAGGCCCAGCCCATTGCAGCAACATGTCTTTTTGCACAACAGGCCTAAACCCAAGCCCATAATGCGGCAACTACTACCAGCAAGGCAGCTCAACGGGCCCAAGCCCAAGCCACCCAGCCAACAGGCCAAGATGTGGCAACCCAACGACCAGGAGGGCCAACAACCATGCAGGCCCAAGGCAAGCAGGCGCCAGTTCAACGTGTCCCGCGACCTGCTCCAATGACTCAGCCCACGGCCTAATCCATTCCAAGGCCACCTTCAACGATCCAGATTCCAACCACAGGTCTCGCGATCAACTCAGGGTTGTTTTCACCCAGCTTTTTTGCAGAAATGCCCACCTTAGGCTCAAGTTTGGTACTTACAGTCCACTATTCTTCCACCATACATGGAGATACACATTTTCCAAACTTTTCCAATCCAAATGGCGAGCACTACCTGCCCCAGCATGTCACTAATTTGACAAACGCCCTAGCACAGCAGACCACCTTGGTAAACCAACTCTTCAAGCACATCTAGATGCAGCGCGTCCCAAATGAGGTGTCCTGAAGTAGGACAAGGGCTGAAGAACGTGACTCATCCCAATAACATCCCAGCAAAGAACCGCTTAGTCCGCCACGAACCGTGCATTCGAGTACTATGCACTCTCGTTTGGGCCCTTGAGGAAACATATTTTCCCACCTAAATGTGCAGAGAAGCATTCATTCCCGACTAGGCTCACATGTTAGTATACATTCGAGGTTAGGTTTATACTCCGGTGAGCATCCAGGATATTCTGGGAGAAACATCCACACGAGGCTAAGCCCACAAAGAGATCCTTCTACAAGGCAACAGAGTAGGCAGCTGCATGACGCCCAGAGAAAAGCATGTGAGCAGTCCAACTCAAGTTCCATTGGTAGCCCCTGCCTAGAGTGGTGGCGAGCAGCACAAGGCGAACCACGTGCACCGTAAACACAACACAGAAGAGCAGGACATGCTGCAGAGCCTCCAGCTACCTTACCAGGCAGAAATCCAGGAGGAAATGCAAAGGCTTGTAGCAAAGCAGCTATGCAGATTCCAGCGCATTGACATTACCGACGATGCCCTCTATAGAGACATGGCTAACCCGAGCATGTCACCATTTACAGATGAGATTGAGTAGACGGAGCCATCATGGAAGTTCAACTTGCCACATTTCATCTTGTTCAGGGGAGATAAAGATCCGGACTGGCACTTAATGTACTACTGAAACGTCATGACGCTCTCATGTGCAAGATCTTTGATATGACGCTCGAAGGCGAGGCGTAAGACTGGTTTCACACCCTGCCGCCATGTTCAATCTGGAATTTCAATGAACTTTCCTTGGTTTTCATTAAGGAATATACGTCTTACCACTTGATAAAAAAAAAAAGTTTGACAACCTTTTCAACATGATGGACACAAATGAGTCACTCCGCACTTATGTCAAGAGATTCGAGGAGAAGAAGGCAAAAATTATTGGATATGATGACAGCATCGCATGCTCAACTTTCCGAAAGGAGCTTCCAACAGATCACCCACTTTTTGGAGAAATAATTAGGAAAAGCATTCCCTTTGAGATGATGAAAAGCGCTCCTAGAAGCACCATGAGCAGCCACGCAAAGACGCAAAACTGACTCAGAATAAGGCAAGCAATAAACCACTCAACAATAAAAACAAGCCAGGAGACAGACGTAGGGACTCATCCCTAGCAAAAGGAGGCACAGCTCCCAAGACGTACACCAAGTTCTTCGTCCCGATCAACCAGATCTTTCGCAACCTCAAGGACATGCCATGGTTTAAGTCGCCGCCACCCATAAGGGGCGACACCTCTAAGATGCACCAGACCAAATACTGCGCATTTCACAGAGGTCCTAGGCACACAACTAATGACTCCACCACATGGAAAAAGTACCTTAAGTAGGTCATGAAGGAAGGCAAGCGCGACCAGTATGTCGATAAACCAGCTGCCTGGCCAAGGCAAGAAGCAGATGCGGATATCGAACCCCCAACCAAGACAATCCGAATAACCGAAATATTTGCCTGATTATAAGTATCTGGAGGCCACGAATAACTCCAAGTAGAGGAAAATCCAGCAGGCGAGGTCGATCAATTAGGTTCAAGTCATAGATGTTGTACATGGATTAATCGTCGGCTTCACCGAGCAGGACGCTGAGTGATGCGAGAATTATACGCACACAAATTAAACCCTCTTTTCGTCAAATTGTAGTATATGTATAAGTAGGGATCGTTCTGGACCGGGGATTAGGAGGGATTGTTAATCACTTGGATTTGACTCAAAAACGTAAAATAACAATATGAATGTATTTCTAACTAATCTAACACTTTTAAAATAAATGGGGGATCGGTTTTGGATGAATTTAAACTAAATGCACAGATTCTAATTAAAACAGATTATAAAAACGAAATTGATAAAATAGAATGATGAAAAACTAGTTAGAGGGTTCCTTATCCACACATGAACATAAGCATATAATTTGACTCCCAGTTATGACTTCAACAAACGATGAATGACAATGCTCCAAGTTAATTAGGTCC
This sequence comes from Pyrus communis, assembly GCF_963583255.1. Classification (NCBI taxonomy): domain Eukaryota; kingdom Viridiplantae; phylum Streptophyta; class Magnoliopsida; order Rosales; family Rosaceae; genus Pyrus; species Pyrus communis. The sequence goes on from NC_084813.1 coordinate 2,511,997, forward strand.
GCTTAAATTAACCTTCAGATTTCCCTAGATTCATTGGATTGAATGGGATACGCATTACAACCAAATTATTCCTAATCAAAGTCTCTCACATGGAATACGCATGATAGAGACATTCAACAAAGATCATTAAGTTCAACGGAAATCATAAACATCGACTAGGCATTCATAACTATGGGATACGCATGTTAATCCAGCCTAGGGTTTACTAAACACAATCGTGACTAGCGATTTTTACTACTCATGAATATAAGTTCATAACGATTAGGTGAAATTCCCTTATATCCTAGCATCAAGTTTTAGGCATGCAAATTAAGTGTCGACCCTCAACCCACATACATAAACAAGTTCTTAATCAAAACAGGAAAGTAACCCACATCTAAAGTTCATGAATTCATAACTGGAGTAAATCAAATCATAACCAACATATGTCCATGGCTTCAAATTCGCTTCTAACTAAAAAGAAATTAGTTTCACATGTTTAACATAATTGAATAACAAGTTAAATTAAACATGAAAACAGAAACAAGAAAAGAAAGAACAAATGGATGGAATTGAATGGATGGAAAGTTAGCTACGGGGTTCATCTCCTCATATGTTATACTTGCATAATAAAACGATTTCCAATTGCATTTCAACAAATCATTAATTCTCAACGCCCCGGGTCAATTAGGTTCGCTTAAATTAACCGTCAAGTTTTCCTTAAGTTAATGAATTGGATGGGTTAGCGCAACGCAATTCACAACATTCTCCAAAAGTCCTTTACGTGAAAAGCACAATAAAGATACAATCAAAAATCATTAAGCATCATGAAAACTTTAAGTGTTGACGAGGCATTCGTTACTATGGAATACGCATGAAACTTATGCCAAGAATTCATTTAACGCGATTGTTTATAAGCAACCTCCACTACTTGTGAATATAAGTTCGTAACTATTAGGTGAAACTCACTTATATTCTAGCGTCATATTCATGCATGAAAATTAAGTGTACACTGTCAATAAACATACATAAATAAGTTATCAATCAAACGGTTAAACAAATTGAACCACAACTTATGAAACGCAATTAGAAGTAATCAAATCAAAATGCAAGCATAAACATATATTTCGAATCACCCCCTAGCTAAAGGGGGTTTAGTTTATTATAACTTTGAAATCAAAGAAACACCTAAACATTCCAACAACTCAAACTTGAATTGTATGAACGTTTAGGCACTCTTCTCTTCCATTCCTCATACGTACAAACAAAGAGAATTGAATTTAAACATTGAAATCAAAGAAACACCTAAACATTCCAACAACTCAAACTTGAATTGTATGAACGTTTAGGCCCTCTTCTCTTCCTCTTTATTGTAGCATAAGGTCTAAGGATAGTTGGTTTGGGGGAATGGAAGTGTGGAATGGAGTGAGGAGTGATGGAAATGGAAAGATGGTTTTGGATTCTAAGGGGACTCACGGCAAAGAGAATGAATGGAAGTGTTTGTGGTGTGTTGTGTATGAAATGAGATGATGCTTGAATGAATGAATGCAAGGGTATTTATAGGGGGAATGGGAGAATATGTGGGTGATTGTTTAAGAGTGAATGTGGTTGTTATGATTGAGAGTGCATGTGGATGAAATAATGATGGAAAAAGAGCTAGGTTGTTGGTGTGTGAATGCATGTGTTGAATTGGTGGTGCAATGATGAAAGAGTAAGTGCATGTGTGTGTGAATGGTGGTGCAATGATGAAAGAGTAAGTGCATGTGTGTGTGAAAGAGTAAGTGCATGTGTGTGTGAATGGTGGTGTAATGATGAAAGAATAAGTGCATGTGTGTGTGAATGGTGGTGCAATGATGAAAGAGTAAGTGCATGTGTGTGTGAATGGTGTTTCTTGATGGTTTTGGGGTTGTGATGCATGTGAATGCATGTGGCTAAGGGTTGTTGATTGGGCTAGAGGTTTTGCATGGCTCAAAGGATTGTTTGATTGGGCTAGGCCCTTTGTTTTATGTCCAAAGTGCATACAAGGCTTTCAAATTCGTCCAACACTTTGGCTCCAAGCATATGCTATCCATTCCAAGCCCAATTTTGCTCCAAAATGCTCCAAAATGCATCTTTTTGCTTCCTTAGCCATATGAACCTAAAAACACACGAAAATGGCTTAAACTACTAAAACAACTATGAATTAACAACATAGATGCACGAAAACAAGCTAAGTAAGTCGCCTAAATATGCTCCTATCAAATTCCCCCACACTTAGCTTTTGCTAGTCCTCGAGCAAAACAAAACAAAAGAAACCAAAAACAAAACGACACTGAACAAGTAAAACACAACCTAACCTTCCAACAATCGTCTCAGGGATTTCCAATGCACATGACAAGTTAAAAATCATTATTTCCACAGATTTTAGCCATCTTTACACTTAAGTACATTCTTAATCATAGTCACCACATACTAGTTCACAATTAAGCATTTAAAACCATGATTTGAATGTAGTAACATGCCTTAGAGAATTTCCTCAATTCCTTATTAGAATGCACTCTATTTTCACACAGATTTTCTAACTACACACCCTACACTAGTTATATGTGAGAGATTGATGTAAACATGTAGACGAACACTCACATATGTTATAACAAGGAAAGCATTTTCTGGAGTTAATAAGCATGTTTAGATATGATCTCATGAATGGAATGCTACTACTTAGACGCGAGAACCAGTGACACCATAAGCTCATACCAAGTTCAAACTCCACAAATTGAAATACACAACACTCAAGATAGAAGTCAAGGGTTGTAACGGGGCTTGGGGTATGTGGATAACAAAGAAGGGATATGGAAAACAAAGGTTCTTAAAGAAATAGTGAGCAAAGCATTTGAATCAACTTAGAATTCACTTTTGAATGAAAACTCAACTTTTGAACAAAAAGGGAGAATTTAGACAATTTACGCCCAGAATTGGTGTTTTGGAACCTTTCTTCAATCACTTATTCTTTCATTTTTTTTTTTTCAAGCTCTTTTTTCTTTCTTTCTTTCTTTTCTCTTTTTTTTTTCTTTTCTTTTGAATCTCAAAACATAAACACTTAAACATTCTCTCCCCCACACTTATTTTCTTTCATAATGTAACTCAAAAGGAATTCAATTAAGTCATGCTCACTATCTTTTAAGAACAAGGGTGGGGATTGTCCTAAACTAGGCTAGGTGAGGAAAAAGTGGGTAAACAAAGAATAAAGGCTAAACAAGGCTCAACGGGGTTAAAACTTACAACATATACGAAGTATGGGAAGTAAGGCTATTTGGCTATGGTGGTGGTCACTACACAACTTCTTCTTGAATATGTGTTATGCAAATCAATAACATGCTTTGAATGAAATGGGCATGAGTTCTAGCATTTGGAACTATATGATGAAACGCCTTCTAAGTAGTAACCAAGCAAAGAATAATGAGATCATGCAACGACTTTAGAAAACAAGAAATCACAGATTATACTCTCCAAAGAACGTTATAGGCTCAAGTCTCTCAGGGTTGTAGCGTTTGTTTGAGTTCCTTCCTTCAAGCATGTTACAAAAACGAATTTTTTTTCTTTTATGATTGCATGTGAAGTCATACATTATAACCATAACCAAGCATATACCAAGAGTAAATCAAACTTTTCTCTATGTTAATAACTCTTTTTAACAGTCATGCAATTACAAACCAAATCCTCATTATTGTGTTGGAAGGTACCCTAAGACACAAACACACAAAAACGACTCAAAACACTCTTTTTAGGTTTTTCAAAACATTTTTTTTTCAAATTTTTATGTGATTTTCGGAGTTATAAAAACAAAACATACTAAAACACTCTAAAACAATTTAAAAACACCTTAAAACAGCAAGGAACAACATTTGAAGTTATGGGTGATAAAATCCCACGAATTTACATTAGCAACATTAGTTACCCCCCCCACACTTAAATCAAACATTGTCCTCAATGTTTTAAGCATAGATTCACACAAAACATAAGTAAACACACAAAAAGCACTTAAACATACTAAACATGGCAAAATGTAATTAACAAAGAGAAGAGTTTAGGGACGCAAATCTGGTTATGGAATGTAAATTCCATCTTCTCCTTGTTGATTCCACAGGGGTTCCTCCCATCGTTGATTTTCCTTTGTGCTACTCTTGATCTGGGCAGCAGGATTCTTTTGGTCTCCCCCGAAGGTCTGAGCTTACTCCTTTGGTCTGTTTCTTTGTTCAATCTTTCCAATTCGTATTGAAAAGGGTTGGAGGATAACTCAGCCTATGTTTGTCTCCACATGCTTCAATGTATCATTTTCCCTTGCCTTACTCGCTCCCCTTTGCAGAAGTGGTCCCTTCTCTGGAAGTGTGTCAACCGTTGAAGATGACTACTCGAGAGCAACGCTAGGTAAGCAATCAGGAATGGATTCCAGGCAGTCGGTTCCAGAACAGAAGACTGACTCCAAGTGCCTCTGATTGCTTTCGTTTTACTTTGCCATGCGAGTAATAACAAGGACAAAGGAAAGGACAGGGAAAGAGCATGATATGAGATACTTTTGCTTTAGACCTTGATGATATGAGATACCTTTGCTTTTGAAGAAACGGCGAATGAAGCAGCACATGTATTTGTTGTGGTTGTCTCCACATGCTTCGATCGACCGTTTCCTTCTGCCTTATTTGTACTCCAGGTTTCTGGTATCTTCTTTGGGGGAGAAAAAATTGAGTATTTCAAAAGGCGTTGCTGGGAGAGCGCCCTCAGAGGCGCGGAAGAGTTGGGCATTTTCTTCAGGTTTGCCTTGCCATAAAAGACGAAGGTCGACATATATAGAAATAATATCAAGTGGTGGTACTGTTCTTTTACCCTTGTCGACAAATGTCTCTTCGATATCTGAACGACGCCTCTTCGATTTCTGAGCAGGCGCCCTTTCGATTTCTGAACGACGCCCCTTTGCTTTCTGAACGACACGTAGTAGTGCGGATGCGGCTCCTTTTGACAAAGCTGCACGCGTTTTCTGAAAAGCAGAGAAAGCGTCGCCGAACTTTGCGCTTGTCGGCTAAAGATATGTAGTTGCGGTGATGGCCTCCACGTGTTGTCTGAAAAGAAGAAATCTTTTGACAAAGTTGAACGCGTCTTCTGAAAAGCCGAGAAAGCGTCGCCAAAATTACGCCGGAAATTCCGGCTTTTTGAATCGGTGGACGCGTCGCCTTGGCTTTTTTATTAAGCTATCGATCACCACAACAAACACACTCTGAAGATTTCCCATTCTTGAAAATCGACTCTGGCCCTTTGAAATTTAACTCCATCCCTTTTCTTTGAACACTTTTGAAAAATGGCAAACTCATCGAACCTTAGCTTAGAATTGAGCCTTAGCAGTGATACGGGCGCGCCGCGTCAAGGTAACGTATGGCGCCCTTCTTTCTTATCTTCTAACGGTCTTCTTACAGGTGAAGACTCCGTGATGCAGGACGCCACAACAGCTACAATAGTAGCTAGGAACCTCCTCACTCCAAAAGATAGTAGGCTGCTGTCAGGACGGTCCGATGAGTTGGCCGTTCAAGAGTCCCTCGCACTTAGTGTTCAGTGTGCGAGCTCTGTGTCCAACATGGGCCAACGCCTGCTTGCCCGCTCCCGTCAGGTGGAATCATTGATGGCAGAGGTGGAGAGTCTTAAGCAAGAGATCCAGCAGCTTAAGTACGAGAATAGAAGTTTGCATGTGCTTGCAAATAACTATTCGTCGGGCATGAAGAGGAAGCTTGATGAGCTGCAAGAATCTGAGGGTCGAATTCACAGTGACCGTCAAAGGCTTGCGGCTTGTCTCCAGAGGCACCTTTTTCCTGGGTCATCCAGCGTTTGGCCAAGTATTGAGGCCTGGAATGCTCTAGCTCCGATGCCTCCCGCTCCGATGCCTTCCGCATCGATGCCTCCCGCTTCTATGCCTTCTGCTTCTATGCCTTCCGCTTCTGCGCCTCGTAGTGGGGCTTCACGTAAACAACCTTTGTGAAGCTCCACCTTTCTCCATGTTTAGTATTTTTTTTTTTTTTTTTTTTTTTTTTTTTTTTTTTTTTTATGCATTGGGTTGCCTCCCAAGTAGCGCTTTCTTTTACGTCTTGCAGCCGGACGAAGAACCCAATCACTCCAGGATATGTTCACGAATCGGATGAGAACTCCGAGTCATGAACTAGTACCTAAAACAAGAAACAAAACAAAATTAAGAATCTGGAAAAATAAAAACAAACGAAAATAAAACAATCCAAGGGATTAGCAAATTTTCTAATCCAAGGCAACGGCGCCAAAATTTGATGCGAGAATTATACGCACACAAATTAAACCCTCTTTTCGTCAAATTGTAGTATATGTATAAGTAGGGATCGTTCTGGACCGGGGATTAGGAGGGATTGTTAATCACTTGGATTTGACTCAAAAACGTAAAATAACAATATGAATGTATTTCTAACTAATCTAACACTTTTAAAATAAATGGGGGATCGGTTTTGGATGAATTTAAACTAAATGCACAGATTCTAATTAAAACAGATTATAAAAACGAAATTGATAAAATAGAATGATGAAAAACTAGTTAGAGGGTTCCTTATCCACACATGAACATAAGCATATAATTTGACTCCCAGTTATGACTTCAACAAACGATGAATGACAATGCTCCAAGTTAATTAGGTCCGCTTAAATTAACCTTCAGATTTCCCTAGATTCATTGGATTGAATGGGATACGCATTACAACCAAATTATTCCTAATCAAAGTCTCTCACATGGAATACGCATGATAGAGACATTCAACAAAGATCATTAAGTTCAACGGAAATCATAAACATCGACTAGGCATTCATAACTATGGGATACGCATGTTAATCCAGCCTAGGGTTTACTAAACACAATCGTGACTAGCGATTTTTACTACTCATGAATATAAGTTCATAACGATTAGGTGAAATTCCCTTATATCCTAGCATCAAGTTTTAGGCATGCAAATTAAGTGTCGACCCTCAACCCACATACATAAACAAGTTCTTAATCAAAACAGGAAAGTAACCCACATCTAAAGTTCATGAATTCATAACTGGAGTAAATCAAATCATAACCAACATATGTCCATGGCTTCAAATTCGCTTCTAACTAAAAAGAAATTAGTTTCACATGTTTAACATAATTGAATAACAAGTTAAATTAAACATGAAAACAGAAACAAGAAAAGAAAGAACAAATGGATGGAATTGAATGGATGGAAAGTTAGCTACGGGGTTCATCTCCTCATATGTTATACTTGCATAATAAAACGATTTCCAATTGCATTTCAACAAATCATTAATTCTCAACGCCCCGGGTCAATTAGGTTCGCTTAAATTAACCGTCAAGTTTTCCTTAAGTTAATGAATTGGATGGGTTAGCGCAACGCAATTCACAACATTCTCCAAAAGTCCTTTACGTGAAAAGCACAATAAAGATACAATCAAAAATCATTAAGCATCATGAAAACTTTAAGTGTTGACGAGGCATTCGTTACTATGGAATACGCATGAAACTTATGCCAAGAATTCATTTAACGCGATTGTTTATAAGCAACCTCCACTACTTGTGAATATAAGTTCGTAACTATTAGGTGAAACTCACTTATATTCTAGCGTCATATTCATGCATGAAAATTAAGTGTACACTGTCAATAAACATACATAAATAAGTTATCAATCAAACGGTTAAACAAATTGAACCACAACTTATGAAACGCAATTAGAAGTAATCAAATCAAAATGCAAGCATAAACATATATTTCGAATCACCCCCTAGCTAAAGGGGGTTTAGTTTATTATAACTTTGAAATCAAAGAAACACCTAAACATTCCAACAACTCAAACTTGAATTGTATGAACGTTTAGGCACTCTTCTCTTCCATTCCTCATACGTACAAACAAAGAGAATTGAATTTAAACATTGAAATCAAAGAAACACCTAAACATTCCAACAACTCAAACTTGAATTGTATGAACGTTTAGGCCCTCTTCTCTTCCTCTTTATTGTAGCATAAGGTCTAAGGATAGTTGGTTTGGGGGAATGGAAGTGTGGAATGGAGTGAGGAGTGATGGAAATGGAAAGATGGTTTTGGATTCTAAGGGGACTCACGGCAAAGAGAATGAATGGAAGTGTTTGTGGTGTGTTGTGTATGAAATGAGATGATGCTTGAATGAATGAATGCAAGGGTATTTATAGGGGGAATGGGAGAATATGTGGGTGATTGTTTAAGAGTGAATGTGGTTGTTATGATTGAGAGTGCATGTGGATGAAATAATGATGGAAAAAGAGCTAGGTTGTTGGTGTGTGAATGCATGTGTTGAATTGGTGGTGCAATGATGAAAGAGTAAGTGCATGTGTGTGTGAATGGTGGTGCAATGATGAAAGAGTAAGTGCATGTGTGTGTGAAAGAGTAAGTGCATGTGTGTGTGAATGGTGGTGTAATGATGAAAGAATAAGTGCATGTGTGTGTGAATGGTGGTGCAATGATGAAAGAGTAAGTGCATGTGTGTGTGAATGGTGTTTCTTGATGGTTTTGGGGTTGTGATGCATGTGAATGCATGTGGCTAAGGGTTGTTGATTGGGCTAGAGGTTTTGCATGGCTCAAAGGATTGTTTGATTGGGCTAGGCCCTTTGTTTTATGTCCAAAGTGCATACAAGGCTTTCAAATTCGTCCAACACTTTGGCTCCAAGCATATGCTATCCATTCCAAGCCCAATTTTGCTCCAAAATGCTCCAAAATGCATCTTTTTGCTTCCTTAGCCATATGAACCTAAAAACACACGAAAATGGCTTAAACTACTAAAACAACTATGAATTAACAACATAGATGCACGAAAACAAGCTAAGTAAGTCGCCTAAATATGCTCCTATCACTGAGGGAGTAGACTTTCCCCACGACGACGCCCTAGTGATTTCTGTACAACTAGCCCACGTCATCATTGACATAATCATGATCGACAATGGCAGCTCAATCCAACACAAAGCAGAGGTCTTAACTGGATTCAACGGACTCACCTTAATTGTCATTGGCATTATCACACTCGACGCAACCAGCCCATCGATTGTCTCATCGCAGACCTTCATGATCGTCAACGACCCATCCCCCCATAACGGGATATTGGGATGACCTTGGCTAGTGAAGATTGGAGCTGTAACCTCAATCGAGTATCTGAAAATCCAATTTCGCATCCCGGGATAAACAGTCGGAAAGATCAAAGGCAACCAGGCTATGTCCAGAAAATGCACTGTACAAGTTCTAAAGGAATCAAAGAAGAAGTCTTTTACCCCAGCAGTAGCAGCTGAAGTGCAGAAAGATAACTCTGCCTCCACCAAATAGCAATTATAGCATGCAGGTCAAAAAGATAGCTTCAAGGTCCACAATGCCCTGGAAGATGAATCAGGATGGAAACCCGAAGAAGATGCCTAAGACATCATTCTTGACCCTCACTAGCTGGAAAAGACAGCTAGAAACGGCTCACGTCTGAGCGCAATGGAGAAGGAAGAACTTACATCTTTCCTTAGGGAAAATTGCAACATTTTCCCATGGTCACCCTCCGACATGCCCAATATCGATCCATCGATAACTTGTCACAAGCTACACGTCGATCTCACTGCCAAACCTGTGATCCAAAAAAGGCAACATTTTGCACCCAAGCGAGTAGCTATTATTGAGGCGAAAATCAACAAGTTACTAGAGGCCGAATTCATTAAGGAAGTGGCACACTCAACATGGTTAGCCAACTTCGTGCTAGTAATGAAATAAGAGAAGGGCAAATGGAAAGTATGCATGGATTACACCCATCTCAATAAAGCATGCCCTAAAGACAACTATGCGGTTCCCCAAATCGACCTGCTCGTTGACTCAACATTTGGGAACCAGTTACTCAACTTCTTGGACGTGTACTCATGCTACAATCAGATTGCCATGTATAAGCCTGACAAAGAAAAAACCTCATTCGTGATCAAACGAGGTACATACTGCTACAAGGTTATGCCCATTGGCCTCAAGAATGCAAAAGTAACCTAACAACGACTCATAAACATGATGTTCAAGAAGTAGATCGAAGTCACCATGGAAGTCTACGTCGACAACATCATGGTGAAAGGCAAGCAGCAGTCAGACCACATTCGTGATTTGGCAAAAACTTTTGCCATCCTCCAAGAATACAATATGAAGCTCAACCTAGCCAAGTACACTTTTGGTGTCTCCTCAGGCTAATTTTTAGGGTACCTTGTAACCCAATGAGGAATCGAGGCTCATCCAAGGCAGATCAGAACAATCATAGACATGAAATCACCCATAACTTTGAAAGAGATCCAAAGTCTAATTGGATTAGTAACCGTACTCAATCATTTCCTTTCGCGATCCACCGACCGATGCAAGCCCTTCTTCAAGGCAATCAAAAGGCGCAAAAGGATAAGTGGGACGATGAGTGCAAGAAAGCATTCCAGGAACTGAAGCAGTACCTGACATCACCTCCATTACTATCCAAACCGGAATTAGCAGAGAACCTGTACATATATCTGGCGGTATCAGAAGTAGCAGTAAGCTTTACCCTCATAGGAGAAGAGCTGGGGACCCAACTGCCTATATTCTATACATCCAAAGCTCTCCTCGATGCGGAAACCAAATACTCAAAGATTGAAATGCTAATTTTGGCGCTAGTTGTTGTAGCTCGAAAGCTCAGACCTTACGTTCAAGGGCATCTGGTCGTCGTCATGACCCAGTACCCACTACTTAAAGATTGAAATGCTAATTTTAGCGCTAGTTGTTGCAGCTCGAAAGCTCAGACCTTACTTTCAAGGGCATCTGGTCGTCGTCATGACCCAGTACCCACTGCGATCAGTTTTGCACGGTCCAGACTCTTCTCAATGAGTGATGAAGTGGGTGTTGGAACTTGGCTAATACGGCTTAGCATACCAACCATGCACGGTGATAAAGGCTCAGGCGTTGGCGTAGCAAAATTCACCCCAAGCCTGAAGGATGCAGTAACACAGCCTGAAAATGCCCCAGAGGTAATTGTGTACGCTATAGCCATACCCATACCAACCCCACTAGATGGAGCTATTTGGTGTTTGCAAGATGATGGATCATCCAACCATTAAGGATCAGGGGCAAGCCTAGTTCTTACTACCCTAGACGGCTCGATGCTCGAATAGGCGATCGCTCTAAGCTTCAAGGCATCAAACAATGAAGCAGAGTATGAAGCCCTACTAGCAGGTCTCCGATTGGTAAAAGACCTAGCATGAAAAAGCTCGCAATCTATTCCGCTTCCCAGCTAATCACCAACCAAACTTCAGGGTAGTACGTAGCAAAGTATCCAAGGATGGCCTGATACTTCGAAAAGGTACGAGAGCAGCTAAGTACGTTCTAGGAGTACACAGTCACTCAGGTTCCATGAGCAGAAAATGCCCACGCAGACGCACTAGCAAGCCTAAGCTCTGTGCTAGACCATCAGCTCAAGCGCTCCATCCCGGTCAAGTACTTGGAAAAGCTAAGCATAGATGAGGAACCAGCAGTCGATGTGGCTTAGATCAGCACAACCCCAAGTTGGCAAAATCCCACCATCGACTACATAGTCAATGGAACACTCCACGCAGACAGACTGAAGTCTAAAAAGCTCTAGATAAAGGCAGCATGCTACTGCATGTGGAACAGCACGCTTGTTCGAAGATCCTTTTCAGGACCGCATCTTCGCTGCCTATCGTCTCCTAACGACCTAAAGATTCTTAGCTCAATCCATGAAGGCGTCTGTGGAAACCACTCTGGAGGTCGTTCTCTAGTGCAAAAAGCTCTCAACGCTGGCTATTATTAGCTGACCATACATTAAGACGCCAAGGAGAATGTATAAAGGTGGGACAGCTGCCAGTGCTTCAAACCTGTGCCCTTACTACCTGCCAGCGAACTCCACCCGTAGACGAGCCCAAGGCCATTCATGTAGTGGGCGATTGACCTGGTAGGACCAATACCACTTGCTACTGGGGGTAGAGGCATGATAATCGTAATGACCAACTACTTCACAAAATGGGGCGAAGCCGAACCTATGACTACAACTACCCAGACGGACATAGAGCCCTTCATATAAAAGAACATCATCTGCTCATTCAGCATCCCACACTCCATCATCATTAATAATGGTCCACAGTTCGTGGGCAAAGACTTGGTGAAGTTCTTCGAAAAATATGACATCAAGCAGCATATGTCCACGCCCCGGTATCCGTAAGCCAAAGGGCAGGTCGAGGTGTCTAACAAGACCATCCTCGACTGCCTTAACAAGACCCTCTCAGACAAGAAAGGCAAGTGGCTGGACGAGCTCCCTGGTGTACTATGGGCATATCGTACCACCAAAAGACAACCAACCGGTAAAACTCCATCCTCTCTGGCGTATAGTTATAAGGCGATCATTCCTCCCAACATCATGGTGCCAAGCATCATCACTGTACTGCTAAATTTTGAGCAGAACGAGAAAGAGATGGCCACCAACTTAGACCTGGCAGAGGAAGAGTGCGAGAAAGTTATCACCCGCATTGCGGCCTATCAGCAGCAGCTCCTCTCCAACTACAACAAGAGGGAAAAAATCCGGCAATTCCAACCAGGAGACTTAGTCCTCAAAAAAGCCTTCATCACCACCCAGTATGAAGGCTTAAAAAAGATGGCTCCCATCTGGGAAGGTCTATACAAAATCAACCGAGTAGGCAGAATGGGCAGCTACACCTTCACCACTATGAGCGAGAAAGAAATCGACAAACAGTGGAATGCCTACAACCTGAGAAATGACTATGTGTAACCTCTCACCATTCCTTGGACCCTCTTCAAGATGAAAAAGTTCGAAGACTCAAGCAGCTCGATGAACAAGACCTCACATGCCAAGAGTTATCAGTTGTTATGCCATTACTGCCTACGAGCAAAGTTAATAAAAGCCTCTATTTTTAATGAAGATTGAAGGAATTATTCACAAGCCTGGGCTAAATGCATAAACAAAATGACCAACCATGTGACAAGCAGAAGTCACCCGTTGCCCTGCAAACATGGCGTAAGAAGGTAAACTAATTGCTCAACCACCCATTCGACAAGCAGAAGATGCCTGCTGCCCTGCAGACATGGTGTACCCCTGTGACAAACAGAAGATGCCCACTGCCCTGTAGACATGGTGTAAGAGGGTAAACTAATTCCTCAACCATCCCTGCAACAAGCAGAAGACGCATACTGCCCTGCAGACTTGGTGTACCACTGTGACAAGCAGAAGATGCCCCCTACCCATACAGACATGGAGTGTGCCCTCCAATACGAGAGGGTAAACTAATCCGAAATATCTAGACGTGGATGGGTGGTACGACTGCTCAGTTTCCTTTGAATGCAACAACTACCTGAGCCAGACGACTCCTAGAATTAGCCACTATAGTTTTTCCCCTAGAATAAACTTAGCCAACTTAAGCATTCAATTCCATGGGATCCTGGGTCTCTAACCGGAAAAGATGCTAAGTGCAAGACCCCTGCCCATGAAAGAATTCGTGTGACAAGATGGTCCATCCTTAACATGCAAATCTTCATAACGTGACTTGGTTTAAAAGTGTTGCAATACTAGCGAAGTAACCTGGGGAATCAAAGTTACGACTCGGAAGGATGTGGCCTCTGAGGTGCGATTTCGCCTGCATCTCACTCCTAAAACGCCTCCGAGAGCCAGAAAAGATGCCTGAAATGGTTACGCGGGTCGTCTACTTTTGTAAGTAAGATGCTCAGCCGACGACCTAACGATTGGCAGCCCAAGGCAATCCGTAAGCCTAGACTTACGCTTGCTATGACTACGCGGACTCACCTACTTACTTAGAAGCGACGCTTCTAGCCGACGGTCTACAGTTTAAGTTTTGCGAGACAAAGTTGAATGTCACAACTTTAGTAGCTACGTGGACCTCATTTTCTTTTTACAAGAAGCACAAGTTCGGCCGACGACTCTATAAGTAAAAAATCACGCAATATGCCCCGGAAGGTGATAGGAGCATATGCATGCGACTTAATTAGCTTGTTCTCGTGCATTTATGTTGTGTTTATTTAGTTATTTTAGTGTTTAAGGCCACTTTTGTGTATTTTCAGATTATAAGGCCAAAGTGTGCAAGAAGATGCAAATTGGAGTATTTTGGAGTGAAAGAGGAATGAATGAGTTGAAGACTTGAAGAAACGACGAATTCCTACTCCAACGATGAATTCTTACCAAAACGAGGAATCCTACTCAAACAAGGTTTCCTACTTGAAGTAGGAAAGTTAACCCTAAGTTTCCCATTTTGGTAACCTTTCCTAAACTTAAACGTCCGTATTTTCTAGCCACTTTGACGGCCTTGTATGCATTTTAGGACACAAAACCATGGCCCTAGCCCACTTTTGTAAGTAAGATGCTCAGCCGACGACCTAACGATTGGCAGCCCAAGGCAATCCGTAAGCCTAGACTTACGCTTGCTATGACTACGCGGACTCACCTACTTACTTAGAAGCGACGCTTCTAGCCGACGGTCTACAGTTTAAGTTTTGCGAGACAAAGTTGAATGTCACAACTTTAGTAGCTACGTGGACCTCATTTTCTTTTTACAAGAAGCACAAGTTCGGCCGACGACTCTATAAGTAAAAAATCACGCAATATGCCCCGGAAGGGCCAAAGCTCAAGAAGCCACTAAAGTCGAGTGTCACGACTATAGTAGCTACACAGACCTCCTCTGTTTTCTACGAGAAGCACGAGTTCGACCGACGACTCTGTAAGTCAAAAATCTCACAACATACCTCGGGAGGGCCAACGCTCAAAAAACCACTCGAAAGTTGAAATACAACCATAGTAGTCATGCGTACTCATCTACTTTCTACGTAAAGCATGTGTTCAACTATTAGCCATATAGGTTAAAAATTTCATAATACGCCCTGGAAAGCTAAAGCTTACGAAGCTATCCAAAGTCGAGATTCACAACTACAGTAGCTACGCGAACTCGCCTGCTTCCTTCAAAGGAAACGAGTTTGGATGCCGTATTTATAAGTTAGAAATCTTGCATTTTTCCTCTTGCAGGTAAAGCATTATGAGCATCAAAGTCAACTGCTCCATCAAAGTAGCCAACGCGATCGCCCGTCCTATGGCAAAGTTTTGCAAGTTGCCTTAACCCCGAAGACAAAGCTAAAACCTAAGTGATGATGTGGGATTGGCAGCTTCATTGAGGCAGCTCACCCAGCCGAACGTCCTAGGATAAAGTTTTGCAAGAAACATGGCAAAATAGAAGGATGAAGCAAAACAAGGAAAACTATTTATTAAATTTCTAGCAAATTCATAAACCGGCTCGAAGACCAACAAAGTTCAAGCAAAGTAGAACAAAAAGGAAAAGAACAAAATTCCTAAGTCTAAACAAAAAGACTACTCTTTGGCAGCCTATGCAACCACTAGTTCCTCGACTGCCGCGCCTTCAGCAGCCGCACGGCTCCCAGCAGCCAAAGTTAAAGGAAATATTTATGAAAACTAGTACATTTGAGCAACATCTATGCATGCAATTAATATTTAAAAGGCGGAATCATGCTTGTATGCACTCAAAAACAAAACTTTACCCATGAAATTCAAGGCCTAGTGAGTTTGGTGAACCAAGACTTAACTCAAGAACAAAGTGAGTTGAGAAATATTATACCTTTGTTGATTCCTCTTTGCATAAGCAAAGGCTAATCACCCAATAGATAGGGCCTTCATTCCTTACTTCTTAGCTCCATGGATTTCTTGGATGAGGATGGTAGAACGGATTCTCCAAGTTCCCAAAATAGAGAACCTCTAAGTCTCCACCCCAAGGAGAGCATTGATGAATAGATGAGTGACCTAAAGGAAGTAAGATTGCTAGCTAATTTCTTCTAGGATGGCCGACCTCTTAGAGAAAAAATGAGAGCTTGTGTTCTCTCCAATTTCCTCAAAGAAAAACCCTAAAGATGAAATGGCTATGAAGTTGCCTTTATACCACCTGATAGGAGCATATTCATGCGACTTAAATGGCTTGTTCTCGTGCATTTACGTTATGTTTCTCTAGTTATTTTAGTCCTTTATGCTTCTTTTGTGTGTTTTCAGGTTCTAAGGGCAAGGTATGCAAAAGGATGCCTTTTGGAGCCTTTTGGAGCAAATTAGAGATTGGAATGGATATCATATGCTTGGAGCCAAGAGGATGGACGAAATTAAAGACTTGAAGTAGGAAAGTTAAATCCTAAAAGACCTCATGTTTAAGCATCATTGAAGACTCCTACGCATTTTAGAACACAAAAACAACATTCCTTGCAACCTTAGGACATTGTCGTGTGTTTCCTTGTGTCTCCCTTCCTTGCCATGCAAGGAAGGGCTTTGTTCCCTATTTTAAACACTTAAAGCATTCATTTATCATATCATTCACTTATTATAAGCATTCACTTATCATATCATTCACTTATCAAACCATTCACTTATCACTTCCATTCACTTATCACTTATCACTTCCATTCACTTATCACTCACCACATATCATTCATTTATCACTTAACATATCATACACTTATCATAATCATTCACTTATACACTTATCATAATCATTCACTTATTCTTTCATCATTCAACCACCAATTCAACACATGCATTTCAAACCTTTCAACACCCTTTAATCATCTCCCTTTAAGTTATGATTTTATTTCCTAACCCTACATGCATTATTTATTAGCATCTTCACATGCATTCACACACACTTCACACAAACAAACAACTCAAAACCGTGAGCTCCCATTCCCTTATGCCATTTTCAGATTTCCACCCACTAACCTAGTCATCAACACATGCATTCCCTTCACATTCACCCACATGCACTCCCACTCTTTAATCATATGCACTCCCATCATAATTCCACCACCAATTCAGCCACAAAACATTATCATTGCACCACATTCAACCACTCCACATCCCTCACCAAGAAACCATTCAACACACATGCATCCTGAAATTCTTTGCCATGCAATCACATGCATTTCCCTTGACATTTTCAGCCATCACACTTCATCATTACACCACCATTCACTCTTTAACCCACACACACTTCACACAAACAACATTCACATGCATTCACATGCATTTCCAACACAAAACACACTCAAAACCGTGGCCACCTTTGCATTTCAGGATTCCCATTTGCATTTTCAGATTTCCAGCTTTCCCTTTTATTTTCCAGCTTTCATTCTTCATCATTGCAGCCATTCCACATGCAATTCTCCATCATTCCTCCACACAAACACCTTAAACAAATAGCCATATACATCTCCACTCCTCCTATAAATACCCTTGCATTCCCATCATTCAAAACATCTCATTCACAACACAACACCCCTCAAACACTCCCATTCTTTTCTTTGCCGTGAGTCCCCTTAGAATCCAAAACCATCTTTCCATTTCCACCACTTCCCAACCCTCCAAACCACTCCTCTACCATTTCCATAATCCCCCAAACCTCACCTTAGACCTTGTGCTACAACAACGAGGAAGATAAGAGGGCCTAAACGTTCATACAATTCAAGTTTGAGTTGTTGGAATGTTTAGGTGTTTCTTTGATTTCAAAGTTTAAATTCAATTCTCTTTGTTTTGTACGTATGAGGAATGGAAGAGAAGAGTGCCTAAACGTTTATACAATTCAAGTTTGAGTTGTTGGAATGTTTAGGTGTTTCTTTAATTTCAAAGTTATGAGGAAATAAACCCCCCCTTTAGCTAGGGGGTGATTCGAAATAAATGTTTATACTTGCATTTTGATTTGATTACCTTTCGTTGGAATTTCATAAGTTTTGAATTCAATTTGTTTAACCGTTTGATTGATAACTTATTTATGAATGTTTATTAAGAATGCGCGCTTAATTTTCATGCATAAATATGACGCTAGAATATAAGTGAATTTCACCTAATCGTTATGAACTTATATTCACAAGTAGTGGAGGTTGCTTATAAACAATCGCGTTAAACGAATTCTTGGCATAAGTTTCATGCGTATTCCATAGTAACGAATGCCTCGTCAACACTTATAGTTTTCATAATGCTTAATGATCTTTGATTGTATCTTTATTGTGCTTTTCACGTAAAGGACTTTTGGAGAATGTGGTGAATTGCGTTGCGCTAACCCATCCAATTCATTAACTTAAGGAGAACTTGACGGTTAATTTAAGCGGACCTAATTAACCCGGGGCGTTGAGTTTCATAATTTATCGAAAGACCAACTGAGAATCAATCTTGTATGCAAGTGTAACATGTATGGAGATGAACCCCTTAGCTAGCATTCATCCATAAATTTCATATTTACATTCTGTCTAGTTTATTAACTTGTTTCGTTATTTCAATTTTCGTAAAAACCTCAATCCCCCTTTTGCTTTAATGTTCATTTTAGTTAGAATTCAATTTAGTTTGTGTTTTTAAAGCATTTTGAGTTTTTGGTTTGTCTTAGTGTTTTAAACTTTATTTTACGTTTTTGAGTCAGTTTCCAAGAGATTTGCAAGCCCTCCTAATCCCCGGTCTAGAACGATCCCTCACTTATCCATTCTACTACAATTGTCAAACGAGGGTTTAATTTGAGTGTCAAGTAAATCACGCATCAAATTTTGGCGCCGTTGCCGGGGAATTAGCAAATTTGCTAATCTCTTGGATTGTTTGTTTTTGTTATGTATTTTAGTTTTAGTTTTTATGATTTGTGTTTTGTTTGTTGAATTCAAATACTAGAGAAGAACAACATGGCACTGGATAATGCTTCTCTTTTGTCACAGCTCATGGAAAGGTCTCAAATGCAAAGCATCGATATATTTGATCTTCAATCAAGGAATAACGTGTTTTCCAATACTTACAGTTCAGATTGGAGTGATCATTCAAACTCTATGTGGTGGGAACCTCAACATGTTCAAGAAGAAGGATATTGGCAGCCATACGATGAGTTCTATTCAAGACCGATGCACCCACCACAACCTCATATTCAATATGCCCAACCAAATTTAAGTTCGTCAATAAATTATAACCAAAAGCTTGATGAATTAATTTGTTTGGTGCAGGGCTTACAAAATCAAGACAATGAGGCTCAACAAGAAGGATATTGGCAGCCGTATGAGGAGTTCTATTCAACGCCTATGCAGCCACCACAACCTGCCCAAAGTAATGTAGGTAATTCAAATGATAATAATACGATTTTTCAATTACTTACTACTCTGGAAAAGCAATTTGGGCAGATAGCGGAGTTCGAAGGACAATTTTGCGACCAAGGCGAACTCCCTAGTTCAAACATTGCAAATCAGAAGGGAGAATTTGAAACCACCAATGCTTTCATGTTGAGAAGTGACAAGGAGGTTGGAACGGACCCTCAACCATCAAAATCAAATCACAAGGAAGAGGAATACACCCAACCCACGGAAAGGGTGGAAACACCTTTACCGGAGGCACCTATTGCTCCTATGCCATCTAATACAGGTATGGTTGTTCCAAATTTCATTATTTTTAACCCCGTTCCAACAAGTATCCCTATTCCTTGCAGATTCATGACTTCCAAGGACGAAGAAGGTAAAAAGGACATCGTGGAAGCCTTCCCAAAGGTGCAAAATGCTATTCAAATTCTTGGTGCAACACAACAAGTTTTAGATGGTGTTGAATTCTTCAAAGGACTTTGTACACCAAGAAGAATGATTCAAGAGAAGGTAGTGGCTGGAGAAGATGTAGAAGGCATCAAAGACGACATATTTGAAACCACAATTCCCAAGGAAGTTGGATTTTATGACACGGGACAAGTCATAACTTTCGAAGGGGTGTTTATTCTGGAGTTCATTTTGGAGCACACAGGTAAGCCGCCTCCCCGAATTTCAATTTTCTTTTATACTAACATGTGGTTAATGATTCAGGCACCCAATCTAGAATTTAAACTATTACCGGATCATTTCAAGTATCACCGCCCATTCAAAGATAAATTCCATGCCGTTTGATTTTATTTATGTAAAAAAAAAAAAAAAAAGAAAAAAAAAAAAAAAAAAAAAAAAA
Organism: Pyrus communis; assembly: GCF_963583255.1. Classification (NCBI taxonomy): domain Eukaryota; kingdom Viridiplantae; phylum Streptophyta; class Magnoliopsida; order Rosales; family Rosaceae; genus Pyrus; species Pyrus communis. Next base: position 2,532,016 of record NC_084813.1, read on the forward strand.
AAAAAGAGAAAAAAGAAAAAAGATACTAAACATGGAGAAAGGTGGAGCTTCACAAAGGTTGTTTACGTGAAGCCCCACTACGAGGCGCAGAAGTGGAAGGCGCAGAAGCGGGAGGCATCGGAGCGGAAGCCATCGGAGCGGGAGGCATCGGAGCTAGAGCATTCCAGGCCTCAATACTTGGCCAAGCGCTGGATGACCCAGGAAAAAGGTGCCTCTGGAGATAAGACGCAAGCCTTTGACGGTCACTGTGAATTCGACCCTCAGATTCTTGCAGCTCATCAAGCTTCCTCTTCATCCCCGACGAATAGTTATTTGCAAGCACATGCAAACTTCTATTCTCGTACTTAAGCTGCTGGATCTCTTGCTTAAGTCTTTCCACCTCTGCCATCAACGATTCCACCTGACGGGAGCGGGCAAGCAGGCGTAGGCCCATGTTGGACACAGAGCTCGCACACTGAACACTAAGTGCGAGGGACTCTTGAACGGCCAACTCATCAGACCGTCCTGACAGCAGCCTACTATCTTTTGGTGTGAGGAGGTTTTTAGCTACTATTGTAGCTGTTGTGGCGTCCTGCATCACAGAGTCTTCACCTGAAAGAGGACCGTTAGAAGATAAAAAAGAAGGGCGCCATACATTACCTTGACGCGGCGCGCCCGTATCACTGCTAAGGCTCAATTCCAAGCTAAGGTTCGATGAGTTTGCCATTTTTTTCAAAGGTGTTCAAAGATAGGGGTTGATGGAGTAAATTTTCAAAGGGTCGGAGTCGATTTTCAAGAATGGGAATTCTTCAGAGTGTGTTTGTTGTGGTGATCGATAGCTCTATAAGAAGCCAAGGCGACGCGTCCACCAATTCAAAAAGCCGGAATTTCCGGCGTAATTTAGGCGACGCGTTCTCGGCTTTTCAGAAGACGCGTTCAACTTTGGCAAAAGATTTCTGACAAAGCTGAAAGCACGTGGAGGCCATCATCGCAACTACACATCTTTAGCCGACAAGCGCAAAGTTCGGCGACGCTTTCTCTGCTTTTCAGAAAACGCGTGCAGCTTTGTCAAAAGGAGCCGCATCTGCACTACCACGTGTCGTTCAGAAAGCGAAGGGGCGTCGTTCAGAAATCGAAGGGGCGCCTGCTCAGAAATCGAAGAGGCGTATTCAAAGATCGAAGAGGCGCCACTATTTCAAAAAGCCGGAATTGCGGGATCAAAACGTTTGTCGACAAGGGTAAAAAGTACCACCACTTGATATTATCTCTATATATGTCGACCTTCGTCTTTTATGGCAGGGCAAACCTGAAGAAAATGCCCAACTCTCCCTCACCTCTGAGGGCGCACTCCCAGCAAAGCCTTTCAAAATACTCAATTCTTTCTTCTTCCCCAAAGATGATACCAGATGCCTGGAGTACATATGACCCAGGAGGAAACGGCGGATTGAAGCATGTGCTGATTCATTCACCGCTTCTTCAAAGCAAAGGTATCTCATATCATCAAGGTCAAAAGCAAAAGTATCTCATATCATGCTCTTTCCCTGTCTTTTTCTTTGTCCTTGTTCTTACTCGCATGGCAAAGTAAAAGAAGCAATCAGCCGGCACTTGGAGTCAATCTTCCGATCTGGAGCCAACTGCCTGGAATCTATTCCTGATTGCTTACCTAGCGTTGCTCTCGAGTAGTCTTCTTCAACGGTTGATACACTTCCGGAGAAGGGACCACTTCTGCAAAGGGGAGCGAGTAAGGCAAGTGAAAATGATACATTGAAGCATGTGGAGACAAACATAGGCTGAGTTATCCTCCAACCCTTTTCAATACGAATTGGAAAGATTGAACAAAGAAACAGACCAAAAGGGTAAGCTCAGACCTTCGGGGAAGACCAAAAGAACCATCATGTTGCCCAGTTCAAGAAGTAGCACAAAGGAAAATCAACGATGGGCAGAAACAGTTCGAGAGTAAGCCTGTGGAATCATCAAGATCAAGCCTCAATGCAATCAACAAAGAGAAGATGGAATTTACACTCCATAACCAGATTTGCATCTCTAAACTCTTCTCTTTGTTAATTACATTTTGCCATGTTTAGTATGTTTAGTTGTTGTTTATGTGATTACTTATGTTTTGTGTGAATCTATGCTTAAAACATTGAGGACAATGTTTGATTTAAATGTGGGGGGGGTAACTAATGTTGTTAATGCAAATTCGTGGGATTTTATCACCCATAACTTCAAATGTTGTTCCTTGCTGTTTTAAGGTGTTTTTAAGTTGTTTTAGAGTGTTTTAGTATGTTTTGTTTTTATAACTCCGAAAAGCACATAAAAATTTGAAAAATTGTTTTGAAAAGCCTAAAAAGAGTGTTTTGAGTCGTTTTTGTGAGTTTGTGTCTTAGGGTACCTTCCAACACAATGATAAGGATTTGGTTTGTAATTGCATGACTGTTAAAAAGAGTTATAAACATAGAGAAAAGTTTGATTTACTCTTGGTTTATGCTTAGTTATGGTTATAATGTATGACTTCACATGCAATCATAAAAGAAAAATTCGTTTTTGTAACATGCTTGAAGGAAGGAACTCAAACAAACGCTACAACCCTGTGAGACTCGAGCCATTACCTTCTTTGGAGAGTTATTTTCTGTGATTCTTTGTTTTCTAAAGTTGTTGAATGATCTCATTATTCCTTGCTTGGTTGCTACTTAGAATGCAATTGTATCATGATAGAACTAAATGCTAGAACTTATATCCGTTTCATTCAAAGCATGATATTGAGTTGCATAACATATATCAAGATGAAGTTGTGTAGTTGCCACCATAGCCAATTAGCCTTACTTCCCATATTTCGTATATATTGTAAGTCTTAACACCGTTGAGCCTCGTTTAACCTATTTTCTTTGCTAACCATATCACCCCTTACCTAGCCTAGATTAGGACCATCCGTACCCTTGTTCTTAAAAGATAGTGAGCATGACTTAAATGAATTCCTTTTGAGTACATTTTGCAAGAAAATGAGTGTGGGGGAGTAAAAGTTTGTTCTTAAGTTTGTATGTTTTGAGAGTCAAAAGAAAAGAAGAAAAAAAAAATTGTGAAAAACATATGAAAAAGAAAAACAGAAGAGAAGAGAAAAGAAAGAAAGAAAAAAAAAAAAAAAAAAAAAAAAAAAGAGCTTGTTCCCCCTTGTTGTTCAAAAGTTGAGTTTTCATTCAAAAGTGAATTCTACGTTAATTCAAATGCTTTGCTCGCTATTTCTTTAAGAACCTTTGTTTTCCATATACCTTCTTTGTTAGCCAAACACCTTTAGCCCCGTTACACCCCTCTGACTTCTATCTTGATCGTTATGTGTTCAATAATGTGGAGTTTGAAATTGATATGAGCTTATGGGATCACTGGTTCTCATTCTAAGTAGTAGCATTCCATTCATGAGATCATATTCATGTCATTATCGTAAATCCAGAAAATGCTTTCCTTGTTATAACATATGTGAGTGTTCGTCTACATGTTTACATCAATCTTCTCACATATAACTAGTGTAGGGTGTGTAGTCAGAAAATCTGTGTGAAAAACGAGTGCATATCTTGTAAGGATTTGAGCAATTTCTCTAAGGCATGTTACTACATTCAAAACATGGTTTTAAATGCTTAATTGTGAACTAGTATATGGTGACTATGATTAAGAATGTACTTAAGTGTGAAGATGACTAAAATCTGTGGGAATGATGATTTTTAACGTGTCATGTGCATTGGAAATCCCTAAGACGGTTGTTGGAAGGTTTAGTTTGTGTTTTACTTGTTTTGTTTCGTTTGGTTTTGTTTTGTTTTTCTTTCTGTTTTGCTCGAGGACTAGCAAAAGATAAGTGTGGGGGTATTTGATAGGAGCATATTCATGCGACTTAAATGGCTTGTTCTCGTGCATTTACGTTATGTTTCTCTAGTTATTTTAGTCCTTTATGCTTCTTTTGTGTGTTTTCAGGTTCTAAGGGCAAGGTATGCAAAAGGATGCCTTTTGGAGCCTTTTGGAGCAAATTAGAGATTGGAATGGATATCATATGCTTGGAGCCAAGAGGATGGACGAAATTAAAGACTTGAAGTAGGAAAGTTAAATCCTAAAAGACCTCATGTTTAAGCATCATTGAAGACTCCTACGCATTTTAGAACACAAAAACAACATTCCTTGCAACCTTAGGACATTGTCGTGTGTTTCCTTGTGTCTCCCTTCCTTGCCATGCAAGGAAGGGCTTTGTTCCCTATTTTAAACACTTAAAGCATTCATTTATCATATCATTCACTTATTATAAGCATTCACTTATCATATCATTCACTTATCAAACCATTCACTTATCACTTCCATTCACTTATCACTTATCACTTCCATTCACTTATCACTCACCACATATCATTCATTTATCACTTAACATATCATACACTTATCATAATCATTCACTTATACACTTATCATAATCATTCACTTATTCTTTCATCATTCAACCACCAATTCAACACATGCATTTCAAACCTTTCAACACCCTTTAATCATCTCCCTTTAAGTTATGATTTTATTTCCTAACCCTACATGCATTATTTATTAGCATCTTCACATGCATTCACACACACTTCACACAAACAAACAACTCAAAACCGTGAGCTCCCATTCCCTTATGCCATTTTCAGATTTCCACCCACTAACCTAGTCATCAACACATGCATTCCCTTCACATTCACCCACATGCACTCCCACTCTTTAATCATATGCACTCCCATCATAATTCCACCACCAATTCAGCCACAAAACATTATCATTGCACCACATTCAACCACTCCACATCCCTCACCAAGAAACCATTCAACACACATGCATCCTGAAATTCTTTGCCATGCAATCACATGCATTTCCCTTGACATTTTCAGCCATCACACTTCATCATTACACCACCATTCACTCTTTAACCCACACACACTTCACACAAACAACATTCACATGCATTCACATGCATTTCCAACACAAAACACACTCAAAACCGTGGCCACCTTTGCATTTCAGGATTCCCATTTGCATTTTCAGATTTCCAGCTTTCCCTTTTATTTTCCAGCTTTCATTCTTCATCATTGCAGCCATTCCACATGCAATTCTCCATCATTCCTCCACACAAACACCTTAAACAAATAGCCATATACATCTCCACTCCTCCTATAAATACCCTTGCATTCCCATCATTCAAAACATCTCATTCACAACACAACACCCCTCAAACACTCCCATTCTTTTCTTTGCCGTGAGTCCCCTTAGAATCCAAAACCATCTTTCCATTTCCACCACTTCCCAACCCTCCAAACCACTCCTCTACCATTTCCATAATCCCCCAAACCTCACCTTAGACCTTGTGCTACAACAACGAGGAAGATAAGAGGGCCTAAACGTTCATACAATTCAAGTTTGAGTTGTTGGAATGTTTAGGTGTTTCTTTGATTTCAAAGTTTAAATTCAATTCTCTTTGTTTTGTACGTATGAGGAATGGAAGAGAAGAGTGCCTAAACGTTTATACAATTCAAGTTTGAGTTGTTGGAATGTTTAGGTGTTTCTTTAATTTCAAAGTTATGAGGAAATAAACCCCCCCTTTAGCTAGGGGGTGATTCGAAATAAATGTTTATACTTGCATTTTGATTTGATTACCTTTCGTTGGAATTTCATAAGTTTTGAATTCAATTTGTTTAACCGTTTGATTGATAACTTATTTATGAATGTTTATTAAGAATGCGCGCTTAATTTTCATGCATAAATATGACGCTAGAATATAAGTGAATTTCACCTAATCGTTATGAACTTATATTCACAAGTAGTGGAGGTTGCTTATAAACAATCGCGTTAAACGAATTCTTGGCATAAGTTTCATGCGTATTCCATAGTAACGAATGCCTCGTCAACACTTATAGTTTTCATAATGCTTAATGATCTTTGATTGTATCTTTATTGTGCTTTTCACGTAAAGGACTTTTGGAGAATGTGGTGAATTGCGTTGCGCTAACCCATCCAATTCATTAACTTAAGGAGAACTTGACGGTTAATTTAAGCGGACCTAATTAACCCGGGGCGTTGAGTTTCATAATTTATCGAAAGACCAACTGAGAATCAATCTTGTATGCAAGTGTAACATGTATGGAGATGAACCCCTTAGCTAGCATTCATCCATAAATTTCATATTTACATTCTGTCTAGTTTATTAACTTGTTTCGTTATTTCAATTTTCGTAAAAACCTCAATCCCCCTTTTGCTTTAATGTTCATTTTAGTTAGAATTCAATTTAGTTTGTGTTTTTAAAGCATTTTGAGTTTTTGGTTTGTCTTAGTGTTTTAAACTTTATTTTACGTTTTTGAGTCAGTTTCCAAGAGATTTGCAAGCCCTCCTAATCCCCGGTCTAGAACGATCCCTCACTTATCCATTCTACTACAATTGTCAAACGAGGGTTTAATTTGAGTGTCAAGTAAATCACGCATCACCACCTCACAATGGAGGAGTAGCAAACTTGCAATTAAGCCAAGTTCATTACCCCTTACTCTTATGGCTGGCCATATTGGGTTCTTTGGGCTTTGAGGCCCTTTGTGTTCCAAGTTGTCATACAACTTGAGTTATTAGACTTGACATTCAAATCTCATTGGACCTTACGGCCCAAAACTAACCCGAGGTCTATAATGAACTTATTTGTTTGATTAATTAAAATATTAATTAATCCTAGCCATAAATAATTAAACCATTTAATTATCCTTACTCTTCTTTATTGTTTCTTCAATCTCTACCTTACTCAATGTACTATCCATTAGGTTTCTTTTTGCGAGGCAGTGAGCGATTAGAACTCTTCAAATCAATTATGAATTGAATCGATTATGAATTGAAACTTACTTTCAATTCTCCCTTTAGTGATTATACACCTTTAGGGCTTCCACAAACCATGAGTGAGCAGTATGTCATGGCTACCTAAGCTAATAGAAAAGGTGGAGAACCTATTCAGTTTAGGATTACAATGCAATACGATATTTCTCTAATATAATACTTTTGACCACATTGTTTGGTTTGATAGTTTATTCATGTCTACTATCCAATGTGATTCTTTTACTTGTATGATTACCTTGAATGTGATTTAGAACAACTTCCTAAATCTCATTCATACTCTGGCCAGAGATTCTTAATCATATCATAGAGTATTCGCCCTCAAATGGTTTGAAGGTTAGAGATCCCTTGTTGTGCATTCACTTGCCTCCATGGCTAAGTGACTTAACCCCAACTATGTCGTGGACACCCTTTGACGGAATGACTTTGACATAGTCAAATATCAAGGACCTCACCACAAGAAAACTATGATGCCTTAGGTCAAAGGACTACTTTGCATTATCCCAACCATGAGTTCACATGTGACATGAGTATGAGAACTCCTTATTGATCACATTCAATGGACTCATTCTCTATTGAGCACCTACATGCTTGTCTTGGTGTCAGTTGCACCAATGACTCGAGACTAGTCACTCTCCCTAAGAGAAGATATAGCACATACTGATCTTAACAGACTGTCAATGCCCAATTGGCAATCATATGATCAGGAACGTTTAGGGTATGTATACGAAAGAGAATGGTCTCATGAATCTAACTTATTTAGATCATATTCTCTTAATTACATATTCCTTAGACTTATCGTTTAAGCATATAACATTTATATGAGACGGCTTTAAACAATAATCTATGCCCTTTATATTAAACTAGAATAGCTTAACATGTAAAATGTCTGTAAAGTATCATCATATGATTGGCCTTTAGGGCACATTTCCAACAAAAGCTTCCATCAGCTCATCCTCAGCTGCCCCTGTCTAAACTGCCTGACACTCAGCTGCTTCATCAAAGGCAGCCTCAAACGAGAAATCAAGCAGATCAACTGGAGAAATGGAAAAAGTCTCAAAGTCCTCGGAAAACTTATAATCTGATGGCTTACCCTGAAGATGGTCTACATATCCAAGCTTGTAGAAATCGGCCTGAAAAAAAGAAAGCTCCACTTCGTGACCAGCTTTCTCATTCTTCAGTTGCACATTCTCCTTAACAATCCCAGTGTGAGCAACCTGCAATTCATCCAATTCCTTTTTCAAGTTCTTGCTTGCAGACAATGCACCTTGCAAATCCATCTCCTTGGACTCAAGTTTACTAGCAACCTCCTTGAGACGAGACACTTTAGCATGCATGAAGATAAGTTCCTCGTCCTTGGCAAAGCAAGCAGATCGTAGCTCTGAATTGACACACTCAAGGTCCTTGACCACCGGAGAAACACGACGGACTTCCTTCTCTACAGCTTCTAACATCGCTTGAGTCGCACTAAGTCTAACATTCAAATGGGCGATCTCCTGATAACCAATCTTTAGCTACAAAGAAGTGAGGGCAGAGACATCAAACCCTTCAAAATGGCGAGTTCAAATTCAAGCTTCTTAATCTTTTTAGCAACCGAGCGAAGCTGAGCCACCAACGCCACTTTGGCCTCCTTAGCACACTTGACAACATCCTGATCAACGAGCATAGACTCAGCTACCAGGATCAAAGTCTTATGTATTGTAGCAATTAGGCAGGACCTCTGCGAGTAGGCGGGATGCTTCGCAAATGAGTCTGAGCGGATGACAACTTTCCCAACACTGTCAACGAACTTGGCGCATGCATCGACGTCCTTAAGCTAGTCAACCTTCAACAACGCACAAACCTTGGGAAACTCTCTAACTTCAGACTCGGTGGACCTCTTAGAAGCGGATCCAGACTTAGCTCCTGACAGACGCTTCGAAACAAACCCGGGCACCAGAGGCGTCACCAAACCCTTCCACTGGGCAAGTCTCTTACCAATGGATGCGGTCACCTTTGGAGTAGCATGTTTCACAAGCTTAGGCTCAACGGTTTTCTTCTTCCCCTTAGGGGAAGTTAGATCAATGACAAGCTTCTTGGCAGCAAACGAGCTCCCATGAAAGGCAGAAAAAGCATTGGCTTCTTCTCAGCCGAAGGCTCACAAATAGGTGAGGAAAACCTCTTCTTTCCACCATCATTAGAAGCAGGCTCTATAGCAACGATCGGATGAGCCAACGCCTCATCCTTTATCAACTTTATCTTTTCCTTCGAGGGCAAGCCACCTTTCTCCTGACAAGAAGGTTGAACAGCTAGCACCACTCACGATACTCAACAGGAATGCCCAAGGCGATGTGCACTTTCTTCATATTTGCCGAAGTCTTTGGAGTTGAGCCAAACTCCGAATCTACCCGAAGTAAGAAAGACGATCAATAAATTAAGTCATGGAGTAGCTCAACAAAAATTCAAGCAGGACAAGAATGAAGCAGTTCACTTACCACTAATAAAGGTAGTTAGGACACACAGCTCAGGAGAGGAATTAGACTTTCATTCTCTGCTCACCTCCAAGGTATCTTTCCCCCATTCATGATCACATTTGCTAGAAGCATCGAGCAGCCTATGTGATAGGAGCATATTTAGGCGACTTACTTAGCTTGTTTTCGTGCATTTATATTGTTAATTCATAGTTGTTTTAGTAGTTTAAGCCATTTTCGTGTGTTTTTAGGTTCATATGGCTAAGGAAGCAAAAAGATGCATTTTGAAGCATTTTGGAGCAAATTTGGACTTGGAATGGATAGCTTATACTTGGAGCAAAAGGAATGGACGAAATTGAAGAGTTGATGTCACAAGGATTCCTACTTGAAGTAGCCACACACCTTCCACATTTCAGCCACATGCACTTATTCTTTCATCATTTCACCACCAATTCAGCCACATGCACTTATTCCTCCATCATTGCACCACCATCCCATTTCCAGCCATTCCACATGCATTTCCAACCTAGCAACACCCCTTTAATCATTCAACCTAGCTGTCATTGCACATGCATTCCCCCTTTATCATTTTAGCACATGCACTCCCATCCTTTAATCCATTGCAGCCACATGCACTCCCATTAATTAATTCAAGTCCATATCTGATTACCCTAGGGTTTTAAGTGCCTATATATACTCACTCTTCCATATTCAGAAAATCATCTCTCATACACATTCATTCACGCCAGAAATTCATTCCCTCTCTCTAACACTGCCATACTTCACCATTCTTCATATTTTCTGCCCAAAAACATTCCTTGCCTTCCCCTACATCCATCCCTACCCTAAACACATCATTCTACATCATCCATAACCCCCAAAACTCACCAAAACCCTTTGTGCTGCAGCAACTAGAGGAGAAGAGGCCTAAACGTTCATACAATTCAAGATTGAGTTGTTGGGATTTTTAGGTGTTCTTCGTTCTTGTTTTCAATGTTTACTTTGTTATTACTCTCTAAGTTTGTTGTAATCATGAGTGGCTAAACCCCTAATTAGTTAGGGGAAAGTTTGAAACCATGGACATATGTTGGTTATGATTTGATTTACTCCAGTTATGAATTCATGAACTTTAGATGTGGTTTACTTTTCTGTTTTGATTAAGAACTTGTTTATGTATGTGGGTTGAGGGTCGACACTTAATTTGCATGCCTAAACTTGATACTAGGATATAAGGGAATTTCACCTAATCGTTATGAACTTATATTCATGAGTAGTAAAAATCGCTAGTCACGATTGTGTTTAGTAAACCCTAGGCTGGATTAACATGCGTATTCCATAGTTATGAATGCCTAGTCGATGTTTATGATTTCCGTTGAACTTAATGATCTTTGTTGAATGTCTATATCATGCGTATTCCATAGTTAGGGACTTTGATTAGGAATAATTTGGTTGTAATGCGTATTCCATTCAATCCAATGAATCTAGGGAAATCTGAAAGTTAGTTTAAGCGGACCTAATTAACTTGGAGCATTGTTCCCAGCAGAGGCAACCTCGCTGCATGGTTTATAGCCGCTATCATCTTTCACCCGCTTAACGCGAACCCCAGATGGAATCGCACACTTGTACACCTCAAGAAAATTCCAAAATAGCTTGTTGGAATTAATCTTGACATGTGAAGCCTTGAAGTAACCCACCTTAACGGTACAAAGGTGGAAGATATTCGTCACTTTTGGGATCGGAGGAAGACATTTCAAAGTCTCTGCAAAAAGTACAAAGAGAAATACTTAGAAGGCAGCTAGCAAAAAAAATATATATATATAATATAATAATATATATGTATATATAAGGAGAATCGTATGGCCCGAAGGCCCAAGGTCCTTACCCGCTCGGCCCAGCGAAAGGGAAGGCTCGTGCCTCCTCTCTTTCTTCTTCTTCGTGCTCCAAATAAGCCCTAAGGCCCACGACCCAAGTCAACAGAGAGGGGGCAAGTGCCCCGCGCCTTTCTCCCTTTCTACTACTACCCAACAAGGCTTAAGGCCTCTCGGCCCAACCTCTCTCACTCCCTCTCGCTTGCTACAACAATCCCAAGTCTACTCCACTAAGCTTGGCCCGTGCCGAGGTCATTTAGAGAGGCTAGAGCCTCATGGCTCACCCAACCCAGTGCCTCCGCGCTCCAACTGACATCCATGTCGCGCCACTCATACCACCTCAACCCCTGCCAAGCCAATTTTTCAAGTCCCAAGACTCCCAAAAATAAATAAATAAATCAAGAAGAAGAAAATTCAATTTTTTCTTACCTTAGAACGGCACGGAGAAGAAGAACTACAACGAGAGATGACACTTTGCAAGGGCAAGAAAAGAAGAATGCTAGGGTAGGGGGATTAAAAATTTCCTCTGGCTTCTCTTCCTTGTGGGAATAATGATTGCTCTCCAAATTTATTTAATCCCCAACTTAAGGCAGAATTAAATAGGTATTGGGGGCAATTATTTTCCTTTTCATAGAAGAATTCTATCACCAAATCAAGAAAGAAGATCAAGTTCAAATTTGGAAACAATTCTACAAGCCTAAGTAGCTTGGGATTCCTACATCTACTATCATTTTCCTGCATGCAACACAGTAGGTGTGGGGGCATTTGTGGAGCCTAAAGTAATCCTAAAAATTCTTGAGCAACATGTGGACTCTTATTCAAGAAAGACAAAATTGCCCTCAATAAATGGGCAAGCTACTCAGATACTTCCACGCGCAGCTCACATCCTTGGAGGACTCAGCAGCTGAACATAACTGCCCACAGCTCACCTGCCCTTGGCAAGGAATTAAAGATAAGGATTAATTACCCAAATCCTATCTTTAATACATTCCCAATTGAAGATTGACTCCAATCAAGTAAGTAATCCTAATTTAAATCAATTAGGGATAATTACTACATTATCTCAAGTTATTATTTCCTATTAAATATCTTGAAAATATTTAGAGAATATCTCTCCATTAAACACTATATGGCCGGTCCTATCCCTATAAATACCCCAAATTCTACCAAATTTTAAGAGCTTTTGCAACCCTAAAAAAGCCCTAAACACTTTACTCTCTCAGAGAAAGTAACTTAAGCATCGGAGATCCATTGACCTAACCCCCCCAACAAAAACCTCATGGGCGCATGAGGCTTAGGTCTCTGATCAAAGATGTTGATTGTTTTGTAAGTGCATTTTCGTCAATACTGAAGACGGTGGAAATTTGCATCCACAATTAACAAATGTGGAAGGCACAAAAACTAAATCCATCACATGATAAGCAAAATAGTACAACGGCCACAAAGCAAATTCAATTAAAATATGCAAACTCAAGCCTTATATCATGCATACAGATTAAATAGGAGAAATGGAACTTTGCACTCAACTCACTTGAGTGGAACAATACTTTTCATATAAATAAGAGCTTTGAAATCTACAACTCTGCTGAGAATTGGAGGAATATGAAGAGACTTGAGATTTCCAGTACTAGTATTATAAGATATGGCTCTTCCACCAGAGGCAAGCATAAGAAGCTCATCACATTTCCAAAGTGTCAATGGATACTGAATGCCTTTAAAGGGTCCAACTGTTAGGAGTTTTGTCCATGAACTCTTAACCCCATCATAATCGTCCATTACCCATACTTCAAATAATTTGGAATCCTCACTAGGATAGTGAGGAGAGCGAAAAGAAGCAAGGGAATCATTTCGGAGAAAAATATAATCAAATGTAAAACCGGATTCTCTCTTAGAAGGAAATTGTATTATATGAAATGTCTCATCACCTACATGAAATGAAAGTATGTATTCCTCACCAGCCCTTGCATACCAATAACAAAATCCCTTCAAGTACACTGAACAAGAACATGTATATGTATCACTTGATATATCAATCTTGATCTCTTTCCAAGAATTTGAAGTCGTGGTGTATACCTCAGCCGTGTGAGGAAGAGCAATACGATGATAAAATGTTTGCTCATCATCTGAATACTCACAATTTTCTATAGTTCGCACAACCTTGTATTCTTCAGCATTGGAATCATAGCCAAATCCCAATGCTTGAAAGGTCGTTTCCAATTGAAATTTCCCCTTGGGAGGGGGTAGAAGAAGGCATGAAACGGGAAGTTGCCTGAATTCCCTCGTTGCAGGATTGCATAAAAGAACCATTTTTCCTGCTTCTACACAGAGAATTCCATTGCAATAACCAAAAATCAATACAAAATCGTGATCTTCCAATGGAAATGGTATATTTAGGTCCTCAACATCATAATGAAGGTTGTGCTCAGCACTATCAATGGAAAGCTTAATCATGGACCAGAAAACTTCTTGTTTCCAACTCTGGTCTGGGAAAATGTTCGCCTGAGAACGGTTGAGAAAAATACAAATGGAGGATGAGAGTTTGTTGTCCACGGAATTGTTGAGGTGTTTGGTCACAAAACTTGGATTATTGATGAGAGTGCACCACGACTTGCGCATGCATTTGAATCGCATCAGAGACTTGGGTGGCAACCTGGACAATATTTCGACCACCTTATCTTCAGGAGTTTCATTTTCACACACCTGTGACATTTCGGCATTTTTATTCCACATGAATTCTTCACACGTATATATACACAGGAAGGAGCACCACCAGTTTGAGAGAAACTAAATCAAACTCCAAGTCCCTAAGACCTGCGAGTTTCATGGAGGATCACACCTACGTTCAAATTTTACTATTTTTATTGATACAAAAATAAGCATTCAATTTTTACTTTTTATTTCTATATTAATTAACTAAGAAATGAAAATTCACATGATATATGTATATGGGCCAGCGTGTTGCTTCACATAATTTTAATTAAGAAAGGCAAATTCACATATTCATACACCAGTTTTAATTAATTTAAGTCAATTTTTTCATTAGAAATACAATCACATAACCACTTTCATTTGCCTTTCCTCCAATTTTTATTGACACTCCTTTAAAAATTTAAAATATAAACTTTTTCTAAGCTCTCCGCTTTACTTCCAAAAATACCCTCAAAGACCACCACAACCACACACCCCTAACGCAGCTGAACTTCTTTATAGATCTTTTTGTCTCTTCTGTATTATTATCTATTCTAAAATTGAGGAGCAATTGACTGTTCATTCGGCTACAGTCAATTGTTTGCCTCTTGATTTCATCTTATTTACAATAAAACCATGAGATTTGGGCTGGGTTTGAAGGGTATTTATTTGAACTGAGAAGGGTAATTTTGTCCGGAAGGTTTAGGACGAATTACCCCTTTATTTCACCTTATTTGCAAGAAACCCATTATATGTGGACTAGGTTGGAAGGGCAATTTTGTCCTGTCGGTTTTGGCTAAATTTAGGGGTTGCCGTGTAGGGTTGCATTTGCTGCCCTTCACTCATGGTTTAGGGGAATTGAGGCTCTGACAGAGAGCGGAAGAAACACAGAGAGAGAGAGAGAGAAAGAGAGAGAGAGAGAGAGACAAACAGACAGAGAGAGAGATGTCCTGTCGGTTTTGGCTAGATTTAGGGGTTGCCGTGTAGGGTTGCATTTGCTGCCCTTCACTGATGGTTTCGAGGAATTGAGCCTTTGACAGAGAGCGGAAGAAACAGAGAGAGAGAGCAAGAGAGAGAGAGAGATGCCGATGGGAAGACAGCACAGGGGAGAGGTATGGGTGATAGATTTCAAAAGTGGGAAAGTGGGTTTTGTCTTCTCGGTTTTGACTGAATTCGAGGGTTGTTGTGTACAGTTTCATTTGCTGTCCTTGAATGAGGGTTTTGGGGGGATGGAGACTCCGACAGAGAGCGGAAGAAAGAGAGAGAGAGAAAGAGAGAGAGAGAGAGAGAGAGAGAGAGAGAGAGAGATGACGATGGAAAGAGAGCGAAGGGGAGAGGTATGAGTCGTGGATTTTAGAAGTAGGAGAGTGGGGATGGTCAGAGAAAACCATACGGGTTATCCGGATCTATCGCTGCATGCCTGGATTTCGAAAGATAAGTGCTTTTTAAATTTTTTTTTTTTTTTCTATCAGCTTAGAAAGATAAGTGATTTCGAAAGATAAGTGGATTATTTTCGAATTTTTTAGTGTGTTAGGTCAGATTTTGGGGGAATCATCAGAGATATTAATTTCCCTTATTAGTTTTCTTTTCTCTCATTTTGCACATTCATCTCTCTGTCTGCCTGTTTGTTCTCTGTCTTAAGGTCGGTTCTTTTTTTTTTTTGGGGTTTTTTGTATGGCTTTTTTTTTTTTTCTTTTTGTTTTCCAGGTTATAGATCTAATGCTCTTTTGTATACCAATCTTGGTTTTGTTTTTCTTGGAAAATTGTTTTTATCTGATTGTGGATTCGTGGGTTTTAATTTCTATGGTTTGTTGCAGGTTGAAAAGCAGGAGGTTCTCACCTCAAGATTCAGTTTAAGGTACTGTTATTATTATTTTTAGTTCTTAGAATTTAATGTTTCGAACTAATATGATGATTTGGTTGTGAAATGTGGGATTTGTGTTCGGCTTCTATTGCGTATGTGATGTTCTCTATTTTTATTACTGGGTAGAGATTCCATGTATTGTAGGTCTCTACAAAACACCTCTTTAGTTCTAGGGGAGGAACTGAATAACACATTGGTGGACTTGCGGATGTTTTTGGAAATACAAGAATTTTTTTTTAGGACTAAAGTTATATTGGTTGTAAAATGGTTTTGGAAGATAATTGTCTCATTATATAAACTGCATATATAAGGATATGGATAATAGATAACTACATATTCAAAGTTGGGGATAATTAGGTTTTTATTTATTTGCTTTTTGTCATGGTTACTCGTAATTTTGCTTTAGTTTGGTTTTTGATTGGATAATATTTTGATTTGCTTTAAGTTCTGATCTTCCACTATAATTGTGATTTGATTTATGAACTGATATTCACACATTTGAAACTGATGTGCAAACCATCATGAGGATCACCACACCCATGATCATGTTCATGATCCTGGTGTTTCTTCTGTCAGCATAGTTTGTGAAGGGAACTTAGAACTTGAAAAGGTAGGATCTCTGTTTTGTCGTATTTTGCAATATATTTGATAATTTCTTCTGTGTCTTCCATGTGGACCTGTTGCCTTTGAATGAGACAAGTCCACATTTGAGGGCCAGTTGCATCCAGAGTCTTTGTCCAAGCATGTATGAAAGAAAACCTGACAAAGACTACTGATTTCGTTTTTATTTTTTCAGGCTAACATATGGCTTGGTACACTGTTGTTGAAACGAAGTGAGGACATATATCGTATGAAAGGTCTTCTATCAGTTCAAGGAATGAAAATGAGATTTGTCTTCCAGGTGAGAAACTTGCTGCTAATGGACATTGACATCTTTTTTATGTTAATGGATTTTTGGATCGTGTCTTTACTTTCTGATAGAGAAGTTTGATTTTAGCTTATTTGTTTCTACGGATTAATGCATTCAAAATATTATTTTGTATGATTTTTTACATACGTTTGTGGATGAAGGGTTTAGGTGCTTTGAAAATGCCCACCCTTATTTTTTTTACACCAAGTGTATATGGCAACCCAGGCATTCCAACTTGCTCAGGTACTTCAATCTTTTCAGTTTTTGGTAATTTTTGCCCCTGTTTGGTTGCTGGGAAGGAGAGGGAAAATAAGGGAAATCATCAAAGTTGATACATATCATTTGTTTTTAGTCACATTGATTTTTATTGTGAGAAATTATGTGATTATTTTTTTATAATTACCTGTGGAATTGAATAGTATTAGCTAAAGCTCTCCCACTGCTCAGTTGTATCTATATTAAGAAATTGCTGAGTAGATGGGACTACAAAACTCAAATTCCCTCCTTCTGTATATTTGCAGTTGCTTTTCCGTGTAAATCTTCTCTTGCAAAGAAATTCAAAGGCCTCTAATTGTATTCATGGACTATAACTGTAATTATACAATGTACATTATTATTTAAATATAAAAAGGTATAATTTATATATAGTCAATTTAGACTCATTAAAATATACAATCTTTAAATACAAAAGTAAATTTGAAAGAAGTTGAAGTAATATATGAATGCTATGTGATTTATTATGTTCAAAATTGAAATTGGAATCATGCTGTTCTTTGATATGAATGAAGTGTGGTGTTCTCCTTCAAAAAGTTGAAATTAGGTCTCTCCATCCCCTTAATTTCATTTTCTATTAGCAAAGAACTGGGATACCAATGTACTTATGTGTATTGTTTCAATTTCTATGTTTGCTAATCTTTTCCCAAGGAAATACTTCATTTAAGGAAAAGCCTGAAATAATGTTGTCAAGTGCTATACTGAAGCTATCAGATTGAACATGATGTGTGCAACTTAGATTGCAACCATGCAATTGCTTACTTGGAGGTAATAGTCATTCTATTGCATGCATATCTTTAGAATCTTTGTTTTTTATAACTATTGGTGAAAGCACTGCAGACCAAATCATGTTATATATGCTTATTGTAAACAGTTATGTTTGTAAATTTGAAGCCCAAATTAACATAATTTTCTCCCTTGTTTGACCACGCATTTATGAATGTTGGATTAAAATGTGTTTATTTTTGGGAAGAAATGAGACGGTTGGTTTGAGTTTTAGAAGCCTTTGTTTTTCTGCCTTTTATGGCAATGAAAAAAAAAGGGGGAAAACATTGGTCTTAATTGTAATTTCCAATTCTTTACGCTGTTAGTAGTTAAAATTAGGGGAATGGCTATTAATATAATTTTTGGTGTATTTCAAGCTTCTAATTCACAAACTGAGTGAAGGTCACAATAAGTATTAGTCACTACGAGAGTGTTGGATTATCCTCATTCTGGAGCTAGGTTTAAGAGGCCCCTGACAATGACATTGAAACGGGTATATAACCCTCTTCTTTTTGTCTTTTAGTCTTTCGCTTACTCAAGCATATGCTGTCATTTAAAATTAGTGGTCTGGTTAATGTACCTGCAGTATCAGTAGTTCCTCTCTTTTTAATGGAGTGATTCCCTTTCTTGGGCATGTAAAATCTTGGTGTCTGTAAATGCACACATCACATGACTTTTAACACAAGTCTTGCTTCTATCATTTGATGTTGCAGTGGGTAAGCTCTAAATTTAATGAATTGTTCAACTTTGAATTTAATGAATTGTGGTGTTTTATCTTCTGAATTTCTAACCTATTAATATTGGAAGACCTAAAAGATTATTCCAATGTATTGTTTCTGGATTTATTCAAATTAGTAGTGAAATGATGGTATTTATAAATTTTAATTTTTTTTTTTCTATGATTTACATGTTGATGCAGATTTATTCTCTACGATTCTCTGGTTAGGGTAAGCATTTTGGTGAGCTTTGATTTTGTGAGGGTAAGCTCTTAATCTTTCCTCTATCGTTTTGTAGTTCATCCTATTGTTTTAATTTAGAGCTATTTTAATGCTTTTATGTTTGTCGTTCCGTGCTGGGAAATTGGAAAGCTCTGGAAACAATATAGTTCTTGAGCTAATGTGAAGATTTTGGGTTGAACATTGTGCTGTGAAGATATTGGGTTTAATATTTGATTCCGTTTTTCATTTTGCACTTACAAAAACAGAGGATTGTGGTTAATTATTGTGATGTGAAGCTTCTATTTGATGTCGACTTAATGAGTAGCGATGTAAATTAAACTACGTATTTTATGGATCAATTCACATATCTCTTGCTTTTTCTTTCATTTGGAGATAATTGTGTAAATGTGTGGTTTTGTGAGCGTTACTCATGTAAAACATGCGTTCTCTAAATTGTTACATTTAAGAATGCGATTATATCGCTGTAGCATTTTTAGTTAAATTTTCTATGAATATTATTCATGATTTGAAAACCCGCAGCAAAGCGCGGGCAGTCCTGCTAGTTCAATCTAAACCAATGTGTTGGTTCTGAATAAAACTCTTCTTTTGTCTTATGACACAATTACAAGTTAAAAGAAATTAAACTTAAGTGGCAGGGGTGAACTTAGATGAGAAGTGGTTTAAATTGAAAAACTGCCAATAACTAATTTAAGTCTCAAAATTGGGGCAAATACCGGCCATAAAAGCATAATGGAGGGCCCCTCAAATGCGTGTGCACGCGCCTGAAGTTTGCCAGCCCCAGACGCACGACATGCCATGGACTCGCTGAAGAGAGAGAGCCGACGAGTCCAATGCACGTGGTCGCCCACTGAGGTGACCCCAACGGCCAGCTTTGTCATCCAACGGCCATGATTAATTGGATCGTTGATTGATTCAATGGTCTAGGTTCAATTTTGGTTTTTTTATTTTTAAGATTTATATTTATAAAGTTATTTAAGCCAACAATTAAGATTGAATGTGATCAAATCTAACGGTAAAAAAAAAAGATTTAATGACCCAAATATAAATCCAATGGCTAACATAATTAAAAAAATTTATTTAACTCAAAATTCACCTAAATTTAATCTAAAAATTATTTACTGAAGATGGTGTCGTTGGTATGAATCAAAATAAAAAGGTTTATGGGCTAAAATCGTTGATAAGTTCAATGAAAATTCCAACGCCAACCAAAGGGAAGTTGGTAGTGTTTACAATTGGTGGAAGGTTATCAACAAAGCATGCACTTTGTGGAAGGGGAAGTTTGGAAAAAGCCGTGGTTGACATGGCTAGTGGAAGAAGCACCATCGAAGTGGTGAGTTTCTTTGTTGATATTTTGTTCGTCATGTCCATAGCCTTATTTTCCAACTAATTGTATTTTGTATTCCTTGCACAGGGTGACAAAAGCAATGGTGATTTACATGACAAGAACTACGCCACAAAATCAAGCTTTTAAGTTGCATCATGCTTGGGACATCGTCAATGATTGTTCGAGGTAGGGAACCGATGCGGACCAATAATGGGAAAAATTATTTGGTAGTGAAGCCGCAAACACAAATGATGTCAACGAATGTGTCAATTCGATGACCCCAACTTCTTTTTTTGCAAGGCCCCCGGGAAGAGATAAGCGGAAGGAAGAAAAGAGAAAAGGAAGATGCAAGATTTGATTAGTACACCGATTTCTTCCGGATTTGCAAACTTAACAAAAAGCCATAGGTCTCGGGAGGAACAGGCGGTCTAAATGCACTTGGCCGTTGAGATGCAAGTGGAAAGGGAGCAAGAACGGTTCAAAATTTAATATGATGGGGGAGGACCTCAACAATTACACTCTAAATAGGAAGAAGTTCTTCCATTTTAAGCAAAAGGAAATTATGCGAATGAATGCCACAATGAGTATCTTTCAAGATGATGATTCATCTCAAGCCTATATCCCAAGTGATACACCCCGACCCGGAATGTCCACTAGGACCCCGCATCGAGTTATGCTGGTCGACACCAGGAAGGTGACAAAGCTAACACAACTCGATTCGGGGTCCTAATGGACATTCCGGGTCGGGGTGTATCAATTTGGTATCAAAGCCAATCCCTGGGCGGAGGTGTGCCGATGAGGATGTCGAGCCCCTAAGAGGGGTGGATTGTAACATCCCACATTGCCCAGGGGAGTGGATCCTCTAAGCCTTATATGTATATTCTAATCTCTACCTAACACGAGGCCTTTTGGGAGCTCACTGGCTTCGGGTTCCGTAGGAACTCCGAAGTTAAGCGAGTAGCGCGTGAGAGCAATCCCATGATGGGTGACCCACTGAGAAGTTCTCATGTGAGTTCCCAGAAACAAAACCGTGAGAGCGTGGTTGGGGCCCAAAGCGGACAATATCGTGCTACGGTGGAGTTGAGCCCGGGATGTGGTGAAGGCCCGGGCCGGGATGTAACACTAAGTCCACCACCAAGTAAAGGTGGTGAATATTATTATGATCACTAATTTTATGTAGTTTATTAATTATCATTTGTATTAATTCTATGTAGTTTATTAATTGTCATTTATATTAATTTTACATAGTTTCGTATTTGTCATTTGCATTAATTTTAGGTAGTTTATTATTTATCATTTGTATTAATTTTATGTAATTTATTATTTTTTTTATTAATTATGGCTTATTAATTATTGTTTCTATTAATCATGGTTTATTAATGATCCAATTTATGGAGATAATTAATACAAGATCTGATTTATTAATGATCCCATCTGTTGTGTGATTGTTGTTATGGCTTTATGCATTAATACAAGATCCGATTTATGGCTTATGAATACAATTTAAGTTTTATGGTTTATTCTAGATGCCTTCAATAATTGTTCTACATATTATCGCGCACATTGATGTACTTCAATAATTCAAAGGGTCTTTAATAATTATTGTTTATTGATGCACACATTGATGTGCAATAGATGCCTTCAATAATTCAACGTACTAGATAAAAGACTTGACAAAAGGCTTGATGTCACATTGTTGTACACATGTACTCACTTAAAATTATTACCAACGTATTAGCACACTTAAAGTTAACCCACTTAAATTTATTACAAGAAAATACCAACATACTAGCACATTTAAATTTATTACAAGAAAACAACCCCACTAGCACACTTAAATTTATTAGAAATATTACTCCATCATCACCATTCTCCTTCTCAGCGACCAAATCCTTTCAAATTGTATCATTAACTTTCGAAGTGTGTCATGAACTCAATGTGATTGTTTCCTATTGGATCTCGTAAGTGGTTGCAACGAGATATTCAACATCTCTTGTCATAGCTCACACATATGTTGGTTGGTCATCATCCACATCTTCGTTAGAATCTTCTTCAATTTCTACGTGCTCATCTTCAACAATCATGTTGTGCAAAAGTATGCATGTCATCATGATTGAATGGAGGTCTTCCACTCTCCACAATTGTGCATGCCCTCTAGCAATGGCCCATCAAGTTTGCAAGATCCCGAATGCTTTCTCCATATCTTTCTTGTAAGACTCTTGCTTCTGCCAAAAAAAAATAAAAATTTCTTCACACTATCAGGATGAGAATAACTTTTCACAAAGGTATACCAACTAGAATGAATCCAGCATCGATGGGAGGAGGGACCTTGCATGAGCTTATAAGTAAATTGGGTTATTCTCCATATTGTCAATTGGTTTTATGGTTGAACTTTAACTTCATCATGGTATCAGAGCAAGTTGTCTCACCTGTGAAGCTCAACCGCTATACGCGTTCTACATCATCCTGTTGTGTTGTCCACATGTTAGGCTTGAAATTCATCACACGTGTGTGGGCGTTTTGACATTAAATCCAACATTGATGGGAATGGGGACCTTACATGAACTTATAAGTCAATTGGGCTACTCTCTATATTGTCAATTGGTTTTATGGTAGAATCTCAACTTCATCATAAATACTATCAGTTAAGTAGTAACCTAGCTCATGCATATTACCATTTACCTTGCATCTCTATTTGGTGCCCATTTATCAACAACTTCATCGAACAGAGGAGAAGACCAAAGAACATTGATATCGTTGTTTAATCCAGGAGTGCTGAAGAATACATGCCAAATCCAAGTGTCGTAAGATGCCACAGTCTCGAGCACGATGGTTGGCTTGTTATGACGGCCCTTGAATTGGCCAACCCCAGTAGTAGAACCATTCTTCCACTCCCAATGCATACAATCGAGACTTCCTGTCATGCCAAAGAAGCCTTGTTTATTTGCCCTACGTAGAAGTCTCTTAAAGTCTTCACGATTTAGCTATCAGAGGTATATATGTCTATATGCAGCTTCAATTGCCTTACAGAAGTGCTTGAGGTTCTCAATAGAAGTGCTAGCTGCAAGTTGACAATATTAGTTAGTTGAGTCTGTAGAGTACACATTCGCTAGCATCCAAGATGCAGATTTGACATTCTGATTAGGTGATAAACTTTGTCAGCCTACAACATCTACCTTCCTTGCAAAGTAGTGGTCATGATGGACAACTGCATTCAAGATGCTTTCGAGAAGCTCTCTCCTCATCCGATACTGCCTCCGAAAATCATGAGGAGGATATCTCGAATGTTCAATGAAATATTCTTTCATCATTCAGTCAGTATACTCTTCTCTATAACGCTGTACAAATGAACAGGGCATGACAGAACCATGATAGCTAGATTCGACATAATGCCCATATTGCATAAGTCAGTTTGCAAATTTGGCTTCTTCGTTGTTCATTTCTGCTTCCCCAACTACAAGGCTTGCTTGGTATCGTGCCACCTGCATTGCCAAGTTACGCCTTCTTCTGTCACCTATTGTTGAGATATTGATAACTTTGAGGGAAAAAATATGAAAGTTGGATGATTTTGAGAAAGAAAAAAAGAAGCATATGAAAGTTGGATGATTGGTGAATTTTTTTTTTTTTTTTAATCAAGAAAAATATATTAAAGGAAAACCCTCGCGTACAACCATTCCATACAGAATCAAACTGAAGAGCATGAAGAGAAAATGAAGGAATACAATGATCCCAAGTATGACAATTAGTAATAAGAAGGTCATGGCGAGTGAAGGCATCTGCCACAAAATTAGCCTCTCCATAAATATGCTTCCAGTCAATGCAATAAAAATTGGTTGCCATCCACTTGATATCTTCAATAAGAGGAACCAGATTACATGGCATCACACCCCGATCCAACACTGACTGAATGACCAACTTAGAGTCATCTTCAACCATAATCTTTGTATAGCCCTTCCTCTGAGCAAAAAGAAGGCCCTCTCTAAGAGACCTAGCCTCCACTTCAGAAATAGTAGCACCATACAGATTTAAAGCTCCACCTCCAATAATCTACCCATTATGATTCCTTAAGACAAATCCCGCCACCGCCTTGTCCCTAGCCACCGAACCGTCAAAATTCAACTTAACAAAACTCTAATCTGGCGGATGCCATTTAACAATTGTGGAAGTATCATCAGTATTTCTTCTCAAACCTTTACCATTGGCTTTAAGATATCGCTGACCCATAGATATAACCAATAACTTAGATCTTGCCAGGATGGCCAAAACATTTATGAACACCATATTATTACGGTCATTCTAAATTTGCCAACAAAGGAGGAAACACAAGCTCAAATCACTAGGAACTTCCTTATCAACATTCTTTAAAGAATTTAGCCAGTCTATTGCCGAGTCGAAGTTAGCACTAGTGAAATTGCCCGGCTTAATTGAACAAAGGTCTCAAATCAATTTAGTGACACCACTATTAAAAAATAAATGCATTTGGTCCTCATCAACGGAATTACAAAAAGGACACATCTTATCACTATTAATTACAATATGACTTAATATTTTTCTAGTTTGAAGTCTATTACGAATGAACAACTACGCAAACATCTTAACTTTAGGAGGAATATTAAGTTTCCACATCTTATTAATTAACTTATGCTTTGTAGATTGAGTCAACGTCCCTTTCTAGATCCAAGTAGCTGATTTAACAGAGAACTTACCATTTGTATGTGGACACCAAACTAGCACATCTTTGGAATCCTGCAAGGGAATTGTAATATTACAAATTTTCCTCACAATTTCATTACTAACTACGTGCGAAAGCTTTCTCCTACCCCTAACAATAATTATCAATAAATTCATTAATTTTCAAGTCCCAATTAATGTTTTAATTCTCAATATTGGGTAAGAGATGGAACAACGGGTAAGCAAAAGCCCAATTGTGGGACTATAACTAAATGTCCTTACCATTAGCCACTCTCCATCTCATACCCTAAAGAATAATACCGCTACTTTTCAAGATACCTTTCCAAGCAAAAGAATTTAGTATTCTTATCCCCAGGCTCTTTGGGCCCACATAATCTCTTCACATGGTAACACATGATTCAATTCATGTCGAAGAGATTTTTCCATCATCAAATCAACAAAGTTGTTACTCATAATTTGCTTTGAAGCTCATCAATTTCATTTAACAATTGAGATTTTCTAGATAAGCAAAAGAATGAAACACAAACCTTCAATCATCCTCTAATTTTAGTTTCATGTATTTCGTACATATTTGGTATGTGTTTTGTGTGTTTCATGTGTTTGGTGTGTTATACATCTCTATAATGTGTTTTGTATGCATTTTATGTGTTTCATATGTGCTTTGTGTGTTTCATGTGATTCATATGTGTTTCTTGTGTTTTACATGTGTTTCATGGTTTTTATGTTTATATATATCTATCATGTGTTTCACGGTTTTTATGTTTATACATATCTATAATGTGTTTCTTATTCTTCCATAGTGTTTCATGAGTTCACGTGTCGGTTTAGTGATTTTTCAATATTTATCGGAACATAAATATTTTTAGGTTAAAATGTTCATAAAATTAATTTAGGATAGTCTACATAATTGTTTTCAAAGTTATTTAAAAAAAATTAGCCTAAATTCATTCTTTAATAACCTGGGGCTAAAAATTTAACTCATAAGACCATCTCCAATGATGACTTACAACCTAAAATTTCCCCTTTTTTCCTCCCAAAATCCACTCCAACCCATGACCCAAAATTAACCTAAAACCTAAAACTCATTTGAGGGTCAAATACCAACCCAATTTTAAGCCACAAACCAAAATGGGCCCCACCAACTGAGATTGAAACTGGGGCTGTGAAGCCCAGTTCCCTTTTCCCGACTCGCCCACTCGCTGCATGCGCGAGCACCTTCAGCTAACCAACAACCCCATGTGGGGGGGGGGGGGGTGTTCCCTCAGCTTTCAATGCAAAAAGCAGCCCAACGGCTACTTTTTGTAATCCAACGGTGACGTTAAATGGGCCGTTGGTTAATCCAACGGTTCAGGTTCAAATTTTTTTTTTTTTTAGTTTTATATTTATGTATTTATTGAAACCAACGGCTTAGATAAAATATAATTAAATATAACGGTAAAAAAAAAAAATCTAACGGTCCAAATTTAAATCCAACGGCTAGAATAATTTTTAAAAAATATTTAACTTAAAATTCAACCAAAAACTCTATAAATACCTATGTATTTGTTCAAACATCCACACAAAACTCACTTTTCTCCTACAATTCTTCCAATTTTTCTTTATACCATTTATTCTCATTTTCAAAATTTTCAAGATGGCAAAAGAGCATGTTAGAGGTCGTAATTGGACCTTTGACGAAGATATTGCTTTATGTTTGGCATGGATTTCGATTAGCGAAGATGGTGCCGTAGGCACCAATCAAAATAGAAAGGTTTTATGGGGTAAAATCATTGATAAGTTCCATGAAAACTCTGACGCCAGTCGAAGGGAAGTTGGTGTTGTTTATGATCGGTGGAAGATTATCAACAAAGCGTGCACCTTGTGGAAAGGAAGCTTGGAGAGAGCCACAATTGACATGCCTAGTGGAAGGGGCGCCTCAGAAATTGTGAGTTTATTTGTTGATATTTTAGTTGTCATGTACATAATAGTATTTTGTAACTAATTGTTTTTATGTATTTGTTGCATAGGGTGACAAAGCAATGGCAATTTACAAGACAAGAACTACACCAAAAAATCAAGCTTTTAAGTTGCGTCATGCTTGGAACATCCTCAAGGATTGTCCGAGGTGGGGAACCGATGCGAACCAACAATGTGGAAGATTATTTCATAATGAAGCCCCACCCCCAAATGATGTCAATGAAGGTGTGAATTTTGCCGACAATGAAGGTGTCGAACAAATAACCCCAACTTCTTCTTTTGCAAGGCCCCCGGGTAGAGATAAGCAAAAGGAAGCAAAGAGAAAAGGGAAGTCCCAAGATCGGACATGTGCACAATTTGCTAGCGAAATGGCAATAATGAATGAAAACCAGTGTCGTTGGCAAGAAGAATCGGCGCAAATTCTTTTGGCCATGAAGGAAGAAGGGGATAGGGAGCAAGAAAGGTACGAAACTAATTTGATAATGGAGGACCTCAACAAATACACTCCAGAGAGGAAGAGATACTTACGTGGTAAGCAAAAGGAAATTTTACGAAGGAATGCCACAAGGAGTATATTTCAAGATGATGATTCATCTCAAGACTATCACCCAAGTCCATCACCAAGTCAAGATGGTGGATATCATTATTAAGTTTATGTAGTCTATGAGTTTTCGATTGTATTAAGTTTATATGGTTTATTAATTGTCTTTTTTCACTTTTGTTGACGGCTTGGCCAATTGGCAATGACGTATGGGACATCACTGTTAACATTTCGACAATCTACATCCTCACAACCTTAATCTTGTAGAGGTTGTTCGGCATTTCCTTGGTGGTCTGGTGACTCAAGGAATAACAAGGTCTACCTTGAGATAATGATGTTATAACCGAGGTGCATCTATAGTTGGTTGAAAACAATTTTCAAACCCCCTCTTACGCCTTAGTTTAGCCTTGTGCTTTTGAGAATTTATGCAGGGGATCTCTACTCGGAGTAGGCCTACCATAAGAAAAATTTTCCATTGTGCAAAAAGGTATTTAGACAATTTTTTTCATTAGTTATTAAACCTACATCAACATATAACAAATTTTTTACATAATTGTGGCGGAAGGATCATATTGATTTGCGACACCTAGCAATCTTATGTAACCCTTAAGACGTGGTGTTCATCTTAAGTGATTAGGTATTAAGACAATTAGATAGTTTTAATCACGGTGATCAGTAATTCAAAGTATGCATGCAATCAATCATAAGCAATTAAATAAAAATCACATATTCATGCTAAGGCTCAAGGCTTCACCCAAACAAAATGAATTAGTTATGCATATTCATAATTGAAATCATAGAAAATATCATTAAGACTAAAAGGAATGAAAACACCTTAATATTAGAAAATCTTCAAGAACCCTAGCAAAGTTTTTTGTCTCCAAAGTTTCATAAAAGTAAGCGTAGTCCCAAACTAGGGCTGACTAAAACCTTTTATATCTCCCTCAAAGCTAGCCGCACAAACACTAGGAACCAAGTCTCTTATATCCACTAGGAAGCTAACTAATAATAAAATATATTAAAACATAAAGTCCTAATTAAGTTAGGATAAACTGCACATAAACTGTCCAGCCACGTTTTAGCCTCAAATCTTCTCTAAATTTGGCCCATAATAGCTTATTTTGAAGATCAGGTTGTTCTTAACACATCTCTAGAAGGTCACGAACCCATTCGAGGTCATCTTGAGCTCCAAAAACGTAATTCAAGCCCAAAACGTCACTATTCCAGCACCGCGCATCACTCCTTTATTTTATTACCAGAAAGTAACCGCTTGGTAGAAAAATCTGATATTTTGATATGATCAAGCTAAGTACTAACGAACATCCTCCAACTGGAATTACTCTAAAATTTGTCCATTTGACTATGTTTTGCCCCAGAAGAAGTCGAAAGTCCTATATTGAAAATATAATTCAAAGTATCAAAATTCTTCCAAATTATTAACTAAAATATACTAAGAATAGGGTAAAAAATATAATATGAAATTGGCTCATCAAAATACCCTCAAACTTAGCTTTTTGCTTGTCCTCAAGCAAAATAAAACTAGAAAACAAAAATAAAAACTAACAAACTAAAAACTTAACTAAAACTAACTAACAAAAATTTCCACCTTCAAAGTTGCAATCCATAGAACACGTTAAAAATCAGAACATCTTTTCAAAAGTTCCAACCAATCCCACCATAGAGTTTAAGCCATTTACAATCAATTAGAAAAAAATCACAAACTTCCTTTGGTGTAAAGTGAATCAACGTAGCTAAGGAGACTCGACTAAACCCTTACCTCTCATCCATTTTGTTTATACTTCACACATTTTTTTTTTTTTTCCAGTAACAGTAGCGGTCGTGCAATGTCAGTTCACTTAAGCTTTCGATCCAACCCATATAGCGAGCTTTAGGTCAATAACTCTCAAACCATTAGGGCTTTAGGGCACTAGGTGTAGAACACCCCTAAGGACTTATTAACCCGAGCTGAAAAGGCTACGAAACCAACTAACCACCCTGCCCCATGCCAAAACTCTACCGTTTGGCGTGAGAATCACTATTGATTAGGCAAGATTGACCCGGTTACTAGGCAAAGTCTCGGGTGAGACAATTATTACTTTATAACACATACTAACTTTATGTTATTTAGAATAAAAATAAAAAATGAAACTTAAACTAAAAGTAAGTGTTTTAATCTCACTCCCCACAAACCATGTTGATGTGAATGTGCAAATTGTCAAAGCATAATTCATGAATTAGTGTCTAAGCAATGATAAATAGAAAAGATTCTAATGTGGGATTAACCTTCACCATGTCCATTTATTCTAACGTTTAAAATATTCTATGAATATTAACTTAAAAAGAATAAAAATTTTAACTTGACACAAAAATTAAAAACCTAAAATATTATTTCCCACCCCTAAACTTATTTCACATTTTATCCTCAAGGTGTGGAAAAATAAAAGAAAATAAAATTAAAGACAAAAACGAAACCTGAACTAAACATAACAAATAAATAAAAGAAAAACAAAAGAAAACCAAGGAAAGGAACAAAATAAAGAAATAAGTAAAGAAAGGAAAACATGCACCTGGTGTAAATAACGATGTGGCTTGATCCAATGGCTTCAAGAGTTACACATTGGGAGGAAGAATGGCCCATGGAAATAGAGACAAAGCAGCCCATTTTGCTGCTCACACGCACGACACGCGCAAGCACCAGAAACCCCAGCTGTATTTGACCAAGCTTTGGATGCTCTGCATCCATTCGCCTTGAGCCCAGAGCCAACGGCTCCCTGTCCTTCCAATTTCAAAAATCGTCCTTTCATCTGTAGACACGGAACGCACGCGATTTAGACATGTGGCGTGCATCTGTGCAATGAACTCCTTAGGATTCCCTAACACATGCATCTCATCCGCCCATTTCCATTGCAAAGTATTTTGTTAGAACCCCGAGGCCTCTCTTTAGAAACCAAATAACTCGTTTGGCAGTTCGGACTGTACTAATTATTTCTGTCGGATAGGATAAATAGTCGCTGGATAGTACTGACTAAATTAGTCGGATAGGATAAATAGTCACTGGATAGTACTGACTAAATTAATCAGATGTTCGGTGCAGTATCGAACTAATGACCGTATTATTTATACTGTAGTATTATACTAGATAGGAGAAATCAAACTTACAAAAATGTTTTTTTTGAAAAAATGAAATCATTTTTTTGTTCCCAGATCTCTTTGCACCCCCCCCAAACAACCTCCATCTCTCTCTCTTCTTCTTCCCCGACTATAGAAGAATCTCAAATAATTGATCCCAGCTCTTTCCGCCACACCCCCCAAACTCCCTCCCTTTCTCTTCCATATTCTTCTTCCCCGACTAAATAATCCGGGCGTTTTAGTTGATTTTATTAAGCGGGTGTATACCGTGTTATCCTATCCGATCGGTTAAATTAATCCGACGCTTATTTAGTACGAGTGAACGCCAAATATCCGAGTCCGTATAACTAATCATATCCGATCCTTTATCTAATCTGCCAAACAAGCCCAAATGCACCTCCATACTAGAAATAGCTCTCCCATTTTTCATTTTCTCACCCCTTTTCACCCTTATAGCCAACCACATCCACTTCTCGGCAAAAATCCAAAACAATCGACTCTGCCATGGAAATGGTAGCACATTGGAAGCTCAAATATTTCCGCAAAGGTAATCTTTGTCCCTGTCCTTATTTAATAGGTGCGCAGTTGATGATCTTTGGTTTTTTTCCTTTTTTTAATGTTTTTGTGTACGGAAGAGAAAAACATTAACTCACGCCGGTTTGCTTCCTTTGCGAGGATGTGGATTCGCCGACGAAACACGAGGAAAATGAAGAACAACATTCAAACATCTCAGATTCGAGACAGAAAGGGTAAAATTACTAGTCTCCATAACTGGTCTCTCACTGCATGTCTCATATAAACTTCACCCGGCATATGTAAAATCTGAGGTAAAGTACAAAAAATTACCTCAACTATTGAGGTTACGACAATTTCATACCTTATCTTTTAAAATTGATAATGTCATACCGCATCTTACGAATTTGTGACAATATCATACCTCCGTCAAATTTTCTGTTAGTTTTTCTGTTAAATGCTGACGTGACAAGAGACGGTGACCACTTTCTATTAAAAAATTAATAAAATATTATTAAAAACTAAAAAAAAATTTAATATTTTTTAAATATTAAAATAATAAATAAAAGTAAAATTTAAAAAAAAAAAAAAAAGGGTAAAGTACAAAAAACTACCTCAACTATTGGGGTCACGACAGTTTCATACCTCATCTTTTAAAATTGACAATGTCATTACCGCATCTTGTGACAATGTCATACCTTCATCAATTTTTCTGTTAAGTGCTGACATGACTTGATTTGGGACATACTTTCTATTAAAAAAATATTAAAAACTAAAAATCAATTATTTAATATTTTTTAAATATTAAAATAATAATAAAAAGCAGAGAAAAAAAAAAAAACCATCCGTTCGTCCCTCCCCTCCCCCTCCCCCCTCCTCTCTCTTCTCCCCATCTTCATTTTCTTCCCCCCACCTGCAAACCCAAAAAAATAAAAAAAAATTGAAAACCCAACAACCCCCCTGCGGAAGAACAAGAAGGAGAAGGAGGAGGAGGAAGAAGAAGAAGAAGAGGAAAAAAAGGAGGAAGGAAATAAAATAAAAAAATTCCCCCCTGTCGGTGCGGAAGAAGAAGAAGGGAGAAGGAGAAGGAGGAAGAAGAAGAAGAGGAAGAAAAAATTAAAAAAAATTTGAAAACCCATCAACACCCCCTTGTGGAAGAAGAAGAAGGAGAAGGAGAAGGAGAAGGAGGAAGAAGAAGAAAAAGAGAAAAAAAAGGAGGAAGGAAAATTTTTGTTTTTTTTTTTTTTAAAAAAACCAAGATGGGATCAGGGTTTTTTTTTTTTTTTTTTTTTTTTTTTTTTTTTTTTTCTGGGTTGCAGGAGGGAGAAGAGTGTGGGTGTGACCGTGTGAGGAAATTGAGTGTGGGTGTGGGAGGAAGACAAATTGGATTTTTTGTTTTTTTTGTTTTTTTTTTTTTTTTTGGTTGGGATTTGCAGGTGGGGGAAGAAGATGAAGATGGAGAGAGGAGAGAGGAGAGAGGAGAGAGGAGGGGAGGGATGAAATGAGGGTTTTTTTTTTATTTTTTTCTGCTTTTTATTATTATTTTAATATTTAAAAAATATTAAATAATTGTTTTTTAGTTTTTAATAATTTTTTAATAGAAAGTAAGTCCCGAATCAAGCCACGTCAGCACTTAACAGAAAAATTAACATAAAAATTGACGAAGGTATGATATTGTCACAAATTCGTAAGATGCGGTATGACATTGTCAATTTTAAAAGATGAGGTATGAAACTGTCGTGACTCCAATAGTTGAGGTAGTTTTTTGTACTTTACCTTTTTTTTAATTTTACTTTTATTTATTATTTTAATATTTAAAAAATATTAAATATTTTTTTTAGTTTTTAATAATATTTTGTTAATTTTTTAATAGATAGTGGTCCCCGTCTCTTGCCACGTCAGCATTTAACAGAAAAACTAATAGAAAAATTGACTGAGGTATGACATTGTCACAAATTCGTAAGATGCGGTATGACATTGTCAATTTTGAAAGATGAGGTATGAAACTGTCGTGACCCTAATAGTTGAGGTAATTTTTTGTACTTTACCCTAAAATCTGTGCATCTCGTTAGGGTGCAAATGTCGACAATCTGGAAGCAGAACAATGACAATGAAAAGGAACACCAGTTACAACGCAGATCCGAACCCTGCAAAGGTAAAGCTTGTTCTCGGCTAATGAGGGGCCCCTATGTGAAAAAGTTACTTCATTTCTTCGGCATATAGTCTTACTGATGTGTTACTTGTGGTAGGAAACTCTGGATCTGCACATAGGACAAGCAACGAGCAGAGAGAGGACTCGGACATCACAGATTCGAACAATGTGAAGGTAAAAGCTCTTCCTCAGATTGCAATGTACCCTGAGTCCAGATCGGTGAATCTGGGAGGTAATAATTCATATCCCTGCTGCTGGGTGCATGATTCCAGTATAGGATGCTCTTTATTTTCCATGTATGCAACCTGCAATTAACCATTAATTGTTAAAAACAGAACCAAAATCGACTAAGTAGATAAAGACAGCAACAAATTTTTGATTTTTTTTTTTGTTGTTTGTTTTATTAATATTATTATTGTTTTGTTTTGTTTTGTTTTTGTTATGTAAAATTAGATATGTGAATGCATCTAGTAATAAAATGGAAAATTAAACAAAAATAAAGTAAAGAGTTTAGAAAAATTGGGTTGCCTCCCAATAAGCACTTTATTTGAAGTCTGTAGCTAGACGTTGCATAAGTCCGGTGGCTAGATCACTGGTTCCTTCAGAGTCAAAGACTTGCTTGCACCAAATTTCTGTATGCATGGTTTAAGTTGATGTTTGGTAACCTTAAATGGGAAATCTTTGCACCTTGATGTCCACATTACCATTCTGAAAAACTTTAGTAACTAGAAAATGACCTTTCCATCGAGACTCTTGTTTCCCTGGAGATGATTTGAAATAAGAACTTAACAACCACAGTTTTTTACCAGGCTGTATTTTTGCACAACTTGGACTGCCTTGCAACTTTTTATTCTTGTCCTTTGGTCCATCTGATAACTCGGATCTGTTTTTTATTTTTGCACTTCAAGCAATCAAACTTTGTGCTGCTGAGCTTTACTATTACACTCATGAATCACATTTTGAGTATTTATGGGTAGATGGTCAGTTGATTATTTGGTCATAAATTTGGCACGAGGCAAACCATCTAATGCATCAACACGCATGCATTCTTTCTTGTCACCTGGATGTGTAATGACTTCAAACAAACTGAAAACAACTGTTTGATCTTCAACCCTTAGTGTTAATGTTCCTGCTTCAACATCAATAAGAGTCCGGGCTGTTGCCATGAATGGGCGGCCCAAAATGATGGGTGTTGTCAAATCCTCATCCATGTCTAACACCATAAAATCTGCTGGTAAATATAGATTGTCAACCTTAACAATAACATCTTCAACGACCCCTCTAGGATAGGTAATTGAATGGTCGGCCAATTGAATAATGTTGGAGGTTGATTTCAGCTTTCCATCTCCCAAACGTTTAAAAACAGAATAAGGCATTAATTTCACATTAGCACCTAAATCAATTAAAGCACTTTTAAAATCAAAATTGCCAATAGTGCAAGAGATAGTAGAACTCCCTGTATCTCACTTGTATCTTTCTTCTTTGGAGGCAATTTGTGTAGTAGAACTGCATTGCATTGTTCTGTGAGCACAATTTTCTTTGTTTCCACGAGCTTTTTCTTCTTGGTGCAAACATCTTTCAAAAATTTGGCATAAGAAGGAATCTTTTTAATGGCTTCCAACAATGGTAAATTAATTTGAACTTTAGCCAATGTCTGTATGAAGTCTTTTAACTGCTGATCCTTAGCCTTCGGTATTAACCGTTCAGGATATGGTAATGGTGGGTCATAAACACGCTCAGAAACCTGATTTGGGACAGTTTTTGCACTGGCCAGATTTTGTTTTGCTACAGAATTGGCAGGTTCTGCCGCTGTTTCTGCAGTTTCTGCAGAATTTTGCACTGCTAGCAAATTCCCTTTAGTGCAATTTTCATGATTATCAAAACTTTTACTACACCGTAAAGTCCATATTGCACAACAATCCTCTGTACCTCTTGGATTAGGCACCGTTTGACTTGGAAACCTTCCCTTTTCTCTGTCTGAAATCTGGGTAGCTAGCTGTCCAAATTGTAACTCTAAGCTTTTAATGGATGCCTCAATATTCTGAAATCTCTGATTGCTGCCTTCCATGAATGTTTGTGTTGTTGCTGCGAGTTTAGCTAGTTGATCCTCCAATGATGGTTTGGATGGTACAAATGGTTTTTGTATTTGCTGGAATGGTTTTGAATGATTTTGATTGTCACCCCATTTGAAATTAGGATGATCCATCCATCTTGGATTGTATTGATTTGTATATGCATCATTCCTTGGCCTTTGATAGTTGTTCTTCATATTAACATGTTGCTCAACTAACTCTGGGTAAGATTCTTTTTTGCGAGCAGCCTAATGTGTAGTGTGTAGCCATGCTGCAGATAGTGCAAACTATTGCTGTGTAGAATTTGCTATCTGTTGTAAAATAATGCCAAACTTTGCATCAATTTTCTTCTCCATTTTTTCCATTTGTGCAGACATTAGGTGAACTTGCTGATAACTCAAAAATACTCCTTTTCTGTGAATGTTCTGCTGCCCACTGTTGAGATTCTGTAGTCATCATATCAAATAATTCAAATGCCTCTCTTGCAGATTTATTTGACAAGGATCCTCCGGCTAATGCATTAACATGACTTTTAGATGTAGGATTAAGCCCATCAAAGAAAATATTCATTTGTGTATCTGCATAAATATTAGCATGTGGACACTTCATGTACATTTCCGTATATCTCTCCCATACTTCATGAAACTCTTCATTCGGCTTTTGAGTGAATGTCATAATCTCCCTCTTGTAATTCAATGTCTTGGATGCTGGATAATATTTGTTCATGAATTTTGTATGTAATTGCTGTCAAGTAGTAATGGTATTTGCCAGTAGAGTGAATAACCAAGTTTCCGCTTTATCCTTCAAAGTATAAGGAAAAAGACTTAATTGAATAGCCTTAGCTGAAAATCCCCTGATCAAAATATTTTTGCAACCCACAATAAATTTTGCAATATGTAAGTTCGCATACTCGTTAGGCAGCTTACGAAACGTTGGTAAAATTTTAAGCATGTGGTGCTTGATCTCAAAGGCATCACCGTCTTCCTGATCAGGATATACAATACAATTAGGAACATCATAGGCACGGGCAGCTGACGACTTTCTAAGTGGTCTGCCTGTTGCAGGTATCACTAACGCCATTTTAACCTTGCCGTCCACTAAATCAACAAACAAATTTTGCAGAAAAGTGTCCTGCAGTGAACAGTTCCACGTCAATTTAATTTCTCTTCGCTATCTGTGCAGTGTGAGTTTTGGTTCTGGATCAAAGTCTGCAGTCTGGGCAGTACCTAATCTAGTCTGGACCATATAGTGTGCAGATTCTGCAGTCAAAACGAAAATAGTAAAATAAACTGAATTAAAAAAAAAAATTAATTTTTTTTAACGAAAAATAAGAAATTAGGAAAAGTCCAAACAAAAATCATCTAAAAAAATTCTCGGCAACGGCGCTAATTTCTTGATATCATTTTTAATGTTTATGTAAATAGGGTCAAAAACACATGAAATACTTACAAGAATACAAGGATGTTGTAGTATAGATGCTCATGCAAGGTCGTTCTCCTCAATAACTATTTGGATAATTTATGTAGAAACAATTCCTCATTAAATACTTAAAATGAAAAGTTGAGAAAAGAGATTTTACACTTGAGTAATATTAAAAACGAATTTTAATTAAAAAAAATATGATAAAAGAAAAGAGTTTTAAATACCAATTTATAACAGCACTAAGGTTTCACCATCACTTAGCAATCATATGTATTTTTACCAATTACTTATGATTTACATATGTCACTTTGAAGGTTAGGTTTTTCTAATTTATATTCTACTTGGAACCTCCAACATAGAACGTATATCTAACATGCAACCCATCCGGACGTTTGGATCAAATCTGAACATGAAAGACTCATTATGCTTTATGAAAACCCTTTGGAAAACCATGTAACCCTTAAGACGTGGTGTTCATCTTAAGTGAAATTATAATTATTAATCACAAGAAGCTAGTGTCAATTTCATGGAACCTTCTGACCAAAACCGCATCAAATTACTTTTTTAAAGATCCTAATAGTGATCAGGTATTAAGACAATTAGATAGTTTTAATCACGGTGATCAGTAATTCAAAGTATGCATGCAATCAATCATAAGCAATTAAATAAAAATCACATATTCATGCTAAGACTCAAGGCTTCGCCCTATCAAAACGAATTAGTTACGCATATTTATAATTGAAATCATAGAAGATATCATTAAGACTAAAAGCAATGAAAACACATTAAAGTAGAAAATCTCAAGAACCCTAGCAAAGTTCTTTGTCTCCAAAGTTTCATAAAAGTAAGCGTAGTCCCAAACTAGGGCTGACTAAAACCTTTTATATCTCCCTCAAAGTTAGCCGCACAAACCCTAGGAACCAAATATCTTATATCCACTAGGAAGCTAAGTAATAATAAAATATATTAAAGCATAAAGTCCTAATTAAGTTAGGATAAACTGCACAGAAATTGTCCAGCTACATTTTAGCCTCAAATCTCCTCCAAATCTGGCCCATAATAGTTTATTTTGAAGATCAGGACACTATGAACACATCTCTAGAAGGCCACAAACCCATCCGAGATCATCTTGGGCTCCAAAAACGCAATTCAAGCCCAAAATGTCACTATTCCAACACCGCGCATCACTCCTTTATTTTATCGTCAGAAAGTAACTGCTTAGTAGAAAAATCTAATATTTTGATACGATCAAGTTAAGTGACTCACGAACATCCTCCAACTGGAATTACTCCAAAATTTGTCCATTTGACCATATTTTGCCCCAGAAGAAATCGAAAGTCCTATATTAAAAATATAATTCAAAGTATCAAAATTCTTCCAAATTATTAACTAAAATATACTAAGAATAGGGTAAAATATATAATATGAAATTGGCTCATCATGCCACATCAACACTTAACAAAATTGTGATGAAATGACCACATTGATTGCGACACCTATTTTCAGGGACTACATTGATTGATTTTCAATTTTATAGACCATATTGATGGTGAAGGTGAATTCAAGGGATTATTTATGATAAAAACCCTTTTTTATTTCATGAATTTAATGTAGAATTAAGATGTGAAATTTGAATGGTTAGTTTTATATCAAATAAAAAAAATTAAAAATAGGAAAATTTGAACATATGATCCTCCATAAACCTCGAACTGACTAATCACCCCTTTTTTTTAGCTATATATGTTGTGGTCGTGGAACTCCAATTCTATTTAGTACTGTTGAAATTGAACCTCGTTCTACCAGGCCTTAGGGACTTGTAGTTTGATTTAGTCTGGCTCTCAAATTGGTGATGTTATTTTGTATACATGTGAAGAATTCCTGTGGAACAAAATTGCCAAAATGTCCCAAATGCGTGAAGGTGAAACTCTTGAAGATAGGGTGGTCGAAATCTTGTCCAGGTTACAACCCAAGTCTCTGATGCGATTCAAATGCATACGCAAATCTTGGTGTACTATTATCAATAGTCCAAGTTTTGTGGCCAAACACCTCAACAATTCCGTGGACAACAAACTATCATCCTCCACTTGCATCCTTCTCTCGCGTTCTCAGCCTCTTGTTTTCCCGGACAACAGTTGGAAACCAGAAGTTTTCTGGTCCATGATTAATCTTTCCATTGATAGTGATGAGCACAACCTTTATTATGATGTTGAGGACTTAAGTATACCGTTTCCTTTGGAAGATCATGATTTTGTACAGATTGACGGTTATTGCAATGGGATTGTCTGTGTAAGAGCATGGAAAACTCTTCATTTGGTAAATGTTCTTTTATGTAATCCTGCAACGCGGAAATTCAGTCAACTTCCTCCTTCATGCCTTCTTCAACCTTCCCGTCCCAAGAGAAAATTCCAATTGGAGGCGATCGTCATAGGATTGGGATTTGGCTATGATTGCAAAGCTAAAGAATACAAGGTTGTGCAAATTATAGAAAATTGTGAGTATTCAGATGATGAGCAATACAACTATCATCGTATTGATCTTCCTCACACGGCTGAGGTATACACCACGGCTGCTAACTCTTGGAGAAAGATCAAGATTGATATATCTAGTGGAACCTATGATTGTTCTTGTTCAACGTACTTGAAGGGATTTTGTTATTGGTTTGCAACCGACGGCGAGAAATACATACTTTCATTTGATTTAGGTGATGAGATATTTCATAGGATACAATTGCCTTTTTGGAAAGAATCCGATTTTAAGTTTTCTAATATCTTTCTTTGTAATGAATCAATTGCTTCTTTTTGCTCTTGTTGCGATCCAAGTGATGAGGATGCTACATTATGTGAAATATGGCTAATGGATGACTATGACAGAGTTAAGAGTTTATGGACTAAACTCCTAACCTTTGGACCTTTAAAAGGCATTGAGAATCCATTTACATTTTGGAAAAGTGATGAGCTTCTTATGGTTGTCTCTGGTGGAAGAGCCACCTCTTATAATTCTAGCACAGGAAATCTCAACTATCTTCATATTCCTCCTATTCTCAATGAAGTTACGGGTTCCCAAGCTCTTATTTATGTGGAAAGTATGGTTCCAGTCAAGTAAGTTGAGAGAAAATTAAGTTCCATTTTCTCTTATATATATATATATATTTGTATGCATGGTATAAGATATATTGATGGCACATTGTTTTGTTGAGATCATATTCACAGAAGTAGGACTCATAGCCTAGCGTTGTTCTAATTCTCATCTTATGTTATATTTAACTTTCACATATGAATTTTTATTGTTCCTTTCCCGATATGGTTTTATTTTATTTTACTGATCAGTTGAATGTCTCTGCTTGGTCTCTAAACTCAAATCTATACATAATAATACATTATTTTTATTAAATTGCCACAACTCATACTGTTGGTTTCAAGAATCAATAGGTTAATTAATTGTAGTAATGTATTCCTTTATGACATCAAGGAGGACGGATCCATTAAGGTACCTAGGTGGTCCCCTGAGACTACCTGAAACTCTGCTAATGTGAGGGTAGGGGTGGAAAAATTTCCCGAAAATCCCGAACCGAACCAAAAAAATCCCGATCCCAAACCAAAAATTTCCCAAACCGAAATTCCCGAAATTTTCAGGATGCTATCCCGAACCAATCCCAAAATTTCGGTATGGGATTCGGGATTGGCTTCTCGATATTTCGGGAAT
This sequence comes from Pyrus communis, assembly GCF_963583255.1. Lineage (NCBI taxonomy): Eukaryota > Viridiplantae > Streptophyta > Magnoliopsida > Rosales > Rosaceae > Pyrus > Pyrus communis. The sequence continues at coordinate 2,572,145 of NC_084813.1, forward strand.
CCCATACCAAACCGAAAATATATAATATTAATTATTATATATTTATACATATATATATTATTCTTTTATAATTGATGCTAGTAGTTTCTAATTCATGCTCAGCAACCTAAAATGCCCTACACCTTGTATATTTTTCATGTTCTATTTGATATTCATGTGGATTTTATTATTGCTGCTGCCATGACTGATGATTTCAGAAGGCTTGATTCTTTTATCTCTCAATAGATTGCAAAAAGAGTTTAATTAATTTGAATTTTGACTATGATAAAAAGAGTCAAGCATGCCAGTGTTCAATTAAATGGTAGTGTGAATGAAATGAAATTCCAAGTTCATGAATGTGCTCTTGAATTATATATTTGAAGAACAATTCATAATTTCATATTTCAATTTGGGATTCCCGATTTGTCCCAAAATCCCGAAAATATTTCGGGATTCCCGAAATTTGGGATTCCCGAAAATTTGGTTTGGGATTGGTCTTCAAATTCCCGTCCCGAAAAGTTTCGGTTTGGGATTTGGGATACTAGTTTCGGTATGGTATCCCATACCGAACCACCCCTATGTGAGGGTCTCTGAGGAACACCTAAGTCTGGGCTACAGGAGAAAACTACAGTGTGATGTGATCACACTTTCATATATTTTAATCATATAGTTCATTTGGATTTTCTATGTTCGAACAGACTAAATGCACTAAATTCTATTGTTTAATTGATTCAGTACTAGAGTTATGCAGATCCTGAATAATTCCAATAGTTCAAGAGGCTAATTAGCAGCCCCATTTTAGTTTTAGAGATGATAGTGACGTGGGAATCCTTCTCCTTGTGATCATGAATATTTAATTTCTTCGTGTAATTATTAGTATCAAGTATTTCTTTCGTATTGAGTATCTTTTGTCATTCGCAATGTGCTTAATTTCATTTAGATGCTTAATCGCCATCTAGGTTTTAATTGAGTTTATTTGATGCAAGTTAGAGTAGATGTCATACTTATCTTGAGTTTAGCTTCTTGCAATCGATACCATGAATTCCTATTTGTAGATGCCATGCAATTAGGGTTTGTGTGATTTTCCAATGATTTCCATGGTGCTTAAAGGGTTCTTACTTATTTGAATTTGTCTAGATCCCATGGAGAATTGAGATGCAAGGATACTTTTGATTAACCAGATACCATATCTATTTAATAATTTAGGGAAAATTGATCATCAATAAAGGGAAACAACTTGTTCATAACATACTACGAAATTCAGTAAAATTGGTTATGGTGAATTCAACAGGTCTTGTTGTTTTCAATTTATTATTTCCAAGAAATTTATTTTCAAACTTTATTTATTATTTCCATGCATTTTATTTCCTCACCCTTTTTATTTTTTAAAAAAATAAAAATAAAAATAAAAGAAGAGAATTTTGCATAAATACCACTTGAACTTGAAAGCATGTTCGCAAATACTACCTAAACTTTTAATTTTGTATTTTTACCATCTTTGTTGTTAAAACATCACTTGTGGGGGCATTTTCGTCAATTAACTTCATAGGCTAGTTAGCATAAAATCGCTCTTAAATAAAACTGTCTAAGTCAATATGTCGCTAAAATTGGACCCGTAAGTGATATGTGTCCCCTAATTATTTTACACCAGATTGTCATCTTTTCCCCACCACACTAATTATTTGACCCCCTCTAAGAAGAGCAGCAACCAGAATTTTGGTTCACAGGTTATCCCCTAATATGCACAGTTGGCCCTTAATCTGCACAGTTGAGGCCTGACGTTGTTCATTAGTTGTCTTGCCATCCTGTAGGTAAAATGTTTTAGGACTATGGAATCATAACTATAACATACTAAATGAATTTATGCAAAAATCTAGTAATTTTTATTCCAAAATTGAGGGTTTGACTTATGCGTCCAATTTTGGCGCCACATTGACTTAAACAGTTTTATTTAGGAGTTATTTTATTCTAACTAGACTTATGAAGTTAATTAACGAAAATACCCCCAACAGTAACTGTACGTGGTAGATTTCAACAATTAAGAGAGTTCAAGTGGTAAAAAAACTACAGTTAAAAGTTCAGGTGGTACTTGCGCAAAATTTCAAAAAAAAAAAAAAAAAAACATAAAAAACAAAAAAGGGAATGCCAGTTTGCTGTCCTTTACCCGAGGCATGTGCACGGAGGTCCCAGCAAATTCCAAGCAATTTGACCAAAACCCAGATCAAATTTCATGAAAAAGGTTCTGAATTTCCATATAGGTCTTATCGAATTCAGTTCCTGAGCTTAACGATACTAGTTCTCTATTTAATTTTGACCATTTTTCTATTCATCTTCTTCCAAATTCTGGTAATTTCTCTTTGTCGTAAAACCCAAACCAATTTTCGACTAACGCTTTTAAATTTCCACCTGGGTCTTAATCAAATTTAAAAATTTCCACCAGAGTCTCTGTTTTTCTGAGCCAGAAGGCTTACTTTTTTCTGTTCCATTTGCTCAGTTCTTTTTCATCTTCTTACCAATTCTGGCATTTCTCAGCTTTACGAGTGCCATTTAATTAAAACTCAATCAATTTACAACACCCATATTCAATTTTCAAAAATCTTCAAATTTTCATCTGGGTCTAATCAAATTGGGCGTATTTCACCAAAACCTCTGTTTCTCTGAGCTCACAGACTTAAATTTTCTGCTCTATTTGCTCAGTTCTTCTTCATCTTCTTTCCAATTTTTTTGTCTAATTTTTTCAATGTCATTGTTCGCTTCCTAAATTCTCCATGGGCTTCATGGGCATACTGAAAATCTGCTTGAATAAAAGACTGTTGGTTGTGAGCGTGTCACTACTAGTTGCCGCTTGCATCATTGAGTGGGAGTGACTTAAAAATCAAAATTATTTCTTTACCTTAAAAACAAGGACTTTGCTTATGTGGAGAGATGTAACAATCTATAAATGACAAGTTTGCTTGAAGTGTAAATGACAGGGAAAATTAAATGAATGGTATTATAAATTGCTTGTAATTTAAATGACTAGAAATGTAGTCGTACGTAAATGTAATTAGTTATACTACAAAGTCATATAAATACAAAGGGATGCCAAATACAAGGTTGGAGCTTGTTTCCAAGGGATCAGGCAAGTTGTCTAGTCTTGTGGCAATTTCTAGTGGTTTGGGTAATGGCTTTGAAGGTTGAAATGAAAATGCAAAGGAAATTGATATTGTTGAGTGAGCAGCAAAACTTTTAAAAAGGAAATACAAGGCTTTTGCAAGTAATCGAAATATTAAAAATGGTGCATAGCTTAAACTGAGTTGAATTGTTTGATTGATTGGTTGAGTGTATTCAATCATTTTACCTCTGGTTCTTTATATGGAGAAGAGAGCTATTTTTGCTCAGAACATTGAACTTGTATAGAGAGGCTCAACTGCTAGCTTGCATATGAAATAATATTAAAAGAAGCCAACATGCATTTTCACCACATGTCTATTAATTGTTGGAAATTTTGAGTAGAAATTTCATTGTCCCACATTGGTCATTTCGAAAAGGTTTCCTCACTTTATAAGGCTTTGTCCCTTATAGAAAGTGATTAGAGTGATAGACCTTGGAGACTAAAATTAGGCTCACCTTTGGGGTTGGACTTTGGGGTATACTTAATTATAATTAATATATAATTAACTATCAAAAGATGGGCCTTGGGCCTTGGGGCTCTAATAATTAAATTAATTAATTATTTTTGGATTTAAATAATTATTTTTAATTAATTTAGAATTTAATTAATTATTTTTTTTTTACCAACAGACTCATCTTTTCAGATGAAGTCTGAAGTGTGAAAAAACATAGAAAGAAAACACCCCTCTGAGAAGATGTCTCCCAATAGATGTATCCCTTCCTCATACCTGTTGCGAACATGCATAATCATATTATATATACATCCATCTGCATGGCGTTTAGAATATAGAAAAAACAATTATTCTTCTATAATCCAAAACATCCTTACTGAGAGAACCACATAGAAATTAGCCAGAAGTCAATTTTTCCGGTGCTGGAATTCTGACTTGATCGTTGAATCTTGGTGAAGCAAACGTCCGTAGAACTACAAGCACTGAGTAAGGATGAGATTTTTGTTTCAAGGACATTGCGGTACGCAAGCCTCGATCTTTTATATTTCTGTTCAATATTATTTCGTTATTCATACTCTGTTAATTTCCTATTCGCATTTATTATTTATTAGCATATATAATTTTATCACAGATTGTTGACTTATATCCAACAATATTGAAACAGAAAATGGATCAACAGTTTGTGACTGTGAATGGCGTTGTGCCAAAATACTCTGAAAAGCCTGAGAAGTTCAAAGGGTTGGACTTCAAGAGATGGCAACAGAAGATGGTGTTTTTCTTGACAACTATGAATCTTGCTCATGTTGTCAAGGAAGAAGCTCCGAAGTCTAATGAGAATCCAATGTCGAAAGAGACTGTAATGGCAATTGAAGCTTGGAATCATTTTGAGTTTCGTTGCATAAATTATATTTTGAATAGTTTGGATGACAATCTCTACGACATTTATTCTCTGTGCAAGACAGCGAAGGAGTTATGGGAATCCCTGGAGAAAAAGTATAAGATTGACGATGCCGGTTCAAAGAAATTTGTTATCGGTTAGTTTCTCAAATATACAATGGTGGATTCAAAATCTGTTGTCTCTCAAGTTGAAGAAATCCAGAAATTGATCTATGAATTGCACTCTGAGGGATGCGAGATCAATGAGCATTTCCAAGTTGGGGCGATAATCGAAAAGTTGCCAACTTCCTAGAATGACTTCAAAATTTATCTCAAACACAAGCATCGTGAGATGAATATGGAGGATTTGATTCTAAGGCTGCGAGTGGAAGAAGACCACAAAAAGGTAGACCATTTTGGAGGGTTTGCTGCCATTGAAGCCAATGCAAATTATGTTGAAGGAGGAAACTCCAAGGCCACGTCGAAGAAGAATACGACTCCGAAAACCAAGTAGTTTGTACAATCTGCCCTTGCTCCAAAAGGCAAGAATCTGAAGAAGATTAAGGGTGCATGCTATGTGTGTGGCAAATCTGGTCACAAGGCACAAGATTGTTATCATCGCAAGGATGGAAATCATGTTAACAGAAACAACAACAACCATGCTAACATGGCAACCACCAATGAAGAATTGGCTGTTGTTGTGTTCGAGGTCAACATAGTCTCAAATGGGAGTGAATGGTTAATGGATACTGATGCTACCAAGCACATCTGCACTGACAGAAATCTGTTCACTGAATACCATCCTGCTGCCCATGGAGAAAAGCTATATATGGGCAATTCTGCCTCATCTGCGGTGGAGGGCAAAGCGAAAGTGGTACTCAAATTCACATTTGGAAAAAGTCTCACCTTGCTAAATGTGATGCATGTTCCTGAGATGAGGAGGAACTTGGTTTCTAGACCTATTTTGATTGCTAAGGGCTTTAAACTTGTAGTGGAATCCAACAAATTTGTAGTTACCAAGGGTGAGATGTTTGTTGGAAAGGGTTATATGGCTGATGGCCTCGTGAAACTCAATGTAATTGCAATTGATGATGCTAATGAAATAAATGCTTCTACTTATATTGTTGAGTCTTCTAATATTTGGCATGCTACATTAGGACATATTAATTTTCGTTTCATGCAAAGAATGGTTAATTTAGAATTATTACCTAAATTTGGAATTGATTTTAATCATAAGTGTGAAACATGTACTGAATCAAAATTTGCTAGGCAAACGAGAAAGTCAATTATGGAAAGATCAAATGAATTACTTGGATTACTTCATAGTGATCTTTGTGACTTTAAATCCACACCAACTCGTGGAAGAAAGAATTATTATGTCACTTTTATTGATGATTGTAGCAAGTATTGCTATGTTTATTTGATTCATAGCAAGGACGAAGCTTTGAATATGTTTAAGACATATAACGCCGAAGTTGAAAATCAACTTGAGAGAAAAATCAAAGCACTTAGATCCGATAGAGGAGGAGAGTATGAGTCTACTGCCTTCTCATATTTTTGTGCACAACATGGAATTACACATCAAACAATGGCTCCATACACACCACAAAAAAATGGTGTTGCCGAAAGAAAAAATAGAACATTCAAAGATAAGATTAATTCCATGTTAAATAGTTCAGGGCTTCCACATAGTTTGTGGGGTGAAGCTTTACTTACTGCAAATACCATATTAAATAAGGTTCCTCTAAAAAAGATTGACGAGTCACCTTATGAACTATGGAAAGGACATAAACCCACTTATAAAACCCTCAAAGTGTGGGGTTGCTTAGCAAAGGTGCAAGTTCCGTTACCAAAAAGAACGAAACTAGGACCTAAAACTATTGATTGCGTATTCATTGGATATGCAAATAATAGTGCTGCTTATAGGTTCCTTGTTGTAAAATTATTGATTTCTGACATACATGTTAACACTATATTAGAATCCACGGATGCAAAATTCTTTGAGGATATATTTCCTTATAAAGAAAAGGAATCTGGTTCTAATACAAAGAGGGTTTATGATCATAGTTATGATGAAGCCTCTTCTTCTGGTGTCCAAGATGTGGAACCAAGAAGAGGAAAAAGAATCAAAGTTTTTAAAAACTTTGGACCAGATTTCATTGCTTTCTTGTCCGAGAATGAACCTAGAACTTTTAAAGAAGCAATGTCTTCTTCCAAAGCTCCTTTATGGAAGGAAGCAATTAAAAGTGAAATGGAATCCATTATGGAAAATAACACATGGGAATTGGTTGATTTACCTCCCGGTAGTACACCAATTGGTCATAAATGGATTTTCAAGAAGAAACTTAAGGCGCATGGAACCATTGATAAGTTCAAGGCACGTTTAGTAGCCAAAGGTTATCGCCAAAAGGAAGGGTTGGATTATTTCGACACCTATTCTCCAGTTTCTCGCATAACGTCAATTAGGACGTTAATAGCGATTGTGGCTGATGCGAGAATTACTTGACACTCAAATTAAACCCTCGTTTGACAATTGTAGTAGAATGGATAAGTGAGGGATCGTTCTAGACCGGGGATTAGGAGGGCTTGCTAAAACCTTCTAAATTGACTTAAAAACATAAAAACACAATATAAAACACTATTTAATGCTCGAAGAAAGCAAAACTAAAAAATAAGAAAGATTAAGACTAAGATTTCAACGAAATAGGGGGGAATTGGATTTGGACGAATTTAAACTAAAATGAATACTTGGAAACAAAACAAATTGTAAATATGGATTTGACGGAAATGAATGGATGGGAAGCTAGCTAAGGGTTCTTTCTCTACACATGATATTTATGCATATGAATCAATTTCCAGTTATTCCTTCATTGAATTATGAACGACAATGCCCCAAATTAACCGTGACATCACTAGTTAACCCTCAGATTTTCCTTATATTATTGGATTGGATGGCATCATTCGACAACCCAAAACATTCTCAAAAGTTCCCTACATGTCATCATAATAGAGATACAATCGAAGATCATTAAGAATAATGAAAACCATAAGCATTGACAAAGCATTTGCAACTATGACATCATGTTACTCATGCTAAGAATTAAACTTAACGCGATCGTGACAAGCGACCTTCACTACTTTCAAGTATAAGTTAGTAACGATTATGTGAAACCTTCTTAAACTTTAGCCACATATTCATGCATGTTAATTAAGTATCGACCCTCAATCAACAAACACAAATAAGTTAATCATCAAATAGTTAAGCCAATTGCATTCACGAATCAAGAGTTCATAACCGGAATTCATCAATTCATATCACATAAATAATCATGGTATTCAAATCACCCCTAGCCAAAAAGGGTTTAGTTCCTCATAACTTTGAAATCAAAGAAACACCTAAACATTCCAACAACTCAAACTTGAATTGTATGAACGTTTAGGCCTTCTTCTCTTCCATTCTTTATATTACAAAACCAAGAGAATTGAATTTAAACATTGAAATCAAAGAAACGCGTAAACATTCCAACAACTCAAACGTGAATTGTATGAACGTTTAGGCCTTCTTCTCTTCGTCTTCGTTGTAGCACAAGGACTAAGGGATGTTGTTGGTGTGTTGAATGGATTGGGGGATTATGGAAATGGAAGAAATGGAGGAGAAAGGGAAGGGAATGGTGCAGAAATTGGAGAGACTCACGGCTAGGGAGAAGATGGAAGTTTTTGTGGTGTGTTGTGTATGAAAAATGAGATGATCTTGAATGAATGAATGCAAGGGTATTTATAGGAGTAGTGGAGGGAACATATGGCTGTTTGTTTAAGATGCAAGTGGCTAATTAATGATGAAAAATCAGTTAGGAAAACATGTGAAAACTGGAATTGCATGTGAAGGTGTTGGAATGTGCTGAAATGGTGAAAGGGATACACGGCATTGAGAAGCTTTCTTGCTCATTTTCTGAATGCAATGATGAAGAGTTTAATAATTAATGCATGTAGGTGGCTGAAATGATGAAGAATGAGTGGTGGAAATGAAAGGGAAAGCTAGAAGACATGTGAAGATACTGGAATTGATGAAGGGGATACACGGCAATGTTTGGAATGTGGAGAAAAGGGTGCATGTGGTTGTAATGTTTGTTGGTTAAAGATGCATGTGGATGTATTATACAATGGGAAAGTATGTGATTGAATTAAAGGATGCAAAGTGAATGAATCATGAATCATTGTGGATGAAAGGTGGAAGTGCATGTGTTGATGACTAGGTTAGTGGGTGGAAATCTGAAAATGGCATATAGGAATGGGAGCTCACGGTTTGAATGTGTAAAGTGTGTGTGAATGCATGTGAAGATGCAATAAATAAAGCATGTAGGGTTAGGAAATAATGAAGAAATGCATGTGAGATGTTTGGAAAGGAAATGGGAACCCACGGCAATGAAGTTGTTTTGTGTTGTGAATTATGATGAATGCATGTGAGTTAAAGAGGGAGAATGTGGTGAAATGATGAAGTAGGAAGGTGGAAATGCATGTGAGATGTTTGGAAAGGAATAAAGAATGAATGGTGGAAATGTGAGTGAATGATGTGCATGTGTGAGAATGCATGTGGAATTAAGAGGAGTATGGAAGTGAAATAAATGAATGATATGTTAAGTGATAAGTGAATGATATGTGGTGAGTGATAAGTGAATGGTTTGATAAGTGATAAATGAACTAGTTTAAAGGGCTAGGGTTTAAGTACATAGAATGGGCCTAAAATAGGTTGGTTTGTATGGCATAATGTGTTATGTGATTGGGTTAGGGCCATTGTTTTGTGTCTTCAAGTGCATACAAGGCCTTCAAATTCGTCCATCCTCTTGGCTCCATGGATAAGCTATCCAATCCATGCCCAAAAATGCTCCAAATGGCCTCAAAATGCACTTACTTGCTCCCTAGGCCCTTAGAACCTGAAAACACACAAAAGAAGCATAAAGGACTAAAATAACGAGAGAAACATAACGTAAATGCACGAGAACAAGCCATTTAAGTCGCATGAATATGCTCCTATCAAATACCCCCACACTTAGCTTTTGCTAGTCCTCGAGCAAAACAGAATAAAAACGAATAAACAAAACGACACTAAACACGTAAAACACAACCTAAACCTTCCAACAACCGTCTTAGGGATTTCCAATGCACATGACATGTTAAAAATCATCATTCTCACAGATTTTAGTCATCTTCACACTTAAGTACATTCTTAATCATAGTCACCATATACTAGTTCACAATTAAGCATTTAAAACCATGTTTTGAATGTAGTAACATGCCTTAGAGAATTTGCTCAATTTCTTTCAAGATATGCACTCAATTTTTACTCAGATTTTCTAACTACACACCCACACCCTAATCTAGTCATATGTGAGAAGATTGATGTAAACATGAAAACGACACTCACATATATGTATCACAAAGAACGCAAATTCTGGAGTTAATAATCAAGTTTAGATATGATCTCATGAATGGAATGCTACTACTTAGACGCGAGAACCAGTGACACCATAAGCTCATACCAAGTTCAAACTCCACAAATTGAAATACACAACACTCAAGATAGAAGTCAAGGGTTGTAACGGGGCTTGGGGTATGTGGATAACAAAGAAGGGATATGGAAAACAAAGATTCTTAAAGAAATAGTGAGCAAGCATTTGAATCAACTTAGAATTCACTTTTGAATGAAAACTCAACTTTTGAACAAAAAGGGAGAATTTAGACAATTTACGCCCAGAATTGGTGTTTTGGAACCTTTCTTCAATCACTTATTCTTTTCTCTTTTTTTTTTTTTTTTTTTTTTTTTTTTTTTTTTTTTTTGTTTTCTTTTGAATCTTAAAACAAAAACACTTAAACATTCTCTCCCCCACACTTATTTTCTTTCATAATGTAACTCAAAAGGAATTCAATTAAGTCATGCTCACTATCTTTTAAGAACAAGGGTAAGGACGGTCATATTCTAGGTTAGGTGAAGATAAAGTGGGTTAACAAAGAACATGGGTTAACATGGCTCAACGGGGGTAAAACTTACAACATATACGAAATATGGGAAGCGAGGCTATTTGGCTATGGTGGCAACTACACAACTTCATCTTGATATATGTTATGCAAATCAATAACATGCTTTGAATGAAATGGGCATGAGTTCTAGCATTTGGAACTATATGATGAAACGCCTTCTAAGCAGTAACCAAGCAAAGAATAATGAGATCATGCAACGATTTTAGAAAACAAGAAATCACAGATTATACTCTCCAAAGAACGTTATAGGCTCAAGTCTCTCAGGGTTGTAGCATTTGTTTGAGTTCCTTCCTTCAGGCATGTTACAAAAACTAAATTTTCTTTTATGATTGCATGTGAAGTCATACATTATAACCATAACCAAGCATATACCAAGAGTAAATCAAACTTTTCTCTATGTTTATAACTCTTTTTAACAGTCATGCAATTACAAACCAAATCCTTATCATTGTGTTGGAAGGTATCCTAAGACACAAACACACACACAAAAACAACTTTAAAACAACTCTTTTTGGGTTTTTCAAAACAATTTTTTCAAATTTTTATGGGATTTTCGAATTTTTAAGACAAAACACACTAAAACAGTTTTAAAACAGTGAGAAACAACATGTGAAGTGATAGGTGATAAAATCCAACGAATTTGCATCAAATATACTTAGTTACCCCCCCACACTTAAATCAAACATTGTCCTCAATGTTTTAAGCATAGATTCACACAAAGCATAAGTAAATACACAAAAAGCACTTAAACAAACTAAACATGGCATAATGTAATTAACAAAGAGAAGAGTTTAGAGACGCAAATCTGGTTATAGAGTGTAAATTCCATCTTCTCCTTGGTAATTGCATTGAGGCTTTGATCTTTGTGATTCCACAGGCTTACTCTTGAACTGGTTTCTGCCCATCGTTGATTTTCCTTTGTGCTACTGGGCTGGAGGATTCTTTTGGTCTTCCCCGAAGGTCTGAGCTTACTCCTTTGGTCTGTTTCTTTGTTCAATCTTTCCAATTCGTATTGAAAAGGGTTGGAGGATAACTCAGCCTATGTTTGTCTCCACATGCTTCAATGTATCATTTTCACTTGCCTTACTCGCTCCTCTTTGCAGAAGTGGTCCCTTCTCTGGAAGTGTATCAACCGTTGAAGATGACTACTCGAGAGCAACGCTAGGTAAGCAATCAGGAATAGATTCCAGGCAGTTGGCTCCAGAACGGAAGACTGACTCCAAGTGCCGGCTGATTGCTTCTTTTACTTTGCCATGCGAGTAAGAACAAGGACAAAGAAAAAGACAGAGAAAGAGCATGATATGAGATACTTTTGCTTTTGACCTTGATGATATGAGATACCTTTGCTTTTGAAGAAGCGGTGAATGAATCAGCACATGTATTTGTTGTGCTGTTTCCTCCTGGGTCATATGTACTCCAGGCATCTGGTATCATCTTTGGGGAAGAAGAAAGAATTGAGTATTTCGAAAGGCTTTGCTGGGAGTGCGCCCTCAGAGGTGAGGGAGAGTTGGGCATTTTCTTCAGGTTTGCCCTGCCATAAAAGACGAAGGTCGACATATATAGAGATAATATCAGGTGGTGGTACTTTTTACCTTTGTCGACAAACGTTTTGATCCCGCAAATCCGGCTTTTTGAAATAATGGCGCCTCTTCGATCTCTGAACACGCCTATTCGATTTCTGAGCAGGCGCCCCTTCGATTTCTGAACGACACGTGGTAGTGCAGATGCGGCTCCTTTTGGCAAAGCTGCACGCGTCTTCTGAAAAACTGAGAAAGCGTCGCCGAACTTTGCGCTTGTCGGCTAAAGAGGTGTAGTTGCGATGATGGCCTCCACGTGTTTTCAGCTTTGTCAGATATCTTTTGACAAAGTTGAACGCGTCTTCTGAAAAGCCGAGAAAGCGTCGCCTAAATTACGCCGGAAATTCTGGCTTTTTGAATCGGTGGACGCGTCGCCTTGGCTTCTTATTGAGGTATCGATCACCGCCACAAACACACTCTGAAGATTTCCCATTCTTGAAAATCGTCTCCGGCCCTTCGAAATTTAACTTCATCCCTTCTCTTTGAACACTTTTGAAAAATGGCAAACTCATCAAACCTTAGCTTGGAATTGAGCCTTAGCAGTGATACGGGCGCGCCGCGTCAAGGTAACGTATGGCGCCCTTCTTTCTTTTCTTCTAACGGTCCTCTCACAGGTGAAGACTCCGTGATGCAGGACGCCACAACAGCTACAATAGTAGCTAGGAACCTCCTCACTCCGAAAGATAGTAGGCTGCTGTCAGGACGGTCCGATGAGTTGGCCGTTCAAGAATCCCTCGCACTTAGTGTTCAGTGTGCGAGTTCTGTGTCCAACATGGGCCAACGCCTGCTTGCCCGCTCCCGTCAGGTGGAATCATTGATGGCAGAGGTGGAAAGTCTCAAGCAGGAGATCCAGCAGCTGAAGTATGAGAATAGAAGTTTGCACGTGCTTGCAAACAACTATTCGACGGGCATGAAGAGGAAGCTTGATGAGCTGCAAGAGTCTGAAGGTCGGATTCACAGTGACCGTCAAAGGTTCTCGTCTTTCCTCCAGAGGCACCTTTTTCCTGGCTCATCCAGCGCTTGGCCAAGTATTGAGGCCTGGAATGCTCTATCTTCGATGCCTCCCGCTCCGATGCCTTCTGTTCCTACGCCTTCCGCTCCGATGCCTTCTGTTCCTACGCCTTCCGCTTCAAGAGTAAAGCCACGTAGTGGGGCCTCAAGCAAACAACCTTTGTGAAGCACCATCTTTCTTTGTTTAGCAGTGCCTATCAATAAATCAAACATTTTCTCAATGTTACAATCATAGACTCACACAATTAATACACAAACAAACAATAACAACTAAACAACCTAACAAGGCAGAAACGAAATAGCAACAAAGAAAAGAATTTTTTTTTTTTTTTTTTTAATCAAATTTTCGGAGTTTTATACCAAGACACTATAAAACACACTAAAACACTCTAAAAACGCTTAAAACAGCAAGATTCAACATTCTAAGTGATAGGTGAATAAATCCCACGAAATTCATGCAAATACAAATTGTTTACCCCCCCACACTTAAATCAAACTTTGTCCTCAATGTTTTAAGCAGAAAGTCACAACAGAGCAAGCAAATAAACAAATACGAGAAAGAAAGCAAAGTAAAGGCAGTAAAGAAAAAGAAAGGAATAAAAATAAGTCTCTTAAAGGGGTTTCCAAGTTCTTCTCTATTCGGATGCATGGGTTGCCTCCCACGAAGCGCTTTCTTTTACGTCTTTTAGCCGGACGAGTACCCTCTTTTAATCTTCATTTGAGCCCACGGAATGGAAAGGAATGTCTTCCACCACTTGCCCCACACCATGCTCGTAATATGGCTTCAACCGATGCCCGTTCACCTTGAATTCTACGCCATTCCTTAAGCTTTTTATGTGGACTGCACCATAAGGTAAAACGTTAGTAACAACAAACGGGCCAATCCATTTAGAACGCAACTTACCAGGAAACAAACGTAGGCGAGAGTTGAAAAGTAACACTTTCTGCCCAACTGTGAAGGTCTTGGTTCGAATCATTTTATCATGGAATGCTTTGGTCTTGGCTTTGTACATCCGGGCATTCTCATAGGCTTCATTCCGAATCTCCTCAAGTTCATTCAATTGGAGCTTCCTATGAACTCCCGCTGCATCTATGTCCATGTTGAAAGTCTTCACGGCCCAATGTGCCTTGTGCTCTAACTCTACGGGCAAATGACATGGCTTACCATAGACGAGCCGAAAAGGTGACATCCCAATGGGTGTTTTGTACGCCGTACAATATGCCCACAGTGCATCATCTAAACGTAAGCTCCAATCCCTCCTTGTTGGTCCAACGGTCTTCTCCAAAATTTGTTTGATTTCTCGGTTAGACACCTCGGCTTGGCCATTTGTTTGAGGATGGTAAGGTGTGGAGACCTTATGGTTGACATGGTACTTTCTTAGCAACGCCTCAATGGTCCGATTGCAAAAGTGAGACCCTCCATCACTTATGATTACTCTCGGCATTCCAAACCTAGCAAAAATGTTAGTTTTCACGAAATCTGCAACCACCTTAGAATCGTTAGTACGGGTGGCTTTTGCTTCCACCCATTTAGAAACATAATCAACGGCTAGCAAGATATAAGTGAAACCATAAGATGGAGGGAAAGGGCCCATGAAATCAATGCCCCAAACATCAAAAATTTCAACATTAAAGACAGGGGTTTGCGGCATTTGGTCCTTGGTACCTATGTTACCCATTCGTTGGCAACGATCACAAGACATACAAAAGGTTCTAGCATCCCTAAATATAGTCGGCCAATAAAAACCACACTCTAAAACCTTGAGGGCAGTGCGTTGTGTGCCAAAATGACCACCACATGCATATGTGTGACAAAAGCTTAGAATTGAGTGAAATTCAGAATCATGCACACATCTACGTACAATTTGATCTGAGCAATACTTCCACAAATAAGGGTCATCCCAAACATAGAAACGTGCATCATTTTTAAGCTTATCACGTTGGTGCTTGTTTAGTTCATTTGGAATTTGTTTAGCCACCAAGTAATTCACTAAATCTGCATACCATGGTTCACTTACCTCAATGGATAGCAGCTGCTCATCGGGAAAAGTTTCAGGGATAGGCACGGCATGTTCATGCTCCTCGTGGATCATTCGGCTTAAATGGTCAACCACTACATTCTCGCTTCCTTTCTTATCCCGGATTTCAATATCAAATTCTTGAAGAAGAAGAATCCAACGGATAAGCCTCGGCTTTGCTTCCTTTTTCGTGAGCAAGTACCTCAAAGCTGCATGATCAGAATAAACGATTACTTTAGTACCAATTAAATATGAACGAAATTTATCTAAAGCAAAAACCACAGCTAGAAGTTCTTTTTCCGTCGTGGAGTAGTTCAATTGGGCATCATTGAGAGTCCGAGAGGCATAGTATATGACATGCGGCCGCTTGTCTCTTCTTTGTCCTAGAACAGCTCCTAATGCATAGTCGGATGCATCGCACATGAGCTCGAACGGAAGGCTCCAATCTGGAGGTACAATAATGGGGGCCGAGACTAGCTTCTCCTTGAGTTGGTTAAATGCCGAATTACACTCTTCATCAAACTTGAATGGCACATCTTTTTGAAGCAATCGGCAAAGAGGGTTGGACATCTTGGAGAAGTCCTTGATAAAACGCCTATAGAACCCTGCATGGCCAAGAAACGAACGTACCTCTCTAACCAAAGTAGGAGAGGGTAAGTGACGTACAAGGTCTATTTTCGATTTATCTACTTCAATTCCTTTTTCTGAAACAATATGTCCTAAAACTATACCTTGTTTCACCATAAAGTGACATTTCTCCCAATTCAAGACAAGGTTAGTTTCAACACATCGTTTCAAAATTAAGGTCAGATTATCCAAGCAATTATCAAATGAACTCCCAAATACACTGAAATCATCCATGAAAACCTCAATGATCTTTTCAACAAAATCGGAAAATATACTTACCATACACCTTTGGAAAGTGGCCGGTGCGTTGCATAAGCCAAATGGCATGCGACGATAAGCAAATGTTCCAAAGGGACATGTGAATGTGGTCTTCTCTTGATCATCCGGGGCTATCACAATTTGGTTATATCCAGAGTATCCATCAAGAAAACAGTAAAAAGCATGACCGGCTAACCTTTCGAGCATCTGGTCGATGAATGGCAAAGGAAAGTGATCTTTCCTAGTCATGGCATTTAGCTTCCGGTAATCGATACATACTCGCCATCCAGTCTGAATGCGGGTTGGCACAAGCTCATTCTCAGCATTCTTGATAACAGTTACTCCGGACTTCTTGGGAACGACTTGAACTGGAGAGACCCAACGGCTATCGGAGATAGGGTAGATCACTCCGCAATCCAAAAGTTTGATTATTTCCTTCTTCACCACTTCCATCATCGGAGGGTTGAGACGGCGTTGAGCCTCTCGAGTTGGTTTAGCCCCCTCCTCAAGAAGTATACGGTGCATGCATGTGGTAGGGCTTATTCCTTTAATGTCGGCCAAAGTCCACCCTATGGCCGTTTTGTGCTCTCGAAGCACCCTCACAAGCTTCTCCTCCTCCATTGCCGTGAGACTTGATGAAATGATGACGGGCAATGTTTCGCCTTCTCCCAAAAACACATACTTCAAATGGTCCGGCAACGGTTTAAGTTCAAGCGATGGTGCCTGAACAACAGAAGGTAGCATCTTAGTGGAAACTGAATTTGAAAGTGAGAGTGGAACCTTACCATATTGTTGTGGCATTGACTCAAGGGCTGCCACAACCTCAATTATTTCTTCACTAGAACCCATTGCAAAGAATTCCTCCTCCTCGCCGTGGCCTTGCATTGGCCCAAATCCTTCATTTTTGCGCTCTATGGCCTTAGTGATGGTTGTTTCCAGGGCGTCCTCGTTCAATTCTTCAAGGTATACCTGCGCCAAAGAATCGATAACATCAATGGAAAAACAAGAATGGTCATCAACGGGATATCTCATAGTTTCAGAAATATTAAAATCAATCACTTCCCCATCGAATTCCATTGTCAAGGTGCCTTTGTATACATCAATCTTCGTTCGGGCCGTCTTCATGAATGGCCTACCAAGGAGAATCGGCAAAGATGTAGAATGGGCTGAATCCTCCATGTCTAGGACGTAGAAATCAGCCGGAAAAATTAAATGGTTCACCTGCACAAGCACATCTTCCAAAACTCCTTTTGGATACGCGTTAGAACGATCGGCCAATTGTATAATTACACCATCTTGTTTTAATTCACCCAAATTCATAGATGCATAAATAGAATAAGGCATGACATTTATGGATGCACCTAAATCAAGCATGGCATGTTCAAAACGATTATGTCCAATCACACAAGGAATTGTGAAACTACCGGGGTCTTTGCACTTGGTAGGCAGTTTACGTTGCAAAACAGCGGACACATTCTCGCTTACCTTCACTACCTCTTTGTTTGCCCTTCTTCTCTTTGTATTGCATAGGTCCTTGAGGAATTTAGCATACTTTGGAACCTGTTTGATTGCATCGAGAAGCGGTATGTTCACTTGCACCTTCCGGAACGTTTCAAGAATGTCCTTCTCGCTTTCTTCCTTTTTTTCTTGCCTGAACCTGCGAGGAAAAGGTACATTGGGCAGATTAGGACGTGAAGTACATGAATTTGAACTTAAATTACCTGATTTGGCCGAGTTAGGGTGATCTGCCTCAGGTTGTGTCGTCTCTTCATCTACTTTCTGGGCAGATTTGGGATTGTTTGGCTCGGTCCCAACTTCTTTTCCACCCCTTAGGGTGATGGCCTTGGCGGATTCGAATCCTCCCTTTGGATTGACTGTGGTTGAGCTAGGAAGCTTTCCTTGCTCTCTAATCTGTCCAAGGAACTCAGAAATCTGCCCTATTTGTTTCTTCATATCCGTCATCTCCTTCTCGTTATTTGCTATCCGGTTGTTTTGATTTTGCAACCCCTGCGAAATAGAGGTTAGTAATTGCATAGCTTGATCACTTTCCAATGACGTACCTGAATGAGATGATGCCGAAGGTTGTTGGGGTTGTTGGGGTGCATACGGCTTGGAATAAAAACCAAGGGGGTTTGGCCTAAATCCTCCTTGTTGGGCAGCTTGTTGTGGCTCCCTCCATTTGAAGTTTGGATGGTCCCTCCATCCGGCATTGTAAGTGTTCGAGTATGGGTTGTTTTGATTTTGTCCTTGGAAACCAATTGCATTGGCAGATTCCCACCCACCATTCTCGATTAGTTGAGGGCACTTGTCGGATGGATGCCCTTGAATTGAGCACACGCCACAAACTTGGTGTTCTTGTGCTTTTGGACCAATCACAACCTGAGAAACAAGAGAAGTAAGATTAGCAAGTTGTGATTGAATTTCAGAAATAGCACTCACCTCATTTACACTTTGTTGCCGTGGGGCTTCCCTTTGGCCCACTCCTTCATATTGTTGAGCGTTGAGCGCTCGGTTGGCTATGAGAATCTTGGCATCCCTTGGTGTTTTGTCCACCAATGCTCCTCCCGCTGATGCATTGGAATTGTTGGAATGTTTGAGTTGTTGGAATGTTTAGGTGTTTCTTTGATTTCAAAGTTATGAGGAACTAAACCCTTTTTGGCTAGGGGTGATTTCAATACCATGATTATTTATGTGATATGAATTGATGAATTCCGGTTATGAACTCTTGATTCGTGAATGCAATTGGCTTAACTATTTGATGATTAACTTATTTGTGTTTGTTGATTGAGGGTCGATACTTAATTAACATGCATGAATATGTGGCTAAAGTTTAAGAAGGTTTCACATAATCGTTACTAACTTATACTTGAAAGTAGTGAAGGTCGCTTGTCACGATCGCGTTAAGTTTAATTCTTAGCATGAGTAACATGATGTCATAGTTGCAAATGCTTTGTCAATGCTTATGGTTTTCATTATTCTTAATGATCTTCGATTGTATCTCTATTATGATGACATGTAGGGAACTTTTGAGAATGTTTTGGGTTGTCGAATGATGCCATCCAATCCAATAATATAAGGAAAATCTGAGGGTTAACTAGTGATGTCACGGTTAATTTGGGGCATTGTCGTTCATAATTCAATGAAGGAATAACTGGAAATTGATTCATATGCATAAATATCATGTGTAGAGAAAGAACCCTTAGCTAGCTTCCCATCCATTCATTTCCGTCAAATCCATATTTACAATTTGTTTTGTTTCCAAGTATTCATTTTAGTTTAAATTCGTCCAAATCCAATTCCCCCCTATTTCGTTGAAATCTTAGTCTTAATCTTTCTTATTTTTTTAGTTTTGCTTTCTTCGAGCATTAAATAGTGTTTTATATTGTGTTTTTATGTTTTTAAGTCAATTTAGAAGGTTTTAGCAAGCCCTCCTAATCCCCGGTCTAGAACGATCCCTCACTTATCCATTCTACTACAATTGTCAAACGAGGGTTTAATTTGAGTGTCAAGTAATTCTCGCATCAAATTTTGGCGCCGTTGCCGGGGATTTAGCAACTTTGCTAATCCCTTGTCTTTATTTTTATATTTTTTTTGTTTTTCGTGCATTCTTATTTCAGATTCTTAGTTTGTTTGTTTCCTTGTTTTTTTTTTAGGTACTGTGTATGACTCGTAGCTCTCGGCCTATTATAGAGAACATCTCCGACTTTGACGGTGATTTTGAACGCACTTTGAGGAGAACGAGGAGTCAACAAGAGCCACCATAACCTGGGCTTGAAGAAGACGAAGTAGGTGTAGAAGAAAAGCCCACGGATCATATTTTTGAAGAAAAACAAGCCATGGCAGCAGATAATAGAACCATCAAGGAGCTTTCGGCCTCGGGTTTGGATAATGCATTGCCTCTTTGTATCCAATACCCCACGGCTGCAGAGGGGAAGACTGAGGAATTTGAACTCAAATCCAGTTTGTTACACCATATTCCGAAGTTCCATGGCTTGTCTATGGAAGACCCCAACAAACACTTGAAGGAGTTCGAGGTGGTTTGTTCGAGCATGACCCCCGTCAATGTGGATGAGAGTATATTGAAGATGAAGGCCTTTCCATTTTCACTTATGGACAAGGCCAAAGATTGGCTCTATGAACTAGCCCCGGGAACTGTGACTTCGTGGGAGAGTATGAAGCGTGCTTTCTTGGAGAAATTCTTCCCTACATCGAGAGTGATTCTCCTACGGAAGAAAATTAGTGGTATTCAACAGAATCATGGTGAGACATTCCCGGCTTATTATGAGGGCTTCAAGGGCCTTGTAGCTTCATGTCCTCAACATCAAATGAAGGAGGAACTTCTCCTTCAATATTTCTATGAGGGCCTCCTTCCTATCGAACGTCAAATGCTTGATGCATCAGCGGGAGGAGCATTGGTGGACAAAACACCAAGGGATGCCAAGATTCTCATAGCCAACCGAGCGCTCAACGCTCAACAATATGAAGGAGTGGGCCAAAGGGAAGCCCCACGGCAACAAAGTGTAAATGAGGTGAGTGCTATTTCTGAAATTCAATCACAACTTGCTAATCTTACTTCTCTTGTTTCTCAGGTTGTGATTGGTCCAAAATCACAAGAACACCAAGTTTGTGGCGTGTGCTCAATTCAAGGGCATCCATCCGACAAGTGCCCTCAACTAATCGAGAATGGTGGGTGGGAATCTGAAAATGGCATATAGGAATGGGAGCTCACGGTTTGAATGTGTAAAGTGTGTGTGAATGCATGTGAAGATGCAATAAATAATGCATGTAGGGTTAGGAAATAATGAAGAAATGCATGTGAGATGTTTGGAAAGGAAATGGGAACCCACGGCAATGAAGTTGTTTTGTGTTGTGAATTATGATGAATGCATGTGAGTTAAAGAGGGAGAATGTGGTGAAATGATGAAGTAGGAAGGTGGAAATGCATGTGAGATGTTTGGAAAGGAATAAAGAATGAATGGTGGAAATGTGAGTGAATGATGTGCATGTGTGAGAATGCATGTGGAATTAAGAGGAGTATGGAAGTGAAATAAATGAATGATATGTTAAGTGATAAGTGAATGATATGTGGTGAGTGATAAGTGAATGGTTTGATAAGTGATAAATGAACTAGTTTAAAGGGCTAGGGTTTAAGTACATAGAATGGGCCTAAAATAGGTTGGTTTGTATGGCATAATGTGTTATATGATTGGGTTAGGGCCATTGTTTTGTGTCTTCAAGTGCATACAAGGCCTTCAAATTCGTCCATCCTCTTGGCTCCATGGATAAGCTATCCAATCCATGCCCAAAAATGCTCCAAATGGCCTCAAAATGCACTTACTTGCTCCCTAGGCCCTTAGAACCTGAAAACACACAAAAGAAGCATAAAGGACTAAAATAACGAGAGAAACATAACGTAAATGCATGAGAACAAGCCATTTAAGTCGCATGAATATGCTCCTATCAGTGGCTGTACACAACTTTGATATACATCAAATAGATGTAAAAAACAACATTTTTAAATGGAGAACTTGATGAAGAAATATACATGGAACAACCTAAAGGGTTCGTGCTTAAAGGTCAAGAAAGCAAAGTGTGCAAATTAGTTAAGTCATTATATAGACTTAAACAAGCACCAAAACAGTGGCACAAGAAATTTGATCATACTTTGTTGACACATGGGTGCAAAATAAATGAATCTGATAAATGTGTCTGCATTAAGAGTAATGATAAAGCTTGCGTTGTTGTCTGCTTATATGTGGATGATATGCTCATAATGGGAAGTGATAAAGATGTAATAAACAAAATGAAGAAAATGTTGAATTCAAGTTTTGACATGAAAGACTTAGGTCAAGCCGATGTCATTTTAGGAATTCAGATTAAGAGAAATAGTGAAGGGTATGTCCTTACACAATCCCATTATGCAGAAAAAATATTACGAAGGTTTGGTCAATTTGACTGCAAACCTGCTGTAACTCCTTTTGATGCTGGATGCAAGTTGGAGAAAAATAAAGGCAATGCCATATCTCAACTTGAATATTCTCAAGTAATTGGAAGTCTAATGTACTTGATAAATTCAACTAGGCCTGACTTAGCTTATGCAGTAAGTAGACTTAGTTGATATACAAGTAATCTGGCACAAGAGCATTGGGATGCTTTAGTAAGAGTGTTAAGGTATTTGAAAAATACACTTAACTACGGATTACACTACACAAAGTATTCACCTGTTGTAGAAGGCTTCAGTGATGCCAATTGGATTTTTGACACTACAGAATCCAAGTCGACAAGTGGATATGTTTTTACCTTGGAAGGTGTAGCAATATCTTGGAAATCCACTAAACAGAAATGTATAGCTCAGTCCACCATGGAGTCAGAGTTTATAGCTTTAGACTTGGCTGGAGATGAAGCCGAGTGGCTCAAACATTTTCTAAAGGATTATCCAGTGTGGCCAAAGCATGTGACTGCTATATGTATACATTGTGACAGTATGACCGCGCAATCAAGGGTCAAAAATCATGTATACAATGGAAAGTCACGTCACATCGGGCGTCGGCATAATACTCTTAAGAAGCTGCTCTCCAATGGAATAATATCCATTGATTATGTAAAGTCAAAGGAAAATATAGCTGATCCTTTGACAAAAGGCGTACCAAGAGAGCAAATATTATTTACCTCGAGGGGAATGGGTCTCAAGCCAATTCAATGAATCGAACTGGGCGGAAACCTAACCTAGTTGATTGGAGATCCCACGGTCTAGGTTCAATGGGCAAACTAGTTGAGTTTGATTCACAAGTTGAACATACAACTTACCCATTCTTATGATAAAATGTGTGTTGTCTTTTGAGTTTAAGGGGTTATGTTTTATACATTTAATGACATTAATATCTTGTTATCAAGAGGAATATGGCAGACTATTCTTAATTAATGTCACCTATATAAGAGTAAATGGGGCCACATTTATGAGAATAGAAATGGCTAAATTCTCTAAAGCTTATACGAAATCCAAGATCTATTTAGGGCCGAAATGAACACAACCGTATGAATTGACGTGTGGTAGATATGATATGTGTGTAGCATATTGTCTCGGTTTACTACTGTCATGAACAGTTCAAGATCTTCCACATCCACTACGTCACCAAGTAAACCCGATATGTTTTCACTAGGGTAAGTTCAAGTCCAAAGGACACTTCACCTGATGCATATCATGTCTATTCTATTTCAGTTTTAGGCAGCCTAGTCATACATTTGTATTTACATTTGCATTCAAATGTGGGGTAGTTGTTGGAGTTTGAATGAAATTTCAACTCAAATATGGGGTATTGTTGGAAATGTTGAGTAGAAATTTCATTGTCCCACATTGGTTATTCCCAAAATGTTTCCTCACTTTATAAGAATTTGTCCCTTATAGAAAGTGATTGGAGTGATAGGCCTTGGAAACTAAAATTGGGCTCACCCTTGGGGTTGGGCTTTGGGGTGTACTAATTAATATATAATTAATTATCAAAAGATGGGCCTTGGGGCTCTAATAATTAAATTAATTAATTATTTTCGAATTTAAATAATTATTTTTAATTAATTTCGAATTTAATTAATTAATTATTTTTTTACCAACACTCATCTTTTTAGATGAAGTCTGAAGTGTGAAAAAACGCAAAAAGAAAACACCCCTCTGAGAAGATGTCTCCCAATAGATGTATCCCTTCCTCATACCTGTTGTGAACATGCATAATCATATTATATATACATCTATCTGCATGACATTTAGAATACAGAAAAAACAATTCTTCTTCTATAATCCAAAACATCCTTACTGAGAGAACCACATAGAAATTTGTTAGAAGTCAATTTTTCCGATGCTGGAATTCTGACTTGATCATTGAATCCTGGTGAAGCAGACGTCCGTAGAACTATAAGCACTGAGTAGGGACGAAATTTCTGTTTTGAGGACATTGCGGTAAGCAAGCCTCGATCTTCTATATTTCTGTTCAATATTATTTCATTATTCATACTCTGTTAATTTCCTATTCGCATTTATTATTTATTAGCATATATAATTTTATCACAGATTGATGACTTATATCCAACATTAATTTCACTTGCAATAAATTAATATTTAAAAGAAGCAAGTTAGACTTCTTTCCTCCACATGGTCACTACCCAAATGTTCGTATGTTGCCTTCCAATCCATTTGCAATGGGAAAGCATGCAATTTTTTTGATTAAACAAAGCATTTGGCACACATCCACCGCCCAACCAAAAGGGAAAAATATTATTTTAATGTCAAACCATCCCACTTGATGCAACCAAATATTTTACAAGCTAGCTTGTTTGCACACTGATCCCTCAAAATGCCACATTTTGGCTTTAGGTCCAAATAAGTAAAATTGTGCATATTTTAAGTTCAAACAGTAATTTTCATCTAATTTTTGTGTGACCATGTATGCTAAGACTATCCAATGTTAGAATCATGCATCTGTCTTGTTTATGTCGAACACATCCACCGCCCAACCAAAAGGAAAAAAATATTATTTTAATGTCAAACCATCCCACTTGATGCATCCAAATATTTTACAAGTTAGCCTGTTTGCACATTGATCCCTCAAAATGCCACATTTTGGCTTCATGTCCAAGTAAGTAAAATTGTGCATATTTTAAGTGCAAAAAATAATTTTTGTCTAATTTTTGTGTGACCTTGTATGCTAAGACTATGCAATGTTAGAATCATGCATCTGTCTTGTTTATGTCCAAAAACATCCTTAAGAGCATCAATGGTACGTAAGTCTCAAATCACAGCTTTTGAGACCCAAACCAAAAATTTGGTCTAGATCCACCTTATGCTTTTCTATATAAAAAATTACACGGAAAATCTCTTAGTGAACTAAAGTTGAAATAGTCCTACAATCAAGTTGATGTTGCCTCATTAGTCATTAGGAAAAGCCTGCAACCAAACAATCCTCCAAGAAGACATCAGCCATAGAATTCGCCATTGAATTTGCTTCCGATAAATTTGATGAAATTAAATGGCAAATGAAAATAGCACCGTTAACAACATCAATAAGGACTTCAAAATCTCCCTCCACCTCCAAGTTGGTATATATATGCGGTCCATCTTATGTTGCTCTATTTCTTGTCAATTGTCATGCTTAGGGGTGGAATTTTTTGCCAAATTACCATATCAAAGTTGTGCTAAAAAATTTGTACCATTGGTAATGGTACGGTATTTGTACCGTACCATATATTTTTGGTACAGTAATGGTATTCAAAACCATTATCAGTGGTATAACGTACTGTACCACTGCAATTAATATTATATCATTTATTTATTCATTTCCATATAATTAGGTATTATTATCATTATATATGCACTTTATATTTTTTTTCCTAGTTATTTATCCAATCATCTCACCCTTTAACCTCTACTTTTCCAATATAAAAACTTAAACCTTCTTACAGTGTAACTCTTCATCTTTTCACTCATCTAACCACTAACTTCATCCTTGTTGCTCTCCGAAGTCCATCTCATCTTCTCCTTCGTCAAATTGGGATGTCTTTCTCCTTGGCTTCGTCTATCAAGTTAATTTTTGTACAATTTTAAAGAATATGAAGATAGAGTTTAGGAATCTTTGTACTATTTTTTTAGGGATATTGGGTTCTTTCAGCAATTCTTCAATCTATTTACTTCTTGTTTCTTAAATGAATCTCTATAAAATTCTTATAATTAAATAAAAAAGTTTTAGAAACCCAAAGGACGTGGCCAAAACACATTTGGGCCTTGAATTGGGTTGAAAAAAAAAAATCAAATTTTGGCCAAAAACAAAGTGGTAATTACCATTACCATATCATGCTAACCAAATTATTTGGCATGCTGAAATTAGATATACCAAAAGTTTGGCACGGTAATGGTAATATATTTTGTCATACCAAAAGTTTGGTATGGTAATTGGTACATGAATTTTGGTACGGTAATTGTAGTCATGCTTTTGTTTTTTATTTATTAAGGGATTTCCTTTCCTTAGATAGATATGCTAGAAGGTGGCATTAAGAGGTTGTAACGACTTAATCATAAATTCAAATCTCATTTGAAGAGAAAACTTTCGAAGCTAATTTATTACTAAAGAGGTGGTGACAACTTGGGGCCATTGAATTATAAAATGTATTTGGAAAATAGTTTTCCAGTTATCACATATAATAATTAGTGTAAAATGTATTTGGCCATTGAATTATAAAGGATGAATTCTGAAAATGAAGGACATAATATTCAAGAAAATGTTTCACTATATATTATTATTGGAGAATAGAGTCCTATATCTAAAATAAGAAAATAAGAAAATAAGAAAATAAGAAAAAAGCTAGAGAGATCAAATTTTCAAATCAAATGATGTGTCACGAATAGAAAATAAGCACATTAATTAATACTTAATTATAATCCAATGATTACCAACCTCATTATCACAATTTGGTTTTAAAATTTGATATTCCTAACATTATTCATAAAATAATATACAACTTATACGTGGGTGTTCCACTTCTCGTATAACCAAGACAATTTGTTATAAAGCCCAACACTTAAGTATTAAGTAGTTTTTATTTCAAACATAGTGATAGTTAAGTTGGAACAATGTCACTAGTGTTAGTTATAGACCATGATGGGCCTAAATAGCTTATCAATTTTGCTACTATTCAGGCCCAAAAATGTCATACGCAAGCCCAATCAAGTCTCGATGCCCAATCGTCATACAAGAGTCAAGTCAAGCCCATATACATGCAAAAGGTGCGGAGTCAAGAAGGAATGTGTTCGTAATCATGCCAAACTTTACCACGCTAACCACTATTCATGTTAAGATAAGCCCAAGTCACATGCCCGGGACTTGTCAAGTGAATTATTGTGTGGATGGTTACGGAAGATTATTGGACCTATGGTTACGGAAGTTCATTGGGCTGCTTAGGCGCCTAAAGATCCAAGCTCATAACCCTTGAAGTCCACGTGGGAAGGCATTGAGAGAACCAACCTAGTTTACCTATTTCCCTAGCAAACTAACCAACTTAGTTAAGACTAAACTAGATTCTAGCTTTAAGTTCACGTGAAAGCCCATCAAAATAAGAATTTAATCCTAATTTTCCATTCCCAGCTCACACAGAAGTTCTATGCGCGAAAGCCATGAGGCGCACTACCAAAAGTAGCGCCTGTGGAAAGCTGACCCGAGAAAACCCGTGCCTCGGGAAGAAGACACGATGCTGGTTCTAGAGTCTAGCTTCCTTACCCCAAAATAAGGGGTAGCAGGAAAACTAAGGAGAAAGGGGAGGGAGAAACAAGTCCTAACTAGAGATTCCTTGGCGATGAATTGATAGGAGCATATTCATGCGACTTAAATGGCTTGTTCTCGTGCATTTACGTTATGTTTCTCTCGTTATTTTAGTCCTTTATGCTTCTTTTGTGTGTTTTCAGGTTCTAAGGGCCTAGGGAGCAAGAAAGTGCATTTTGAGGCCATTTGGAGCATTTTTGGGCATGGATTGGATAGCTTATCCATGGAGCCAAGAGGATGGACGAATTTGAAGGCCTTGTATGCACTTGAAGACACAAAACAATGGCTCTAGCCCAATCAAACACATTATGCCATACAAACCAACCTATTTTAGGCCCATTCTATGTACTTAAACCCTAGCCCTTTAAACTAATTCATTTATCACTTATCAAACCATTCACTTATCACTCACCACATATCATTCACTTATCACTTAACATATCATTCATTTATTTCACTTCCATACTCCTCTTAATTCCACATGCATTCTCACACATGCACATCATTCACTCACATTTCCACCATTCATTCTTTATTCCTTTCCAAACATCTCACATGCATTTCCACCTTCCTACTTCATCATTTCACCACATTCTCCCTCTTTAACTCACATGCATTCATCATAATTCACAACACAAAACAACTTCATTGCCATGGGTTCCCATTTCCTTTCCAAACATCTCACATGCATTTCTTCATTATTTCCTAACCCTACATGCATTATTTATTGCATCTTCACATGCATTCACACACACTTTACACATTCAAACCGTGAGCTCCCATTCCTATATGCCATTTTCAGATTTCCACCCACTAACCTAGTCATCAACACATGCACTTCCACCTTTCATCCACAATGATTCATGATTCATTCACTTTGCATCCTTTAAATCACATACTTTTCCATCATTAATTAGCCACTTGCATCTTAAACAAACAACCATATGTTCCCTCCACTACTCCTATAAATACCCTTGCATTCATTCATTCAATTCATATCTCATATTTCCATTCACAACACTTCACACAACACAAATACACATCCATTGCCGCAATTCCCCTTCCATTTTCTGTGCAGTTTTTCTCCTTCATTGCAGCCACTATCCAACCACTTCCCATCCCTCCAAAACACTTCACATAATCCCCAAAGCTCACCTTAGACCTTGTGCTACAACAACGAGGAAGAAAAGAGTGCTTAAACGTTCATACAATTCAAGTTTGAGTTGTTGGAATGTTTAGGTGTTTCTTTGATTTCAAAGTTTAAATTTAATTCTCTTTGTTTTGTACGTATGAGAAGGGAAGAGAAGAGTGCCTAAACGTTCATACAATTCACGTTTGAGTTGTTGGAATGTTTAGGTGTTTCTTTAATTTCAAAGTTATGAGGAACTAAACCCCCTTTAGCTAGGGGGTGATTCGAAACTATGTTTATATTTGCAATTTGAATTGATTACGTTTGGTTGGAATTTCATAAGTTGTGGATTCAATTCGTTTAACTGTTTGATTGATAACTTATTTATGTATGTTTATTGAGATTGCAAGCTTAATTTTCATGCATAAATATGACGCTAGAATATAAGTGAATTTCACCTAATCGCTATGAACTTATATTCACAAGTAGTGGAGGTTGCTTATAAACAATCGCGTTAAACGAATTCTTGGCATAAGTTTCATGCGTATTCCATAGTAACGAATGCCTCGTCGATGTTTATGATTTCCGTTGAACTTAATGATCTTTGTTGAATGTCTCTATCATGCGTATTCCATAGTTAGGGACTTTGATTAAGAATAATTTGGTTGTAATGCGTATTCCATTCAATCCAACGAATTTAGGGAAATCTGAAAGTTAATCTAAGTGGATCTAATTAACTTGGAGCATTGAGTTTCACAACTTATCGAAAGACCAACTGAGAATCAATTTTGTTTTGCAAGTGTAACATGTGTGGAGAAGAACCCCTTGGCTATTCCATCATCCATATTTTTATCACATTCATATTTACATTTTGCCTTTAATTATATTCTGTCTTTTTAATTTAATATCGTCCAACCACAATTTCCCCCCCCCTATTTTGTTAAATCTTAATCATTCGTATGTGTTTTAGTTTTGTATCTTTAAGCTTTTGGAGTCATAAACAATTGCAAATTCGTCTAAATCAAGTTCTAGCTTCTATTTGAGTCAATTTGATTGTTTT
This sequence comes from Pyrus communis, assembly GCF_963583255.1. NCBI lineage: Eukaryota > Viridiplantae > Streptophyta > Magnoliopsida > Rosales > Rosaceae > Pyrus > Pyrus communis. The sequence goes on from NC_084813.1 coordinate 2,601,621, forward strand.
AGACAATTTGAGTTTTTCAAAGCCTTTCTGAGTCATAGTAGTCTTGTTAAGAGTATTTTAATTTAGTTTTTATGTTTTTAAGTCAATTTAGAAGGTTTTAGCAAGCCCTCCTAATCCCCGGTCTAGAACGATCCCTCACTTATCCATTCTACTACAATTGTCAAACGAGGGTTTAATTTGAGTGTCAAGTAAATCTCGCATCAAATTTTGGCGCCGTTGCCGGGGATTAGCAACTTTGCTAATCCTTTGTCTTTATTTTTATATTTTTTTTTTTTTTTTTTTTGTTTTTTCGTGCATTCTTATTTTAGATTCTTAGTTTGTTTGTTTCCTTGTTTTTTAGGTACTGTGTATGACTCGTCGCTCTCGGCCTATTATAGAGAACATCTCCGACTTTGACGGTGATTTTGAACGCACTTTGAGGAGAACGAGGAGTCAACAAGAGCCACCACAACCTCCACCACAACCTGGGCTTGAAGAAGACGAAGTAGGTGTAGAAGAAAAGCCCACGGATCAGATTTTTGAAGAAGAACAAGCCATGGCAGCAGATAATAGAACCATCAAGGAGCTTTCGGCCTCAGGTTTGGATAATGCATTGCCTCTTTGTATCCAATACCCCACGGCTGCAGAGGGGAAGACTGAGGAATTTGAACTCAAATCCAGTTTGTTACACCATATTCCGAAGTTCCATGGCTTGTCTATGGAAGACCCCAACAAACACTTGAAGGAGTTCGAGGTGGTTTGTTCGAGCATGACCCCCGTCAATGTGGATGGGAGTATATTGAAGATGAAGGCCTTTCCATTTTCACTTATGGACAAGGCCAAAGATTGGCTCTACGAACTAGCCCCGGGAACTGTGACTTCGTGGGAGAGTATGAAGCGTGCTTTCTTGGAGAAATTCTTCCCTACTTCGAGAGTGATTCTCCTACGGAAGAAAATTAGTGGTATTCAACAGAATCATGGTGAGACGTTCCCGGCTTATTATGAGCGCTTCAAGGGCCTTGTAGCTTCATGTCCCCAACATCAAATGAAGGAGGAACTTCTCCTTCAATATTTCTATGAGGGCCTCCTTCCTATCGAACGTCAAATGGTTGATGCATCAGCGGGAGGAGCATTGGTGGACAAAACACCAAGGGATGCCAAGATTCTCATAGCCAACCGAGCGCTCAACGCTCAACAATATGAAGGAGTGGGCCAAAGGGAAGCCCCACGGCAACAAAGTGTAAATGAGGTGAGTGCTATTTCTGAAATTCAATCACAACTTGCTAATCTTACTTCTCTTGTTTCTCAGGTTGTGATTGGTCCAAAAGCACAAGAACACCAAGTTTGTGGCGTGTGCTCAATTCAAGGGCATCCATCCGACAAGTGCCCTCAACTAATCGAGAATGGTGGGTGGGAATCTGCCAATGCAATTGGTTTCCAAGGACAAAATCAAAACAACCCATACTCGAACACTTACAATGCCGGATGGAGGGACCATCCAAACTTCAAATGGAGGGAGCCACAACAAGCTGCCCAACAAGGAGGATTTAGGCCAAACCCCCCTGGTTTTTATTACAAGCCGTATGCACCCCAACAATCCCAACAACCTTCGGCATCATCTCATTCAGGTACGTCTTTGGAAAGTAATCAAGCTATGCAATTACTAACCTCTATTTCGCAGGGGTTGCAAAATCAAAACAACCGAATAGAAAATAACGAGAAGGAGATGATGGATATGAAGAAACAAATAGGGCAGATTTCTGAGTTCCTTGGACAGATTAGAGAGCAAGGAAAGCTTCCTAGCTCAACCACAGTCAATCCAAAGGGAGGATTCGAATCCGCCAAGGCCATCACCCTAAGGGGTGGAAAAGAAGTTGGGACCGAGCCAAACAATCCCAAATCTGCCCAGAAAGTAGATGAAGAGACGACACAACCTGAGGCAGATCACCCTAACTCGGCCAAATCAGGTAATTTAAGTTCAAATTCATGTACTTCACGTCCTAATCTGCCCAATGTACCTTTTCCTCGCAGGTTCATGCAAGAAAAAAAGGAAGAAAGCGAGAAGGACATTCTTGAAACGTTCCGGAAGGTGCAAGTGAACATACCGCTTCTCGATGCAATCAAACAGGTTCCAAAGTATGCTAAATTCCTCAAGGACCTATGCAATACAAAGAGAAGAAGGGCAAACAAAGAGGTAGTGAAGGTAAGCGAGAATGTGTCCGCTGTTTTGCAACGTAAACTGCCTACCAAGTGCAAAGACCCCGGTAGTTTCACGATTCCTTGTGTGATTGGACATAATCGTTTTGAACATGCCATGCTTGATTTAGGTGCATCCATAAATGTCATGCCTTATTCTATTTATGCATCTATGAATTTGGGTGAATTAAAACAAGATGGTGTAATTATACAATTGGCTGATCGTTCTAACGCGTATCCAAAAGGAGTTTTGGAGGATGTGCTTGTGCAGGTGAACCATTTAATTTTTCCGGCTGATTTCTACGTCCTAGACATGGAGGATTCAGCCCATTCTACATCTTTGCCGATTCTCCTTGGTAAGCCATTCATGAAGACGGCCCGAACGAAGATTGATGTATACAAAGGCACCTTGACAATGGAATTCGATGGGGAAGTGATTGATTTTAATATTTCTGAAACTATGAGATATCCCGTTGATGACCATTCTTGTTTTTCCATTGATGTTATCGATTCTTTGGCGCAGGTATACCTTGAAGAATTGAACGAGGACGCCCTGGAAACAACCATCACTAAGGCCATAGAGCGCAAAAATGAAGGATTTGGGCCAATGCAAGGCCATGACAAGGAGGAGGAATTCTTTGCAATAGGTTCTAGTGAAGAAATAATTGAGGTTGTGGCAGCCCTTGAGTCATTGCCACAACAATATGGTAAGGTTCCACTCTCACTTTCAAATTCAGTTTCCACTAAGATGCTACCTTCTGTTGTTCAGGCACCATCGCTTGAACTTAAGCCGTTGCCGGACCATTTGAAGTATGTGTTTTTGGGAAAAGGCGAAACATTGCCCGTCATCATTTCATCAAGTCTCACGGCAATGGAGGAGGAGAAGCTTGTGAGGGTGCTGCGAGAGCACAAAACGGCCATAGGGTGGACTTTGGCCGACATTAAAGGAATAAACCCTACCACATGCATGCACCGTATACTTCTTGAGGAGGGGGCTAAACCAACTCGAGAGGCTCAACGCCGTCTCAACCCTCCGATGATGGAAGTGGTGAAGAAGGAAATAATCAAGCTTTTGGATTGCGGAGTGATCTACCCTATCTCCGATAGCCGTTGGGTCTCTCCAGTTCAAGTCGTTCCCAAGAAGTCCGGAGTAACTGTTATCAAGAATGATGAGAATGAGCTCGTGCCTACACGCATTCAGACTGGATGGCGCGTATGTATCGATTACCGGAAGCTAAATGCCATGACTAGGAAAGATCACTTTCCTTTGCCATTCATCGACCAGATGCTCGAAAGGTTAGCCGGTCATGCTTTTTACTGTTTTCTTGATGGATACTCTGGATATAACCAAATTGTGATAGCCCCGGATGATCAAGAGAAGACCACATTCACATGTCCCTTTGGAACATTTGCTTATCGTCGCATGCCATTTGGCTTATGCAACGCACCGGCCACTTTCCAAAGGTGTATGGTAAGTATATTTTCCGATTTTGTTGAAAAGATCATTGAGGTTTTCATGGATGATTTCAGTGTATTTGGGAGTTCATTTGATAATTGCTTGGATAATCTGACCTTAATTTTGAAACGATGTGTTGAAACTAACCTTGTCTTGAATTGGGAGAAATGTCACTTTATGGTGAAACAAGGTATAGTTTTAGGACATATTGTTTCAGAAAAAGGAATTGCAGTAGATAAATCGAAAATAGACCTTGTACGTCACTTACCCTCTCCTACTTCGGTTAGAGAGGTACGTTCGTTTCTTGGCCATGCAGGGTTCTATAGGCGTTTTATCAAGGACTTCTCCAAGATGTCCAACCCTCTTTGCCGATTGCTTCAAAAAGATGTGCCATTCAAGTTTGATGAAGAGTGTAATTCGGTATTTAACCAACTCAAGGAGAAGCTAGTCTCGGCCCCCATTATTGTACCTCCAGATTGGAGCCTTCCGTTCGAGCTCATGTGCGATGCATCCGACTATGCATTAGGAGCTGTTCTAGGACAAAGAAGAGACAAGCGGCCGCATGTCATATACTATGCATCTCGGACTCTCAATGATGCCCAATTGAACTACTCCACGACGGAAAAAGAACTTCTAGCTGTGGTTTTTGCTTTAGATAAATTCCGTTCATATTTAATTGGTACTAAAGTAATCGTTTATTCTGATCATGCAGCTTTGAGGTACTTGCTCACGAAAAAGGAAGGAAAGCCGAGGCTTATCCGTTGGATTCTTCTTCTTCAAGAATTTGATATTGAAATCCGGGATAAGAAAGGAAGCGAGAATGTAGTGGCTGACCATTTAAGCCGAATGATCCACGAGGAGCATGAACATGCCGTACCTATCCCTGAAACTTTTCCCGATGAGCAGCTGCTATCCATTGAGGTAAGTGAACCATGGTATGCAGATTTAGTGAATTACTTGGTGGCTAAAAAAATTCCAAATGAACTAAACAAGCACCAACGTGATAAGCTTAAAAATGATGCACGTTTCTATGTTTGGGATAACCCTTATTTGTGGAAGTATTGCTCAGATCAAATTGTACGTAGATGTGTGCATGATTCTGAATTTCACTCAATTCTAAGCTTTTGTCACACATATGAATGTGGTGGTCATTTTGGCACACAACGCACTGCCCTCAAGGTTCTAGAGTGTGGTTTTTATTGGCCGACTATATTTAGGGATGCTAGAACCTTTTGTATGTCTTGTGATCGTTGCCAACGAATGGGTAACATAGGTACCAAGGACCAAATGCCGCAAACCCCTGTCTTTAATGTTGAAATTTTTGATGTTTGGGGCATTGATTTCATGGGCCCTTTCCCTCCATCTTATGGTTTCACTTTTATCTTACTAGCCGTTGATTATGTTTCTAAATGGGTGGAAGCAAAAGCCACCCGTACTAACGATTCTAAGGTGGTTGCAGATTTCGTGAAAACTAACATTTTTGCTAGGTTTGGAATGCCGAGAGTAATCATAAGTGATGGAGGGTCTCACTTTTGCAATCGGACCATTGAGGCGTTGCTAAGAAAGTACCATGTCAACCATAAGGTCTCTACACCTTACCATCCTCAAACAAATGGCCAAGCCGAGGTGTCTAACCGAGAAATCAAAAAAATTTTGGAGAAGACCGTTGGACCAACAAGGAGGGATTGGAGCTTACGTTTAGATGATGCACTGTGGGCATATCGTACGGCATACAAAACACCCATTGGGATGTCACCTTTTCGGCTCGTCTATGGTAAGCCATGTCATTTGCCCGTAGAGTTAGAGCACAAGGCACATTGGGCCGTGAAGATTTTCAACATGGACATAGATGCAGCGGGAGTTCATAGGAAGCTCCAATTGAATGAACTTGAGGAGATTCGGAATGAAGCCTATGAGAATGCCCGGATGTACAAAGCCAAGACCAAAGCATTCCATGATAAAATGATTCGAACCAAGACCTTCACAGTTGGGCAGAAAGTGTTACTTTTCAACTCTCGCCTACGGTTGTTTCCTGGTAAGTTGCGTTCTAAATGGATTGGCCCGTTTGTTGTTACTAATGTTTTCCCTCATGGTGCAGTGCAAATCAAAAGTTCAAGGACGCAGCAAGAATTCAAAGTGAATGGGCATCGGTTGAAGCCCTATTACGAGATGTTTGAGGAGCATGTCGTGGAGGAGGTACCCCTCCATGCCGTGGAACCTAGTCAAGCTTAAACGGAGGTACCGTCCGGCTGCAAGACGTAAAAGAAAGCGCTTCGTGGGAGGCAACCCATGCATCCGAATAGAGAAGAACTTGGAAACCCCTTTAAGAGACTTATTTTTATTCCTTTCTTTTTCTTTACTGCCTTTACTTTGCTTTCTTTCTCGTATTTGTTTATTTGCTTGCTCTGTTGTGACTTTCTGCTTAAAACATTGAGGACAAAGTTTGATTTAAGTGTGGGGGGGTAAACAATTTGTATTTGCATGAATTTCGTGGGATTTATTCACCTTTCACTTAGAATGTGGTTTCTTGCTGTTTTAAGCGTTTTTAGAGTGTTTTAGTGTGTTTTATAGTGTCTTGGTATAAAACTCCGAAAATTTGATAAAAATTTAAAAAAAAAAAAAAAAAAAAAAAAAAAAATCTTTTCTTTGTTGCTATTTCGTTTCTGCCTTGTTAGGTTGTTTAGTTGTTATTGTTTGTTTGTTTATTAATTGTGTGAGTCTATGATTGTAACATTGAGAAAATGTTTGATTTATTGATAGGCAGTGCTAAACAAAGAAAGATGATGCTTCATAAAGGTTGTTTGCTTGAGGCCCCACTACGTGGCTTTACTCTTGAAGCGGAAGGCGTAGGAACGGAAGGCGTAGGAACAGAAGGCATCGGAGCGGAAAGCGTAGGAACAGAAGGCATCGGAGCGGGAGGCATCGAAGATAGAGCATTCCAGGCCTCAATACTTGGCCAAGCGCTGGATGAGCCAGGAAAAAGGTGCCTTTGGAGGAAAGACGAGAACCGTTGACGGTCACTGTGAATCCGACCTTCAGACTCTTGCAGCTCATCAAGCTTCCTCTTCATGCCCGTCGAATAGTTGTTTGCAAGCACGTGCAAACTTCTATTCTCATACTTCAGCTGCTGGATCTCCTGCTTGAGACTTTCCACCTCTGCCATCAATGATTCCACCTGACGGGTGCGGGCAAGCAGGCGTTGGCCCATGTTGGACACAGAACTCGCACACTGAACACTAAGTGCGAGGGACTCTTGAACGGCCAACTCATCGGACCGTCCTGACAGCAGCCTACTATCTTTCGGAGTGAGGAGGTTCCTAGCTACTATTGTAGCTGTTATGGCGTCCTGCATCACGGAGTCTTCACCTGTGAGAGGACCGTTAGAAGAAAAGAAAGAAGGGCGCCATACGTTACCTTGACGCGGCGCGCCCGCATCACTGCTAAGGCTCAATTCCAAGCTAAGGTTCGATGAGTTTGCCATTTTTTCAAAAGTGTTCAAGGGGTGGATGGAATTAATTCTCAAAGGGCCGGAGTCGATTTTTCAAGAATGGGATTTCTTCAGAGTGTATTTGTTGGGGTGATCGATAGCTCCATAAAAAGCCATGGCGACGCGTCCACCGATTCAGAGATCCGGATTTTCCTCCGCAAATTTCGACGACGCATTCGCGGCTTTTCAGAAAACGCGCTCAGCTTTGTCAAAAGATATCTGACAAAGCTGATAACACGTGGAGGCCATCATCTCAATTACACGTCTTTAGCCGACAAGCGCAAAGTTCGGCAACGCTTTCTCTGCTTTTCAGAAAACGCGTGCAGCTTTGTCAAAAGAGCCGCACCCGTGACTACTTTTGCCATGCAGAAATCGAAGAGCCGTTCGTTCAGAAATCGAAGAGACGTCTGTCGACAAAGGGTAAAAAAGCAGTACCACCACTTTCTATTCAGAAAATCCCTATATTTGTCGACCTTCATCTCTTATGGCAAGGCAGACTTGAAGAAAATGCCCACCAACTCTCTCTCACCTCTGAGGGCGCACTCCCAGCAAAGCCTTTTGAATTACTAAAAATTTTCTTCTTCCCCAAAGATGATACCAGACGCCTGGAGTAAAGATGACCCAGGAGGAAATGCATGTGCTGATTCATGCACCGCTTCTTCAAAAGCAAAGGTATCTCATATCATAAAGGTCAAAAGCAAAAGTATCTCATATCATGCTCTTTCCCTGTCTTTTTCTTTGTCCTTGTTCTTACTCGCATGGCAAAGTGAAAGAAGCAATCAGCCGGCACTTGGAGTCAGTCTTCCGATCTTGAGCCAACTGCCTGAAACCTATTCCTGATTGCTTACCTAGCGTTGCTCTCGAGTAGTCATCTTCAACGGTTGATACACTTCCAGAGAAGGGACCACTCCTGCAAAGATTGAACAAAGAAACAGATAAAGGGGGAAAGCTCAGACCTTCGGGGGAGACCAAAAGAACCATCCTGCTGCCCAGTTCAAGAAGTAGCACAAAGGAAAATCAACGATGGGCAGAAACTGATGCGAGATTTATACGCACACAAATTAAACCCTCTTTTCGTCAAATTGTAGTATATGTATAAGTAGGGATCGTTCTGGACCGGGGATTAGGAGGGATTGTTAATCACTTGGATTTGACTCAAAAACGTAAAAACACAAAATAAAATACTATACTAGACTCAAACATTGCAAAACTAAACTTTAAAACACTAAAACAAACCAAAAGACTCAAACAGTACCCAAAGCACTCGAAACTAAAAAAAACACTTTCTGGGCAGTTTTGAGCACCTTGAGTACTTTGGACGAATTTGGGAAACAAAATGAATCAAAATACTTATAAGCACAAGCTAAATGTATTTCTAACTAATCTAACACTTTAAAATAAATGGGGGATTGGTTTTCGATGAATTTAAACTAAATGCACAGATTCTAATTAAAACAGATTATAAAAACGAAATTGATAAAATAGAATGATGAAAAACTAGTTAGAGGGTTCCTTATCCACACATGAACATAAGCATATAATTTGACTCCCAGTTATGACTTCAACAAACGATGAATGACAATGCTCCAAGTTAATTAGGTCCGCTTAAATTAACCTTCAGATTTCCCTAGATTCATTGGATTGAATGGGATACGCATTACAACCAAATTATTCCTAATCAAAGTCTCTCACATGGAATACGCATGATAGAGACATTCAACAAAGATCATTAAGTTCAACGGAAATCATAAACATCGACTAGGCATTCATAACTATGGGATACGCATGTTAATCCAGCCTAGGGTTTACTAAACACAATCGTGACTAGCGATTTTTACTACTCATGAATATAAGTTCATAACGATTAGGTGAAATTCCCTTATATCCTAGCATCAAGTTTTAGGCATGCAAATTAAGTGTCGACCCTCAACCCACATACATAAACAAGTTCTTAATCAAAACAGGAAAGTAACCCACATCTAAAGTTCATGAATTCATAACTGGAGTAAATCAAATCATAACCAACATATGTCCATGGCTTCAAATTCGCTTCTAACTAAAAGAAATTAGTTTCACATGTTTAACATAATTGAATAACAAGTTAAATTAAACATGAAAACAGAAACAAGAAAAGAAAGAACAAATGGATGGAATTGAATGGATGGAAAGTTAGCTACGGGGTTCATCTCCACATATGTTATACTTGCATAATAAAACGATTTCCAATTGCATTTCAACAAATCATTAATTCTCAACGCCCCGGGTCAATTAGGTCCGCTTAAATTAACCGTCAAGTTTTCCTTAAGTTAATGAATTGGATGGGTTAGCGCAACGCAATTCACAACATTCTCCAAAAGTCCTTTACGTGAAAAGCACAATAAAGATACAATAAAAAATCATTAAGCATCATGAAAACTTTAAGTGTTGACGAGGCATTCGTTACTATGGAATACGCATGAAACTTATGCCAAGAATTCATTTAACGCGATTGTTTATAAGCAACCTCCACTACTTGTGAATATAAGTTCGTAACTATTAGGTGAAACTCACTTATATTCTAGCGTCATATTCATGCATGAAAATTAAGTGTACACTCTCAATAAACATACATAAATAAGTTATCAATCAAACGGTTAAACAAATTGAACCACAACTTATGAAACGCAATTAGAAGTAATCAAATCAAAATGCAAGCATAAACATATATTTCGAATCACCCCCTAGCTAAAGGGGGTTTAGTTTATTATAACTTTGAAATCAAAGAAACACCTAAACATTCCAACAACTCAAACTTGAATTGTATGAACGTTTAGGCACTCTTCTCTTCCATTCCTCATACGTACAAAACAAAGAGAATTGAATTTAAACTTTGAAATCAAAGAAACACCTAAACATTCCAACAACTCAAACTTGAATTGTATGAACGTTTAGGCCCTCTTCTCTTCCTCTTTATTGTAGCATAAGGTCTAAGGATAGTTGGTTTGGGGGAATGGAAGTGTGGAATGGAGTGAGGAGTGATGGAAATGGAAAGATGGTTTTGGATTCTAAGGGGACTCACGGCAAAGAGAAGGAATGGAAGTGTTTGTGGTGTGTTGTGTATGAAATGAGATGTGATTTTTGTGTATGAATGCATGGGTTTTTATAGGGGGAATGGGAGAATATGTGGGTGATTGTTTAAGAGTGAATGTGGTTGTTATGATTGAGAGTGCATGTGGATGAAATAATGATGGAAAAAGAGCTAGGTTGTTGGTGTGTGAATGCATGTGTTGAATTGGTGGTGCAATGATGAAAGAGTAAGTGCATGTGTGTGTGAATGGTGAATGGTGGTGCAATGATGAAAGAATAAGTGCATGTGTGTGTGAATGGTGGTAGCTAGGGTGAATTATGATGAATGCATGTGGAATAAAGATGGAGAAGGTGGTGTAATGATGAAGGAGTAAGTGCATGTGTGTGTATGTTTTGTTTGTTGGTTAAAGCTTGTGTTTGCATGTGAATGTTGTTTGTGTGAAGTGTGTGTGAATGTGCATGTGTTTTAAAGAATGAATGGTGGTATAATGATGAAGTGTGATGAGTGATAAGTGTATGATATGTTGAGTGATATGTTGAGTGGTAAGTGAATGATAAGATAAGTGATAAGTGAATGATATGTTGAGTGATAAATGAATGATATGTTGAGTGATAAGATAAGTGGTTATTGATATGTAGATGAATGAATGATATGATAAGTAATAAATGAATGATAAGTGGTTATTGATATGTAGATGAATGAATGATATGATAAGTAATAAATGAATGATAAGTGGTTATTGATATGTAGATGAATGAATGATATGATAAGTAATAAATGAATGATATGTGGTGATGATAAGATAAGTGTATGATATGATAAGTGGTGAATGAAGGAGTGGAATGTTGGAATGTTATGCACGACTAAGGATATAGGAAAGGTTTAAATATCCTAAAACTAAAGGGAACAAGGTTCCAACACTTTGGTCTTCAATTAGGTTTTCAATTTCGTCCAACACTTTGGCTCCAAGCATAAGCTTTCCATCCTTAGCCCAAAAGTGCTTCAAACGTCTCCAAAATGCATCTTTTTACTCCTTTAGCCCTTTTGGCCTACAAACACACGAAAATAGCTTAAAGTACTAAAATAACTAAAGAAACATAACGTAAATGCACGAGAACAAGCCATTTAAGTCGCATGAATATGCTCCTATCAAATACCCCCACACTTATCTTTTGCTAGTCCTCGAGCAAAACAAAACAAAAGAAACCAGAAACAAAACAAAACGAACAAGTAAAACACAACCTAAACCTTCCAACAAACGTCTCAGGGATTTCCAAAGCACATGACAAGTTAAAAATCATTATTCCCACAGATTTTAGCCATCATTACACTTAAGTACATTCTTAATCATAGTCACCACATACTAGTTCACAATTAAACATTTAAAACACATTTCGAATGCAGTAACATGCCTTAGAGAAATTGCTCAAATCCTTACAAGATATGCACTCGTTTTTCACACAGATTTTCTGACTACACACCCTACACTAGTTATATGTGAGAAGATTGATGTAAACATGTAGACGAACACTCACATATGTTATAACAAGGAAAGCATTTTCTGGATTTACGATAATGACATGAATATGATCTCATGAATGGAATGCTACTACTTAGAATGAGAACCAGTGATTCCATAAGCTCATATCAATTTCAAACTCCACATTATTGAACACATAACGATCAAGATAGAAGTCAAAGGGGTGTAACGGGGCTAAAGGTGTTGGCTAACAATGAAAGGTGAAGGATAAACAAACATTCTTAAAGCAATAGTGAGCAAAGTATTGAATTAGGCACTTAGAATTCCCTTAAGAACGCAGAAGTCAACTTTGAACACCCAAGGGAAAGTCACACAAAACTTAGGGCCATATTCAACTTTTTTGGACCCTTTCTTCAACCATCAACGCTCGTGAGTTCATTCTTACTTATTTTCACTCCTTTTTTTTTTTTTTTTCTTTTTTTTTTTTTTTTTTTTTTTTTTTTTTTTCTTCTTTTTCTTTTGAATCTCAAAACATACATATAAACGTAAGAACAAACTTTTACTCCCCCACACTCATTTTCTTGCATAATGTACTCAAAAGGAATTCATTTTAGTCATGCTCACTATCAATTAAGAACAAGGGTGTGGACTGTCCTACACTAGGCTAGGTGAGGATAATGTGGGTAAACAAAGAATAAAGGCTAAACAAGGCTCAACGGGGGTAAAACTTACAACATATACGAAATATGGGAAGTAACGCTATTTGGCTATGGTGGCAACTACACAACTTCATCTTGATATATGTTATGCAATTCAATGTCATGCTTTGAATGAAATGGATATAAGTTCTAGCATTTAGTTCTATCATGATACAATTGCATTCTAAGTAGCAGCCAAGCAAGGAATAATGAGATCATGCAACAACTTTTAGAAAACAAAGAATCACAGAAAATAACTCTCCAAAGAAGGTAATGGCTCGAGTCTCACAGGGTTGTAGCGTTTGTTTGAGTTCCTTCCTTCAAGCATGTTACAAAAACGAATTTTTCTTTTATGATTGCATGTGAAGTCATACATTATAACCATAACTAAGCATAAACCAAGAGTAAATCAAACTTTTCTCTATGTTTATAACTCTTTTTAACAGTCATGCAATTACAAACCAAATCCTTATCATTGTGTTGGAAGGTACCCTAAGACACAAACTCACAAAAACGACTCAAAACACTCTTTTTAGGCTTTTCAAAACAATTTTTCAAATTTTTATGTGCTTTTCGGAGTTATAAAAACAAAACATACTAAAACACTCTAAAACAACTTAAAAACACCTTAAAACAGCAAGGAACAACATTTGAAGTTATGGGTGATAAAATCCCACGAATTTGCATTAACAACATTAGTTACCCCCCCACACTTAAATCAAACATTGTCCTCAATGTTTTAAGCATAGATTCACACAAAACATAAGTAATCACACAAACAACAACTAAACATACTAAACATGGCAGAATGTAATTAACAAAGAGAAGAGTTTAGGGACGCAAATCTGGTTATGGAGTGTAAATTCCCTCTTCTCTTTGTTGATTGCATTGAGGCTTGATCTTGATGATTCCACAGGCTTACTCTCGAACTGGTTTCCGCCCATCATTGATTTTCCTTTGTGCTACTTCTTGAACTGGGCAGCAGGATGGTTCTTTTGGTCTCCCTCGAAGGTCTGAGCATACCCTTTTAGTCTGTTTCTTTGTTCAATCTTTCCAATTCGTATTGAAAAGGGTTGGAGGATAACTCAGCCTATGTTTGTCTCCACATGCTTCAATGTATCATTTTCACTTGCCTTACTCGCTCCCCTTTGCAGAAGTGGTCCCTTCTCCGGAAGTGTATCAACCGTTGAAGATGACTACTCGAGAGCAACGCTAGGTAAGCAATCAGGAATAGATTCCAGGCAGTTGGCTCCAGATCGGAAGACTGACTCCAAGTGTCGGCTGATTGCTTCTTTTACTTTGCCATGCGAGTAAGAACAAGGACAAAGAAAAAGACAGGGAAAGAGCATGATATGAGATACTTTTGCTTTTGACCTTGATGATATGAGATACCTTTGCTTTTGAAGAAGCGGTGAATGAATCAGCACATGTATTTGTTGTGCTGTTTCCTCCTGGGTCATATGTACTCCAGGCATCTGGTATCATCTTTGGGGAAGAAGAAAGAATTGAGTATTTCGAAAGGCTTGGCTGGGAGTGCACCCTCAGAGGTGAGGGAGAGTTGGGCATTTTCTTCAGGTTTGCCCTGCCATAAAAGACGAAGGTCGACATATATAGAGATAATAGCAAGTGGTGGTACTTTTTACCTTTGTCGACAAACGTTTTGATCCCGCAACTCTGGCTTTTTGAAATAGTGGCGCCTCTTCGATTTCTGAGCAGGCGCCCCTTCGATTTCTGAGCAAGCGCCCCTTCGATTTCTGAACGACGCCCCTTCGCTTTCTGAACGACACGTGGTAGTGCAGATGCGACTCCTTTTGACAAAGCTGCACGCGTCTTCTGAAAAGCAGAGAAAGCGTCGCCGAACTTTGCGCTTGTCGGCTAAAGATATGTAGTTGCGGTGATGGCCTCCACGCGTTGTCTGAAAAGAAGAAATCTTTTGACAAAGTTGAACGCGTCTTCTGAAAAGCCGAGAACGCGTCGCCTAAATTACGCCGGAAATTCCGGCTTTTTGAAATGGTGGACGCGTCGCCTTGGCTTCTTATAGAGCTATCGATCACCACAACAAACATACTCTGAAGAACTCCCATTCTTGAAAATCGACTTCGACCCTTTGAAAATTTACTCCATCAACCCCTATCTTTGAACACTTTTGAAAAAAATGGCAAACTCATCGAACCTTAGCTTGGAATTGAGCCTTAGCAGTGATACGGGCGCGCCGCGTCAAGGTAACGTATGGCGCCCTTCTTTTTTATCTTCTAACGGTCCTCTTTCAGGTGAAGATTCTGTGATGCAGGACGCCACAACAGCTACAATAGTAGCTAAAAACCTCCTCACACCAAAAGATAGTAGGCTGCTGTCAGGACGGTCTGATGAGTTGGCCGTTCAAGAGTCCCTCGCACTTAGTGTTCAGTGTGCGAGCTCTGTGTCCAACATGGGCCTACGCCTGCTTGCCCGCTCTCGTCAGGTGGAATCGTTGATGGCAGAGGTGGAAAGACTTAAGCAAGAGATCCAGCAGCTTAAGTACGAGAATAGAAGTTTGCATGTGCTTGCAAATAACTATTCGTCGGGGATGAAAAGGAAGCTTGATGAGCTGCAAGAATCTGAGGGTCGAATTCACAGTGACCGTCAAAGGCTTGCGTCTTATCTCCAGAGGCACCTTTTTCCTGGGTCATCCAGCGCTTGGCCAAGTATTGAGGCCTGGAATGCTCTAGCTCCGATGCCTCCCGCTCTGATGGCTTCCGCTCCGATGCCTCCCGCTTCTATGCCTCCCGCTTCTGCGCCTTCCGCTTCTGCGCCTCGTAGTGGGGCTTCACGTAAACAACCTTTGTGAAGCTCCACCTTTCTCCATGTTTAGTATCTTTCTTTCAATTTTTTTTTTTTTTTTTTTTTTTTTTTTTTAACATAAATAAAATCAAACGGCATGGAATTTATCTTTGAATGGGCGGTGATACTTGAAATGATCCGGTAATAGTTTAAATTCCAGATTGGGTGCCTGAATCATTAACCACATGTTAGTATAAAAGAAAATTGAAATTCGGGGAGGCGGCTTACCTGTGTGCTCCAAAATGAACTCCAGAATAAACACCCCTTCGAAAGTTATGACTTGTCCCGTGTCATAAAATCCAACTTCCTTGGGAATTGTGGTTTCAAATTTGTCCTCTTTGATGCCTTCTACATCTTCTCCAGCCACTACCTTCTCTTGAATCATTCTTCTTGGTGTACAAAGCCCTTTGAAGAATTCAACACCATCTAAAACTTGCTGTGTTGCACCAAGAATTTGAATAGCATTTTGCACCTTTGGGAAGGCTTCCACGATGTCCTTTTTACTCTCTTCTTGGTTGGGAATCAAAAACCTGCTAGGAAAAGGGACATTGGGTGGAATAACATCAGAATAACATGAAATTGGGACGTCCTTACTGGTGGTGGGTGGTTTAGAGGGCTTAGGGGGCTGCGGCAAGGGTTGTTCTACCCTTGCCGTGTGCATGTCTTCTTCCTCCTCCTCAATTAGCAGCTCTTCATCCACTTCTAGGCTATGGTTGGACATTTTTAGGTCAGCTCCAACCTCCATAGCACTTCCCAAAGTGATAGCATTATGGATTTCAAAATCTTCCTTCGAGTTTTCAATAGTTGAGTTGGAAAGTTCACTTTGCTCTTGAATTTGTTTCATGAACTCCATAATCTGCCCAAATTGCTCGTCCAATTTACCCAACTTCTTGTCTTGATTTTGTTCGTCCTGCGTCAAAGAGGTTAGTAATTGAAAATTTTTATCATTATCCATGGACATACTTGAACTTGATTGGAATTGTTGTGGGGGAGGTTGTGGTGGCTGCATAGGTGTTGTATTGAACTCCTCATATGGTTGCCAATATGCTTCTTGTTGAGCCTCCTTGGCTTGATTTTGTGACCCCTGCGCCAAAGAATTTATTTCATTAAGAATTTGAATATAATCTACTGGCGAACTTGAATTTAATTGAGCATATTGCATATGAAGTTGTGGTGGCTGCATAGGTGTTGTATTGAACTCCTCATATGGTTGCCAATATGCTTCACGTTGAACTTGTTGATCTTCCCACCATATAGAGTTTGAATGATCCCTCCAATCTCTTTGTGGACATTGATTGGCTTGAAATCCTTGCCTATATGAAGCACCAAATGTAGGGACACTCTGCATTGTGGTCCTTTCGGCATACGGCGACAATTTAGAAGTAAGATTTGCCAATTGAGCTTGAATGCTAGCAAAATCCATATCTTACTTCTCTAGTACCTAAAATCAAAGAAAGAGAACTAAATCAAAAATCAAAAGTAACAACAAACAAAGAAAACAACACTAAGTTAGAAACTAAAACGAAAACAACTAAACCAAAAAAAAAAAAAAAAAAAAAAAGAAAAGAACCAAGGGATTAGCAAAGTTGCTAATCCCCGGCAACGGCGCCAAAATTTGATGGGTGGTTTATACGCACACAAATTAAACCCTCTTTTCGTCAAATTGTAGTATATGTATAAGTAGGGATCGTTCTGGACCGGGGATTAGGAGGGATTGTTAATCACTTGGATTTGACTCAAAAACGTAAAAACACAAAATAAAATACTATACTAGACTCAAACATTGCAAAACTAAACTTTAAAACACTAAAACAAACCAAAAGACTCAAACAGTACCCAAAGCACTCGAAACTAAAAAAAACACTTTCTGGGCAGTTTTGAGCACCTTGAGTACTTTGGACGAATTTGGGAAACAAAATGAATCAAAATACTTATAAGCACAAGCTAAATGTATTTCTAACTAATCTAACACTTTAAAATAAATGGGGGATTGGTTTTCGATGAATTTAAACTAAATGCACAGATTCTAATTAAAACAGATTATAAAAACGAAATTGATAAAATAGAATGATGAAAAACTAGTTAGAGGGTTCCTTATCCACACATGAACATAAGCATATAATTTGACTCCCAGTTATGACTTCAACAAACGATGAATGACAATGCTCCAAGTTAATTAGGTCCGCTTAAATTAACCTTCAGATTTCCCTAGATTCATTGGATTGAATGGGATACGCATTACAACCAAATTATTCCTAATCAAAGTCTCTCACATGGAATACGCATGATAGAGACATTCAACAAAGATCATTAAGTTCAACGGAAATCATAAACATCGACTAGGCATTCATAACTATGGGATACGCATGTTAATCCAGCCTAGGGTTTACTAAACACAATCGTGACTAGCGATTTTTACTACTCATGAATATAAGTTCATAACGATTAGGTGAAATTCCCTTATATCCTAGCATCAAGTTTTAGGCATGCAAATTAAGTGTCGACCCTCAACCCACATACATAAACAAGTTCTTAATCAAAACAGGAAAGTAACCCACATCTAAAGTTCATGAATTCATAACTGGAGTAAATCAAATCATAACCAACATATGTCCATGGCTTCAAATTCGCTTCTAACTAAAAGAAATTAGTTTCACATGTTTAACATAATTGAATAACAAGTTAAATTAAACATGAAAACAGAAACAAGAAAAGAAAGAACAAATGGATGGAATTGAATGGATGGAAAGTTAGCTACGGGGTTCATCTCCACATATGTTATACTTGCATAATAAAACGATTTCCAATTGCATTTCAACAAATCATTAATTCTCAACGCCCCGGGTCAATTAGGTCCGCTTAAATTAACCGTCAAGTTTTCCTTAAGTTAATGAATTGGATGGGTTAGCGCAACGCAATTCACAACATTCTCCAAAAGTCCTTTACGTGAAAAGCACAATAAAGATACAATAAAAAATCATTAAGCATCATGAAAACTTTAAGTGTTGACGAGGCATTCGTTACTATGGAATACGCATGAAACTTATGCCAAGAATTCATTTAACGCGATTGTTTATAAGCAACCTCCACTACTTGTGAATATAAGTTCGTAACTATTAGGTGAAACTCACTTATATTCTAGCGTCATATTCATGCATGAAAATTAAGTGTACACTCTCAATAAACATACATAAATAAGTTATCAATCAAACGGTTAAACAAATTGAACCACAACTTATGAAACGCAATTAGAAGTAATCAAATCAAAATGCAAGCATAAACATATATTTCGAATCACCCCCTAGCTAAAGGGGGTTTAGTTTATTATAACTTTGAAATCAAAGAAACACCTAAACATTCCAACAACTCAAACTTGAATTGTATGAACGTTTAGGCACTCTTCTCTTCCATTCCTCATACGTACAAAACAAAGAGAATTGAATTTAAACTTTGAAATCAAAGAAACACCTAAACATTCCAACAACTCAAACTTGAATTGTATGAACGTTTAGGCCCTCTTCTCTTCCTCTTTATTGTAGCATAAGGTCTAAGGATAGTTGGTTTGGGGGAATGGAAGTGTGGAATGGAGTGAGGAGTGATGGAAATGGAAAGATGGTTTTGGATTCTAAGGGGACTCACGGCAAAGAGAAGGAATGGAAGTGTTTGTGGTGTGTTGTGTATGAAATGAGATGTGATTTTTGTGTATGAATGCATGGGTTTTTATAGGGGGAATGGGAGAATATGTGGGTGATTGTTTAAGAGTGAATGTGGTTGTTATGATTGAGAGTGCATGTGGATGAAATAATGATGGAAAAAGAGCTAGGTTGTTGGTGTGTGAATGCATGTGTTGAATTGGTGGTGCAATGATGAAAGAGTAAGTGCATGTGTGTGTGAATGGTGAATGGTGGTGCAATGATGAAAGAATAAGTGCATGTGTGTGTGAATGGTGGTAGCTAGGGTGAATTATGATGAATGCATGTGGAATAAAGATGGAGAAGGTGGTGTAATGATGAAGGAGTAAGTGCATGTGTGTGTATGTTTTGTTTGTTGGTTAAAGCTTGTGTTTGCATGTGAATGTTGTTTGTGTGAAGTGTGTGTGAATGTGCATGTGTTTTAAAGAATGAATGGTGGTATAATGATGAAGTGTGATGAGTGATAAGTGTATGATATGTTGAGTGATATGTTGAGTGGTAAGTGAATGATAAGATAAGTGATAAGTGAATGATATGTTGAGTGATAAATGAATGATATGTTGAGTGATAAGATAAGTGGTTATTGATATGTAGATGAATGAATGATATGATAAGTAATAAATGAATGATAAGTGGTTATTGATATGTAGATGAATGAATGATATGATAAGTAATAAATGAATGATAAGTGGTTATTGATATGTAGATGAATGAATGATATGATAAGTAATAAATGAATGATATGTGGTGATGATAAGATAAGTGTATGATATGATAAGTGGTGAATGAAGGAGTGGAATGTTGGAATGTTATGCACGACTAAGGATATAGGAAAGGTTTAAATATCCTAAAACTAAAGGGAACAAGGTTCCAACACTTTGGTCTTCAATTAGGTTTTCAATTTCGTCCAACACTTTGGCTCCAAGCATAAGCTTTCCATCCTTAGCCCAAAAGTGCTTCAAACGTCTCCAAAATGCATCTTTTTACTCCTTTAGCCCTTTTGGCCTACAAACACACGAAAATAGCTTAAAGTACTAAAATAACTAAAGAAACATAACGTAAATGCACGAGAACAAGCCATTTAAGTCGCATGAATATGCTCCTATCAGAAACCAGTTCAAAAGTAAGCCTGTGGAATCATCAAGATCAAGCCTCAATGCAATCAACAAAGAGAAGATGGAATTTCCACTCTATAACCAGATTTGCGTCTCTAAACTCTTCTCTTTGTTAATTACATTATGCCATGTTTAGTATGTTTAAGTGCTTTTTGTGTATTTACTTATGCTTTGTGTGAATCTATGCTTAAAACATTGAGGACAATGTTTGATTTAAGTGTGGGGGGGTAACTAAGTATATTTGATGCAAATTCGTTGGATTTTATCACCTATCACTTCACATGTTGTTTCTCACTGTTTTAAAACTGTTTTAGTGTGTTTTGTCTTAAAAATTCGAAAATCCCATGAAAATTTGAAAAATTGTTTTGAAAAACCCAAAAAGAGTTGTTTTAAAGTTGTTTTTGTGTGTGTGTTTGTGTCTTAGGATACCTTCCAACACAATGATTAGGATTTGGTTTGTAATTGCATGACTGTTAAAAAGAGTTATTAACATAGAGAAAAGTTTGATTTACTCTTGGTATATGCTTGGTTATGGTTATAATGTATAACTTCACATGCAATCATAAAAGAAAATTTAGTTTTTGTAACATGCCTGAAGGAAGGAACTCAAACAAATGCTACAACCCTGAGAGACTTGAGCCTATAACGTTCTTTGGAGAGTATAATCTGTGATTTCTTGTTTTCTAAAATCGTTGCATGATCTCATTATTCTTTGCTTGGTTACTACTTAGAAGGCGTTTCATCATATAGTTCCAAATGCTAGAACTCATGCCCATTTCATTCAAAGCATGTTATTGATTTGCATAACATATATCAAGATGAAGTTGTGTAGTTGCCACCATAGCCAAATAGCCTCGCTTCCCATATTTCGTATATGTTGTAAGTTTTACCCCCGTTGAGCCATGTTAACCCATGTTCTTTGTTTACCCACTTTATCTTCACCTAACCTAGAATATGACCGTCCTTACCCTTGTTCTTAAAAGATAGTGAGCATGACTTAATTGAATTCCTTTTGAGTTACATTATGAAAGAAAATAAGTGTGGGGGAGAGAATGTTTAAGTGTTTTTGTTTTGAGATTCAAAAGAAAAAAAAAAAAAAAAAAAAAAAAAAAAAAAAAAAAAAAAAAGAAGAAAAGAATAAGTGATTGAAGAAAGGTTCCAAAACACCAATTCTGGGCGTAAATTGTCTAAATTCTCCCTTTTTGTTCAAAAGTTGAGTTTTCATTCAAAAGTGAATTCTAAGTTGATTAAAATGCTTTGCTCACTATTTCTTTAAGAACCTTTGTTTTCCATATCCCTTCTTTATCCACATACCCCAAGCCCCGTTACAACCCTTGACTTCTATCTTGAGTGTTGTGTATTTCAATTTGTGGAGTTTGAACTTGGTATGAGCTTATGGTGTCACTGGTTCTCGCGTCTAAGTAGTAGCATTCCATTCATGAGATCATATCTAAAATTGATTATTAACTCCAGAATTTGCGTTCTTTGTGATACATATATGTGAGTGTCGTTTTCATGTTTACATCAATCTTCTCACATATGACTAGATTAGGGTGTGTAGTTAGAAAATCTGAGTAAAAATTGAGTGCATATCTTGAAAGGAATTGAGCAAATTCTCTAAGGCATGTTACTACATTCAAAACATGGTTTTAAATGCTTAATTGTGAACTAGTATATGGTGACTATGATTAAGAATGTACTTAAATGTGAAGATGACTAAAATCTGTGAGAATGATGATTTTTAACTTGTCATGTGCATTGGAAATCCCTAAGACGGTTGTTGGAAGGTTTAGGTTGTGTTTTACGTGTTTAGTGTCGTTTTGTTTATTTGTTTTTATTCTGTTTTGCTCGAGGACTAGCAAAAGCTAAGTGTGGGGGTATTTGATAGGAGCATATTCATGCGACTTAAATGGCTTGTTCTCGTGCATTTACGTTATGTTTCTCTCGTTATTTTAGTCCTTTATGCTTCTTTTGTGTGTTTTCAGGTTCTAAGGGCCTAGGGAGCAAGAAAGTGCATTTTGAGGCCATTTGGAGCATTTTTGGGCATGGATTGGATAGCTTATCCATGGAGCCAAGAGGATGGACGAATTTGAAGGCCTTGTATGCACTTGAAGACACAAAACAATGGCTCTAGCCCAATCAAACACATTATGCCATACAAACCAACCTATTTTAGGCCCATTCTATGTACTTAAACCCTAGCCCTTTAAACTAATTCATTTATCACTTATCAAACCATTCACTTATCACTCACCACATATCATTCACTTATCACTTAACATATCATTCATTTATTTCACTTCCATACTCCTCTTAATTCCACATGCATTCTCACACATGCACATCATTCACTCACATTTCCACCATTCATTCTTTATTCCTTTCCAAACATCTCACATGCATTTCCACCTTCCTACTTCATCATTTCACCACATTCTCCCTCTTTAACTCACATGCATTCATCATAATTCACAACACAAAACAACTTCATTGCCATGGGTTCCCATTTCCTTTCCAAACATCTCACATGCATTTCTTCATTATTTCCTAACCCTACATGCATTATTTATTGCATCTTCACATGCATTCACACACACTTTACACATTCAAACCGTGAGCTCCCATTCCTATATGCCATTTTCAGATTTCCACCCACTAACCTAGTCATCAACACATGCACTTCCACCTTTCATCCACAATGATTCATGATTCATTCACTTTGCATCCTTTAAATCACATACTTTTCCATCATTAATTAGCCACTTGCATCTTAAACAAACAACCATATGTTCCCTCCACTACTCCTATAAATACCCTTGCATTCATTCATTCAATTCATATCTCATATTTCCATTCACAACACTTCACACAACACAAATACACATCCATTGCCGCAATTCCCCTTCCATTTTCTGTGCAGTTTTTCTCCTTCATTGCAGCCACTATCCAACCACTTCCCATCCCTCCAAAACACTTCACATAATCCCCAAAGCTCACCTTAGACCTTGTGCTACAACAACGAGGAAGAAAAGAGTGCTTAAACGTTCATACAATTCAAGTTTGAGTTGTTGGAATGTTTAGGTGTTTCTTTGATTTCAAAGTTTAAATTTAATTCTCTTTGTTTTGTACGTATGAGAAGGGAAGAGAAGAGTGCCTAAACGTTCATACAATTCACGTTTGAGTTGTTGGAATGTTTAGGTGTTTCTTTAATTTCAAAGTTATGAGGAACTAAACCCCCTTTAGCTAGGGGGTGATTCGAAACTATGTTTATATTTGCAATTTGAATTGATTACGTTTGGTTGGAATTTCATAAGTTGTGGATTCAATTCGTTTAACTGTTTGATTGATAACTTATTTATGTATGTTTATTGAGATTGCAAGCTTAATTTTCATGCATAAATATGACGCTAGAATATAAGTGAATTTCACCTAATTGCTATGAACTTATATTCACAAGTAGTGGAGGTTGCTTATAAACAATCGCGTTAAACGAATTCTTGGCATAAGTTTCATGCGTATTGCTTATAAACAATCGCGTTAAACGAATTCTTGGCATAAGTTTCATGCGTATTCCATAGTAACGAATGCCTCGTCGATGTTTATGATTTCCGTTGAACTTAATGATCTTTGTTGAATGTCTCTATCATGCGTATTCCATAGTTAGGGACTTTGATTAAGAATAATTTGGTTGTAATGCGTATTCCATTCAATCCAACGAATTTAGGGAAATCTGAAAGTTAATCTAAGTGGATCTAATTAACTTGGAGCATTGAGTTTCACAACTTATCGAAAGACCAACTGAGAATCAATTTTGTTTTGCAAGTGTAACATGTGTGGAGAAGAACCCCTTGGCTATTCCATCATCCATATTTTTATCACATTCATATTTACATTTTGCCTTTAATTATATTCTGTCTTTTTAATTTAATATCGTCCAACCACAATTTCCCCCCCCCCCTATTTTGTTAAATCTTAATCATTCGTATGTGTTTTAGTTTTGTATCTTTAAGCTTTTGGAGTCATAAACAATTGCAAATTCGTCTAAATCAAGTTCTAGCTTCTATTTGAGTCAATTTGATTGTTTTAGACAATTTGAGTTTTTCAAAGCCTTTCTGAGTCATAGTAGTCTTGTTAAGAGTATTTTAATTTAGTTTTTATGTTTTTAAGTCAATTTAGAAGGTTTTAGCAAGCCCTCCTAATCCCCGGTCTAGAACGATCCCTCACTTATCCATTCTACTACAATTGTCAAACGAGGGTTTAATTTGAGTGTCAAGTAAATCTCGCATCATGAATCATTGAACTATAAATATACGTCAAGAACCTTATAGAGAGGATCCCAATTCCCTAGCATAACAAAGGAACCCAAAGAAACCCAGAAAACATCACTCTACAAACTTAATATTTTTTATAATCTCCCTCTGAGTATTCTAGCCATCGTAAGCTTTATTGCCACCCTAGGAAACCCAGATTATCCATCAGAAAACACCATACAATAACCCAAGCTCCCTCTCTCTTTCATGCAAAACTGATGAACTTTTAGCTTCCACCCCACGCTTCTCTTGATAAAGTCATTAGTCTAATCATGCTATTTTTGAGTCATTAATCCAGTCGGGATATTTCCTAATACGTCTTAATTCTTTTGGGATATTCCAGGACTTTGGACGAATCCAAACCAAAAGAGATAAGAGGACACTCTTAAAGCCCAAGTCTATCTTGACCTAAAAGTCCCCCCAACATAAATTGGCGACTTAACTGAGGACCAGGTCGCATCTTGATTCAATGGCTCCAAGATCCAAAAGAAACGCTAGTAGGAGCAACAACGCCTCAGAGGCAAGCAAGAGGGCCAAGAAAACCTGGACGAAAACGTCATGCTAGACATCATCGTAGCCATTCATGCTTTAGGTGAAGCCCAAAAAGAAATTGTTGCATCTGTGAAGGAGTTGAAAAACTCAATCCCAAAGCAAAGTGAGAAGGCCAATAACAAAGATTGCATGCCAAAAAAATCTTCCCAAGAAGACTTTGCCACTGCTGCTGGCAAAAGTTCTGAGAAAATGTTATTCTTTGTCACTCAGGAAGACATCATTGATGTGCTAAAAAAAGAGTTGCATAGGAGTTCGGAGGAGTGGTGTCATATCCCAGTCTCGGCTCCGCTGTAGCATGATATTGTCCGCTTCAGGCCTCGGCCACACCTTCACGGTTTTGTTTCTGGGAACTTACGAGCAACTTCCTAGTGGATCACCCATCCTGGGCTTGCTCTCACCCGAACTCGCTTAACTTTGGAGTTCTAATGGAACCCGAAGCCAGAGAGCTCCTAAAAAGCCTCGTGCTATATGGAGGTAGGCTTGTATATATAAGGCACATCACCCCCTCTCCGTTGGTCAATGTGGGATGTTACAAGTGGAAGTATGTTCTTGAGCCACCATAACAGTCGGCTTTCTCCACATGCCATATCCTAAGGAATACAAGAACCTTTTCCTCTTTCATGGGAGGAAGGGTAGCCCTAAGGAACATATATGCCGTTTCATTGACGTTTTGGGTCTTCATGTTGGCAACTCCAACCTTCGTCTCAGAGAGTTCTCGAAGAGTCTAACTGGTTGTGCCTACACTTGTTACACTACCCTTGCGTTAGGCTCCATACAAACCTGGGAAGAACTAGTAGGCAAGTTTTGTAAAAGCTAATTCCATTGTGAGGAAAGGGTCACATAATTTAGCTCAACAACACATGCCAAAGGCACGGGGAAGATCTTGTGACTTTTATTGAGAGTTTCCATGGTCTTGCCCTTGACTGCTATGACAGGAACAACGAGGAAGCACTCGTAGAAATATGTATCAGCAACATCATGGCTAACTACAGGGTTACTTGGAGAGCATTGATATCGGCCCATTCTCAAGACTCCTAGGAGCAGTGAGGAAAACCAGCATGTTTGTTAAACCTTCCACAGAGAGTTCCTGGGAAAATGAAAAAGAAGAACTCATCGGACCCTAATCGTGGGTGACAAATCTGACTACGAGGTTGTGCTGCCCGATGGGCGCATGATTTAATCACTCGTGATGGGGTTAAGGGCATAACCACATTGTGTGGGAAAACCTTGAGTACGGAGGAACGGTGCGCCAAGAAAGTGAACCTCTAAGGAAACTAAAGGCATACCTGCATTCATTGTCGAAGACGAATCCACTGCAGTGGTTGGAGAAACCTGAAAAGAAGTTCGTCATCTTACTGGAGGAGCATCAAAGAAAGAAGAAGCTACACAAGCAGTTGTTGAGCCTAGGGTACTACTGTCCTATCGTGAGGGAAGATATGCATCACATGGTTAAAAGATGCCACGCATGCCATGTTCACGAGAACTTGACCCATAAGCCTCCAATAGTGTTGCAAGACATGCGCACTCCATGGCCGTTCCATACTTGGGGGCTTGACTTGATCGAAATAATCGATGTAATTTTCGAATGACGCGTATGGATCACACTCAATAAGCAGGGAAGTATCACACTCAATGGTTACAAGATCAAGCACCTTGCTTTATGTCATACTACTCCTTGGGAAACAGTTAAGTCGAAACTATAAACAGGTGCATAATTACGCTAGGGCCTGGAGCACGCATCTCCCAATTGTTCTATGAGACTATCACACACTTCCAAGGAATACCATAGCTTGCGCAGAGTGGATGTGGAAGGATGTCGAGTCACTCAAGGAAAGAAGAAAAGAAACAACTAGGAAAGCAACTTTATACAACCAACAGGTTACCAAAGCCTACAATCACACAGTAAAGCCACACAACTTCAAAGAAAGAGGTCTTGTCCTCAGAGCGCACATATGAAACAAATCTTCGGACCTTTAAAGTTTGCCCCACACTGGGAAAGACATTTTACGATCAAGGAAGCCTACGAAAAGGAATACTACTACTTGACTTCGATCAATGATGACATGCTAACAAATGTTGTCAATGGGAAGTGGCTTAAGGCTTATTACTGCTAGGACTCTCCTACTATTTCCTCACACTCATTAAGAAGAACAAGCTCATTCCAATGCAGTGATCATTGTTTTTACTCTATGAAACTTTATAAAGCCTTGCACTTATTGATGTACCTCGAATTTTAATAAAATGAATGGAGCATTTTGTCAAAATTCTCGGTACATTTATCCTTTTATATTGACGAAAGTAAATGGAACGACTTGTTCTAATGAATGTGCTTTAGCAGTAATCAAGAAAATGCTATAAAAAAAGCATAAGCCTTCCTAAAACTCAAATCATGCTAAAGTTGAAGCGATAACATGCATATACACACACATGCCAAGCAAGCTGCTCAATGTTTCAAGTAAGCCCATGTAACATGCCAAGCCAAATTACAACATGCAAACCATTCGAGTTGAGCAAATAAAAGATTACCCAATCAAGCAAGTCAATGTCAAGCCTAACAAGGCATAATCAAGCCAGGCAAGGAAAGCTTTTAAAACAATCTAGCCAATAAGTGGCAAGCAAGTCAAGCCTTCCAAGCATGCTCTGTTTTCCTAGGGAAACTGGCCTAAGCATTCCAAAGTATATGGATGCAGAGACAGAGCGAGGACAAACAAAACAACGCAAAGAAAAGAACTTGGTCAAAAATAGACAGACAAACATCTGCATAAAGACCCACACGGCACCATATATTTTAAAAACGAACAAAACCAAGTCGCAGGTACAATTGGTAGGTCCTTTAATCAAAACTAAACCAAAAAGACAAAAAACACCACAAATCATGCAAACGCATAAATAACGTCACTTTACTGCCATTAGCGTGTTCACATGATTTGTACTTTTTTTCGTTGATGATTTTTATTTAATCACCGAACACAAAATGATACAAAAACCATAAACCACAACAAGCACAATAATTTCCCAAAATACAAAACCAGCATCCTGATCAAATAACCGCATCAAATTCTTGATAACCACAACCAACACGATCATCAAATAAGAAAACAACATAATAAGAATCAGATTACAATAACTAAGAAATGACCACAACTATAAGGCAAACAAAGATTAAACAGAAATTTAAAAGCTATGAAATATTTAAAGGGCGAGATATCTAACCAGCACGTAAATGCAAGACCGGTAAGCCGTAACCGCAGCCAAACAACAGCAAAGCTCCTCAAGTGGGAAGAGAAAACCTACACACAAATTGAATTATTAGAATGACGCATGCAACTGCTAAAAAAAAAAAAAAAAATTAAAGATGGAACAAAGACGCTCCCATGACAACTAACGAAGAGTCGCAAACAACTGAACACATTCATCGGTGAACAAAAGATCCATGAAGGCACGCAAAAAGCAATAAAAGTCATCTAACGATGGACAAATAAATAAAAACCAATATAAGTAAAACAACAACCATCAGAACAAAATACAATAAATTATCCCAAGAGAATCACCCAAAACATAAGCACACACCAAAAAACGCATACTCACTCTCAGAATAAAAACAACATAACGGATGGAAAACAGTTCAACAGAAAACGAAGATTCTCCCATGACAGTTGATTAAACACTACAAACACATCAACATAATCAACACCTAACAAATAAATTAATGAAGCCACAGAAAACCATAACAACAATTGGCTAATGATGCACAAATAAATAAAAAGCAAGAATCTAACCAAAACAGCAACCATGAAAAGCAACAAACAATAGGGTGTCCCAAATAAAACCTCCAAAACACAGACACAAATGAAAAAAAATGTAGGATCACCACCGCAGTAACAACCAAGATGACCATAAACAAAAACAGGCAAAGGCACATATAGTGTAATCTGTACAGAGGGACTGAAAAAATGAAAGAGTAACACAGAAGCAAGAAAGACAGAAAATAAGAGCAGAAGAGCAGCCAAAAAAAAGAGAAAATAGCACATATATCTTCCAAACCTCCTAATTCAATAATTCAATGCCATTTCTTATACTTCCAATGAAAAGATGGACAATTGAACCAGAACTAATCAATAAATCAACCACTAAAAAAAAATCCATTCCAGATTGGATAAAAAATGAGCGATTAAATAGGGACAAAAGTGGTTCAAAACAGGCACTTGTCTTCTGAATGAAACAAAACCGCAACACGAGGAAAATATGTTAACAACGGAACCATACATGTGAGGCAAGTTGGTTTGACATGAAAACAAAAAGTGAAATTGTCGACTTAAAAGTCACGCATTATTGTTTAAGAAATATGTCAGCGCGTTCATTCTTCTAAGATAATGATGAATCATGGCCAGCTGAGACCTTATTGTCAAAGATCTCCTCTTGTAAATCAAATGTAATTTTGCTTGAAGGTATATCTTTATAATTAGACCTAGCATTTTAAACCCAACCCGTTAACCCGACACAATCCGATCCGCTAAAATTAGTATTCGGATGAGTATTTAACGGCTCAGGTTGCTAACAGGTCAACCGATTAACCACCTATTAAATAACAGGTCATTTTGGGTCAACTCGCGAAACCCGTTAGCACCTGTTAACATCCGTTAATGAGGGTTTTTGTGTAATTTCAATAGTTAAAATAGGAAGCCCACAAACTCAAAGCCTATCTCTGCCACACTTCAAGGAGGTCGCCGAAAGGCTCCAGGACTACATTCCTAGCTCAAAATGGCAACAGACGACTCTTTCTTCTCCTCCAATGGCTCTGACACTTCGTCTCAGCCACTTTCTCGAGAGCGAGTCAAGCTTCTCTCCTCCAACAACGGCAACTCGTCCTCTGGCTTGCCGGATCGAGATCCTTCCTTCAAGTGCTTCTCTATCTTGGACTTGAAGAAGGCCATGGCAGGTCTCTGTCAAACGGCGAAAAGGATGGATAATGGAGGTAACTGTCAAAGTGGATTGATTCCATTGGTTTTGCAATTGGCATTGAGTATTGGATTTTTGAAAAGGATGAACATAAATGCACCACCAACTATTGTAAATGAAATCTGAATGTGAGATCTTATCTGTACATTAAAATGTGTAATTTGAATTGGAATGCAAAATTAAACCAAAAAAAAAAAAATTGTTAATGGGTGTTAACGGGTGAAACGGATGATCAATGAGCTTAACGGGTTGGGTTTGGGTGATCCGTTAGCTTAATTGATTAGGTTCGGGTGATTCATTAACTTAACGGATCGGATGAAACTCGACCCAAACCCAATAAACCCGACCTATTTACAGGTCAATTTATAATAACCCATAACCCAGAACAATGTTTAAAAGCCAATTTATACACTAAAAACTACATTACTTCACGTCTCTTCTAGAAGGTAACTTTTTGTTCTAATCCATAACCTAGAACAACGTTCAAAACCCCAATCTGATTTTTATCTGGGTACGAACTTCTATAATTTCCAAATCACAGAATTCCAGTATGGGTATCACAACTCGTAACTTATGTTTTAGAGGTATCACAACTCAGTAGGGATTAGTCACTACCTTGCAACCTTTTGGGTTTTAAGCATCATCGTATTCTAAACAGTTAAACTATCACATCATCTCTACTATAGAGACAACCAATTAAATTACAATAATCTAATTATTGATTAATAAAGAACAATGTTTTGTCAAACAAAACATTCATCCATCTCTACTATAGTGACGGATTTAAGTTCCTTAAAATTGGAATGTAAAGACAATCTTTAGTATTTTCCAATTTCTTTGGTAGTTCATATGAGGAAGTAAGTACAATCCGCTTTCGCAGAGATCTATATTTTATTCACTTTCCGAATGTGAAGTACTTTCTCTTCTCTCATTAATCTTCTACCTTTTATTAGCACACTTTTACAACAATTGTAAAACATAGTTACTAATACAGAATCAAACATTCAAGTAGAAGAACCAACTGTTTTGAACTATTCAAGAACATTTTACAACACCTTCGAAAGGTGCGTTCTTGACACTTGCAAGACATTTCTTGCAAATACCCCTTCCAATGTCCATCCTTTCATAAAGAAAGTTTGTTCCCTTGGAGTTATTTTGCCTTCTTCATTTGACTTCTCCTTTGACTACAATAGTCATGGTCCCTAAACTCCCACTATCTCTCTTGAAACTTATTTCAATTGTGTTATACACATCAAACAATTTGGAGAGTGTGTGGTTATCGTTCATTAAATAGTTTACAATAAACTTAGTGAACCATTAGGATAGGGACACAAAGGTGAAGTCCTTGCCTAGTTTCCGTCTCATTAAGTGGTTTAACACTTCAACACTCAATGATTCAAAATCATTATAAGTCCATGTTGATGGACTATTTTTGTCAACCAACCATTATGTTCTAAACACAATTACAAACTTTCAAGAGTTGTTCAAGGCAACTCTCATTTCTTCATACAACAATTTGTAAGTGAAGAATCATGGCACATAAAGTGTCCATGCCCTTGTGCTTACTTCAAAAGTTCCTTGTTTATGTAACAAAGAAACAAGCACTAATGTTTGCATTGATTAAGGGTTGTTCAAAGCAACTCTTATTTCTTCATACAACAATTTGTATTTGAAGAATTATGACATTAAAAGTGTTGTCCTCTTTATGATAGACATATCTAACATATTCTTCCAATGATACATTATCAATAGGAAGATTGTGAGGATGAGACTACTTAGTTACATCTACAAGCCATTAAAGACAATCTATGGGATTGTAGAACTAAGTCCGGAAATTAAAGCATTCGGCTTTTCTTTGTCAAGTTTTGGATAGCGTTTGCAAATATATTGGTAAACAAATACATAACGAATATAAATTGATTGATTTTAAGTCATTTGATTCGGGTCTTTAAATCAAATAGCACCACCCACTATTTTTGGCAAATTCCATATCCCTCATCGGAATTCGAGAGTTTTGGATGAAACTCTGAGTAGGGTATGGGAGGCTCACTATTACCAAGCCCACTTCACGATGATACGATATTGGCTAGCATTAATAATAATGAGAGAGTACGCTTACTCATTTGCATCTCTTGCAAGTACCCATCTTATTTGGCCTCTAGAGAATGTTGCCTCACAATGATATGATATCGGCGCCATTGCACTTAGTTAAGTTATTCCCACCATGCTTAGTTCATGAAGGGGTTCAAGAATAGCCTCACAATGATATGATATTGGCCATCCTCGTTGCCTACACTCACCTCATCATATGCGTATAGACTCCTCCTGAGTGTAAGCATGCACTTTGTACTCCCCCATGATAGGGTGAAGCCGGTGTACAAGTCACAAACGATTGGAGCCTACCACGGTGGAAGGTCACGAAGAGATATTCAAAGCATCTCTCGCTTATCAACTTAATAATGGTTTGGTTGAGGGTTTTAGGTCTCATCACATAAATATTCATTTTAATCTAATTAAAACAATTTTGATCCTATTACAACTATTGGTCCATTTGATTGATTTAGTTGTATATAATACTCCCACTAAGCTTTTAAAACGGTTTTTAAAGCAAGAGTATATGATACTACTAACATAAGGTTTGCATTCATTGATGGATGATAGGAGCATATTCATGCGACTTAAATGGCTTGTTCTCGTGCATTTACGTTATGTTTCTTTAGTTATTTTAGTACTTTAAGCTATTTTCGTGTGTTTATAGGTCCAAAGGGCTAAAGGAGCAAAAAGATGTATTTTGGAGACTTTTGGAGCACTTTTGGGCTAAGGATGGATAGCTTATGCTTGGAGCCAAAGTGTTGGACGAAATTGAAGACCTAATTGAAGACCAAAGTGTTGGAACCTTGTTCTCTTTAGTTTTAGGACATTTAAAACCTTTCCTAATCCCCGGTCCAGAATGATCCCTACTTGCACCTATACTACAATTGATAAAAAGAGGGTTTAATTTGAGTGTCAAGTAATTCTCGCATCAAATTTTGGCGCCGTTGCCGGGGATTAGCAACTTTGCTAATCCCTTGGTTCTTTTCTTTTTTTTGGTTTAGTTTTTTTCGTTTTAGTTTCTAAACTTAGTGTTGTTTTCTTTGTTTGTTGTTACTTTTGATATTTGATTTAGTTCTCTTTCTTTGATTTTAGGTACTAGAGAAGTAAGATATGGATTTTGCTAGCATTCAAGCTCAATTGGCAAATCTTACTTCTAAATTGTCGCCGTATGCCGAAAGGACCACAATGCAGAGTGTCCCTACATTTGGTGCTTCATATAGGCAAGGATTTCAAGCCAATCAATGTCCACAAAGAGATTGGAGGGATCATTCAAACTCTATATGGTGGGAAGATCAACAAGTTCAACGTGAAGCATATTGGCAACCATATGAGGAGTTCTATTCAAGACCTATGCAGCCACCACAACTTCATATGCAATATGCTCAATTAAATTCAAGTTCGCCAATAGATTATATTCAAATTCTTAATGAAATAAATTCTTTGGCGCAGGGGTCACAAAATCAAGCCAAGGAGGCTCAGCAAGAAGCATATTGGCAACCGTATGAGGAGTTCAACACAACACCTATGCAGCCACCACAACCTCCCCCACAACAATTCCAATCAAGTTCAAGTATGTCCATGGATAATGATAAAAATTTTCAATTACTAACCTCTTTGACGCAGGACGAACAAAATCAAGACAAGAAGTTGGGTAAATTGGACGAGCAATTTGGGCAGATTATGGAGTTCATGAAACAAATTCAAGAGCAAAGTGAACTTTCCAACTCAACTATTGAAAACTCGAAGGAAGATTTTGAAATCCATAATGCTATCACTTTGGGAAGTGCTATGGAGGTTGGAGCTGACCTAAAAATGTCCAAACATAGCCTAGAAGTGGATGAAGAGCTGCTAATTGAGGAGGAGGAAGAAGACATGCACACGGCAAGGGTAGAACAACCCTTGCCGCAGCCCCCTAAGCCCTCTAAACCACCCACCACCAGTAAGGACGTCCCAATTCCATGTTATTCTGATGTTATTCCACCCAATGTCCCTTTTCCTAGCAGGTTTTTGATTCCCAACCCAGAAGAGAGTAAAGAGGACATCGTGGAAGCCTTCCCAAAGGTGCAAAATGCTATTCAAATTCTTGGTGCAACACAGCAAGTTTTAGATGGTGTTGAATTCTTCAAAGGACTTTGTACACCAAGAAGAATGATTCAAGAGAAGGTAGTGGCTGGAGAAGATGTAGAAGGCATCAAAGAGGACATATTTGAAACCACAATTCCCAAGGAAGTTGGATTTTATGACACGGGACAAGTCATAACTTTCGAAGGGGTGTTTATTATGGAGTTCATTTTGGAGCATACAGGTAAGTCGCCTCCCCGAATTTCAATTTTCTTTTATACTAACATGTGGTTAATGATTCAGGCACCCAATCTGGAATTTAAACTATTACCGGATCATTTCAAGTATCACCGCCCATTCAAAGATAAATTCCATGCCGTTTGATTTTATTTAAAAAAAAAAAAAAAAAAGAAAAAAAAAAAAAAAGAAAGATACTAAACATGGAGAAAGGTGGAGCTTCACAAAGGTTGTTTGCGTGAAGCCCCACTACGAGGCACAGAAGCGGAAGGCGCAGAAGCGGGAGGCACAGAAGCGTGAGGCATCGAAGCGGAAGACATCGGAGCGGGAGGCATCGGAGCTAGAGCATTCCAGGCCTCAATACTTGGCCAAGCGCTGGATGACCCAGGAAAAAGGTGCCTCTGGAGATAAGATGCAAGCCTTTGACGGTCATTGTGAATTCGACCCTCAGATTCTTGCAGCTCATCAAGCTTCCTCTTCATCCCCGACGAATAGTTATTTGCAAGCACATGCAAACTTCTATTCTCGTACTTAAGCTGCTGGATCTCTTGCTTAAGTCTTTCCACCTCTGCCATCAACGATTCCACCTGACGGGAGCGGGCAAGCAGGCGTAGGCCCATGTTGGACACAGAGCTCGCACACTGAACACTAAGTGCGAGGGACTCTTGAACGGCCAACTCATCGGACCGTCCTGACAGCAGCCTACTATCTTTTGGAGTGAGGAGGTTTTTAGCTACTATTGTAGCTGTTGTGGCGTCCTGCATCACAGAGTCTTCACCTGAAAGAGGACCGTTAGAAGATAAAAAAGAAGGGCGCCATACATTACCTTGACGGGGCGCAACCGGATCGCTGCTGAGACTCAAATCTAAGCTAAGGTTCGATGAGTTTGCCATTTTTTTCAAAAGTGTTCAAAGAGAAGGGGTGGATGGAGTTAAAAATTTCACAAAGGGCCGGAGTCGAGTTTCAGGAATGGGAAATCTTCAGAGTGTGTATGTTGGCGGTGATCGATAGCTCTATAAAATGCCAAGGCGACGCGTCCACCGATTCAAAGAGCCGGATTTTCCGGCGTAAGTTAGGCGACGCTCCCTCGGCTTTTCAGAAAACGCGTTCAACTTTGTCAAAAGATTTCTGACAAAGCTGAAAACACGTGGAGGCCATCATCGCAACTACACGTCTTTAGCCGACAAGCGCAAAGTTCGGCGACGCTTTCTCTGCTTTTCAGAAAACGCGTGCAGCTTTGTCAAAAGGAGCCGCATCTGCACTACCACGTGTCGTTCAGAAAGAGAAGGGGCGTCGTTCAGAAATCGAAGGGGCGCCTGCTCAGAAATCGAAGAGGCGTATTCAAAGATCGAAGAGGCGTATTCAAAGATCGAAGAGGCGCCACTATTTCAAAAAGCCGGAATTGCGGGATCAAAACGTTTGTCGACAAGGGTAAAAAGTACCACCACTTGATATTATCTCTATATATGTCGACCTTCGTCTTTTATGGCAGGGCAAACCTGAAGAAAATGCCCAACTCTCCCTCACCTCTGAGGGCGCACTCCCAGCAAAGCCTTTCAAAATACTCAATTCTTTCTTCTTCCCCAAAGATGATACCAGATGCCTGGAGTACATATGACCCAGGAGGAAACGGCGGATTGAAGCATGTGCTGATTCATTCACCGCTTCTTCAAAGCAAAGGTATCTCATATCATCAAGGTCAAAAGCAAAAGTATCTCATATCATGCTCTTTCCCTGTCTTTTTCTTTGTCCTTGTTCTTACTCGCATGGCAAAGTAAAAGAAGCAATCAGCCGGCACTTGGAGTCAATCTTCCGATCTGGAGCCAACTGCCTGGAATCTATTCCTGATTGCTTACCTAGCGTTGCTCTCGAGTAGTCATCTTCAACGGTTGATACACTTCCGGAGAAGGGACCACTTCTGCAAAGGGGAGCGAGTAAGGCAAGTGAAAATGATACATTGAAGCATGTGGAGACAAACATAGGCTGAGTTATCCTCCAACCCTTTTCAATACGAATTGGAAAGATTGAACAAAGAAACAGACCAAAAGGGTAAGCTCAGACCTTCGGGGGAGACCAAAAGAACCATCCTGCTGCCCAGTTCAAGAAGTAGCACAAAGGAAAATCAATGATGGGCGGAAACCAGTTCGAGAGTAAGCCTGTGGAATCATCAAGATCAAGCCTCAATGCAATCAACAAAGAGAAGAGGGAATTTACACTCCATAACCAGATTTGCGTCCCTAAACTCTTCTCTTTGTTAATTACATTCTGCCATGTTTAGTATGTTTAGTTGTTGTTTGTGTGTTTACTTATGTTTTGTGTGAATCTATGCTTAAAACATTGAGGACAATGTTTGATTTAAGTGTGGGGGGGGGGGGGGGGGGGGTAACTAAGTATGTTGATGCAAATTCGTTGAATTTTATCACCCATAACTTCAAGTGTTGTTCCTTGCTGTTTTAAATGTTTTTAAGGTGTTTTTAAACTGTTTTAGCGTATTTTGTTTTATAACTCCGAAAATCACATAAAAATTTGAAAAACATTTTTTTTGAAAAGCCTAAAAAGAGTGTTTTGAGTTGTTTTTGTGTCTTAGGGAACCTTCCAACGTTTTGATGAGGATTTGGTTTGTAATTGCATGACTGTTAAAAAGAGTTATGTACATAGAGAAAAGTTTGATTTACTCTTGGTTTATGCTTAGTTATGGTTATAATGTATGACTTCACATGCAATCATAAAAGAAAAATTCGTTTTTGTAACATGCTTGAAGGAAGGAACTCAAACAAACGCTACAACCCTGTGAGACTCGAGCCATTACCTTCTTTGGAGAGTTATTTTCTGTGATTCTTTGTTTTCTAAAGTTGTTGAATGATCTCATTATTCCTTGCTTGGTTGCTACTTAGAATGCAATTGTATCATGATAGAACTAAATGCTAGAACTTATATCCGTTTCATTCAAAGCATGATATTGAGTTGCATAACATATATCAAGATGAAGTTGTGTAGTTGCCACCATAGCCAAATAGCCTTACTTCCCATATTTCGTATATATTGTAAGTCTTAACACCGTTGAGCCTCGTTTAACCTATTTTCTTTGCTAACCATATCACCCCTTACCTAGCCTAGATTAGGACCATCCGTACCCTTGTTCTTAAAAGATAGTGAGCATGACTTAAATGAATTCCTTTTGAGTACATTTTGCAAGAAAATGAGTGTGGGGGAGTAAAAGTTTGTTCTTAAGTTTGTATGTATTGAGAGTCAAAAGAAAAAAAAAAAAAAAAAAAAAAATTGTGAAAAACATATGAAAAAGAAAAACAAAAAAGAAGAGAAAAGAAAGAAAGAAAAAAAAAAAAAAAAAAAAGAGCTTGTTCCCCCTTGTTGTTCAAAAGTTGAGTTTTCATTCAAAAGTGAATTCTACGTTAATTCAAATGCTTTGCTCGCTATTTCTTTAAGAACCTTTGTTTTCCATATACCTTCTTTGTTAGCCAAACACCTTTAGCCCCGTTACACCCCTTTGACTTCTATCTTGATCGTTATGTGTTCAATAATGTGGAGTTTGAAATTGATATGAGCTTATGGAATCACTGGTTC
This sequence comes from Pyrus communis, assembly GCF_963583255.1. Classification (NCBI taxonomy): domain Eukaryota; kingdom Viridiplantae; phylum Streptophyta; class Magnoliopsida; order Rosales; family Rosaceae; genus Pyrus; species Pyrus communis. Next base: position 2,639,406 of record NC_084813.1, read on the forward strand.
TCATTCTAAGTAGTAGCATTCCATTCATGAGATCATATTCATGTCATTATCGTAAATCCAGAAAATGCTTTCCTTGTTATAACATATGTGAGTGTTCGTCTACATGTTTACATCAATCTTCTCACATATAACTAGTGTAGGGTGTGTAGTCAGAAAATCTGTGTGAAAAACGAGTGCATATCTTGTAAGGATTTGAGCAATTTCTCTAAGGCATGTTACTACATTCGAAATGTGTTTTAAATGCTTAATTGTGAACTAGTATGTGGTGACTATGATTAAGAATGTACTTAAGTGTAATGATGGCAAAAATCTGTGGGAATGATGATTTTTAACTTGTCATGTGCTTTGGAAATCCCTAAGACGGTTGTTGGAAGGTTTAGGTTGTGTTTTACTTGTTTTGTTTCGTTTGGTTTTGTTTTGTTTTTCTTTCTGTTTTGCTCGAGGACTAGCAAAAGATAAGTGTGGGGGTATTTGATAGGAGCATATTCATGCGACTTAAATGGCTTGTTCTCGTGCATTTACGTTATGTTTCTTTAGTTATTTTAGTACTTTAAGCTATTTTCGTGTGTTTATAGGTCCAAAGGGCTAAAGGAGCAAAAAGATGTATTTTGGAGACTTTTGGAGCACTTTTGGGCTAAGGATGGATAGCTTATGCTTGGAGCCAAAGTGTTGGACGAAATTGAAGACCTAATTGAAAACCAAAGTGTTGGAACCTTGTTCTCTTTAGTTTTAGGACATTTAAAACCTTTCCTAATCCCCGGTCCAGAACGATCCCTACTTGCACCTATACTACAATTGATAAAAAGAGGGTTTAATTTGAGTGTCAAGTAATTCTCACATCAATGGACTATATAGTTGCCTTAGGGCCTTAGGATGACTATGAACCTTTGATTCGATTCAACACGAGCCTAGTGTTGAATCTCGGTCTAGGGATGGTGATTGATTTTAGTTACGCGTTTAATCACATTAAGGCGTGTTGTCTTATTGGGCGTTGGACCCAACTACTCCAATTTCATGCATATCGAATAAAACAAGAAAGGAGTACTTCAAAGTAAATAAGAGCTTATGCTCTTTTACAACAATTGATCAAATCAAATTACAACCAAAATTTAATCTACACATTCCCATGGTTCAAACAAATTTCAAACGGCCTTTCACATAGCTCAATTATAGTAGGCTTAGGTTCATAATCACCCTTTCTTTAATTAATTAACGCTTTAACTAATTAAACTTGAATGCAACATTTTCATTTGGTTTTTGTATCCATAGAATTGATTTAAATGGAGCTAAATGAAATGAAAATCCAATTCTCATTTAAAGAGACAAAACAATTTTGTTCTCTACCTAATTTGGGCCAAAATGCTATGACCTCAACTTGTTTGGGCCATAGTGCAATTAACCTCAACTTTTGGGCTATTTTGCAAAAACTTGAACTTTTGGGGTCACTTTGTAAAAACACAAAAGTCCACTACTTCATGTAATTACAACTAGAACCCAAAAATTTCCACAAAAGCTAAAACTTCATTAAAGGAGCAAAACAATTTGTCCTTTTAGTGATTTTGGACCTTTACGTAAAAACGTAAACTTTTGGATCAAAGTACAAATACACAAAAGTATCAAAACTTTATGTAATTGCATAAAAGCCCCACAAGGACCCTAATTGAGTAGGGTGGCCGGTTTTGAAGCAAAGTAATAAAAAAAAAATTCAAAGTTTTTGTAAGTGGGGTGTGTGAAATGGAATAAATCATTACACACCTACCCACTAAAATTTCTTTAATTTTTCAAAATAAATATCTAATATATTTAAACATAAGAAATATTTCAAAACAAAAACTTTATGAAATAAATCAAAACTTTGAATCAAAACACCAAACCTTTTGTTCTTGGCAAGAACATATCAAGAACAATGAAGAACATTCATGAAAAACCCATAAGAGCTCCATGAACATTCTTCACCCAAAAACATCCCAAAACCACTCAAACTTAAGGGAAATAACATACAACCATACTAGGGTATATAGGGGTTCCAAAAGTCACTTTAAAACACTTTTAACAAGTCAAACAAGAACCCAAAAATCCACCCTTTGGATTTGGCCGAATTTCCCCAAAAACATGGCACCAAAATTTAGCTCCAAAATTCATGCTCATATGAACTACATCTACAACATTTGAGATGGCAAATTTTCTAACAAAATTTACATTCAAAGAAGCAAGAATAAAGCTTGTAACAATTACAACATTCAAATCACAAACTATGAACTACAAAACCTAAAAGGATTCACCAACTACTAGACTTAGGCTCTGATACCACTTGAAGGAAGATTTGTGAAAAACAAGTTCATTTGAGCAACATCAACAACATGCAATTAACAATTAAAAGGCGGAACCATGTTTATATGCACTCAAAAACAAAACTTAACCCATGAACTTCAAAGCCTAGTAGATAGGTGAACCAAGACTCAACTCAAAACAAAGTGAGTTGAGAAATCAATACCTTTGTAGATTCCTCTTTGCATAAGCAAAGGCTAATCACCCAAAGAGAGGGCCTTTATTCCTTGCATCTTAGATCCATGGATTTGGATGGATGAAAAGGTTTCTCCAAGTTCCCAAAATTGAGAACCTTTAAGTCTCCACACCAAGGCATATTGTAGAAGAAATGAGTGACCTAGAGGAAGTAAGATTGCTAGCTATTTTCCTCTAGGGTGGCCGGCCTCTTTGAGAGCAAAGAGAGGTTTGTGTTCTCATCTTTTCTCCAAAAGAAACCCTTAATGAATTTTGGCTATAAAGTCATACTTATTCCTTAATTCATTTGAGTGGCAAACTTGTAAATAAGTCCAAAACCACTCCTTCTCTAACATGGCCGGCCATATGGGATTTATTGGGCTATTTGGGCCTTTGTGAATCATTATTCATTAAGTTGTCACACAACTTAAGTCAATGGACTTGACGTTCGAAGCCCATTGGGCCTTAAGGTCCAAAACTATCCCAAGGTCTTTTAACGAACTTATTCGTTTGATTAATAATCATATTAATTAATCCTTGCCATAAATAATTAAACCATTTAATTATTCTTACTCATCTCCGTTGAATCTTCAATCTCTACCTTACACGGTGTACGATCCATTAGGTTCTTTTTAGCGAGGCAGTGGGCGATTCAAACTCTTTCAAATCGATTGTGAATTGAAACTTACTTTCAATTCTCCCTTTAGTGTTTATACACGTTTAGGGCTTCCACAAACCATGAGTGACACCTAGCAGCATATCATGGTTACCCAAGCTAATCAGAAGAGGTGGAGAACCTATTCAGTTTAGGATTACAAATGCAATACGGTCTTTCTCTAATACAATACTCTTGACCACATTGTTTGGTTTGATAGTTTATTCATGTCTACTATCCAATGTGAATCTTGTACTTATATGATTACCTTGAATGTGATCTGGAACGCATTCCAACATCTCATTCATACTTTGGCCAGAGATTCTAAATCATATCATAGAGTATTCTCCCTCAAACAGTTTGAAGGTTAGAGATCCCTTGTTGCGCATTCACTTGCCTCCATGGCTAAGTGGCTTAACCCCGACGATGCCGTGGACACCCTGATAGAGTGACTTTTGACATAATCAAAGATCAAGTACCTAACCACAAGACAGCTGTGATGCCTCAGGTCAAAGGACTACTTTGCATTATCCCAACCATGAGTTCTCATGTGACATGAGTATGAGAACTCCTCGTTGATCGTGTAAAGTGAACTCATTCTCTATTGAGCACCTACATGCTTGTCTTGGTGTCACTCACACCATTGACTCGAGACTAGTCACTCTCACTGAGAGAAGACACAGCCCAATTGGCAATCCTATGATCAGGAACGTTTAGGATGTGTCTACGAAAGAATGGTCTCATGAATCTAACTTCTTTAGATCGCATTCTCCCAATCACATATTCCTTGGACTTATCGTTTAAGCATATAACATTTATATGAGACGGCTCAAACAATAATGTTTGCCCTTAATATTAAACTAGATTAGTTTAACATGTGAAATGTCCATAAAGTATTATCATATGATTGGTTTTAGGGCACATTTCCAACAATTGCTTCTTTCACTTTGCCATGCGAGTAAGAACAAGGACAAAGAAAAAGACAGGGAAAGAGCATGATATGAGATACTTTTGCTTTTGACCTTGATGATATGAGATACCTTTGCTTTTGAAGAAGCGGTGAATGAATCAGCACATGTATTTGTTGTGCTTGTCTCCACATGCTTCAATCTACCGTTTCCTCCTGGGTCATCTGTACTCCAGGCATCTGGTATCTTCTTTGGGGAAGAAGAAAAAATTGAGTATTTCGAAAGGCTTTGCTGGGAGTGCGCCCTCAGAGGTGAGGAAGAGTTGGGCATTTTTTTTTCAGGTCTGCCTTGCCATAAAAGATGAAGGTCGACATATATAGGGATTTCCCAATAGCAAGTGGTGGTACTGTTCTTTTACCATTGTCGACAAAAATTTTGATCCAGCAAATCCGGCTTTTTGAAAAAGAGTGCTGACTCTTCGATTTCTGAACGAACGCCTCTTTGATTTCTGAACAAACGCCTCTTCGATTTCTGAACAAACGCCTCTTCGATTTTTGAACGACACGTAGTAGTGCGGACGCGGCTCTGTCAGAGATCTTTTGACAAAGTTGCACGCGTTTTCTGAAAAGCAGAGATAGCGTCGCCGAACTTTACGCTGGAAATTCCGGCTTTTTGAATCGGTGGTCGTGTCGCCTTGGCTTTTTATAGAGGTATCGATCACCTCCAACATGCACACTTTGAAGATTGCCCATTCTTGAAAATTGTCTCCGGCCCTTTTAGATTTTACTCCATCCAACCCTTCTCTTTGAACACCTTTGAAAAATGGCTAACCCATCTAACCTTTGCTTAGATTTGAGTCTCAGCAGCGATCCGGTTGCGCCCCGTCAAGGTAATGTATGGCGCCCTTCTTTTTTATCTTCTAATGGCCCTCTTACAGGTGAAGACTCCATGATGACGGATGCAACAACAACTACGATAGTAGCTAGGAACCTCCTCACTCCTAAAGATAGTAGGCTGCTTTCAGGACGGTCCGATAAGTTGGCGGTTCAAGAGTCCCTCGCTCTCAGTGTTCAGTGTGCAGGCTCTGTGTCCAACATGGGCCAACACCTACTTGCTCGCTCCCGTCAGGTTGAATCGTTGATGGCAGAGGTGGAAAGTCTCAAGCAAGAGATCAAACAGCTTAAGCACGAGAATAGAAGTTTGCACGTGCTTGCCAACAATTATTCGACGGGCATGAAGAGGAAGCTTGATGAGCTGCAAGAATCTGAAGGTCGGATTCAAAGTGACCGTCAAAGGCTTGCGGCTTATCTCTAGAGGCACCTCTTTCCTGGGTCATCTAGCGTTCCACCAAGTATCGAGGCCTCGAATGGTCTATCTTCGATGCCTCCTACTCCGATGCCTCCTGCTTTGATGTCTCCCGCTCCAATGCCTCGTAGTGGGGCTTCACGTAAACAACCTTTGTGAAGGCTCCATCATTCTGCCATTTTTTTTTTTTTTTTGTAACTTCCCGGAGATCAATACACAGCTTTATTTTATTCAGTGTATTGGGTTGCCTCCCAAGTAGCGCTTTCTTTTACGTTTTGCAGCCGGATGAAACCTTCATTTCTCACTTAGAGCCCACGGCATGCAATGGGATCTCCTCCATAACATGCCCTTTAACACTTCCATAATGCGGCTCACTGAATGGGAGGGGATAGTGATCCTCCCTGATGGTGATGTTTTGGTTCTGAACGTCCATGTACATGCTCCCACCACCTTGAGATTGATTGGGTACCTGCACCAAAGAAGGTAACAACCTATTAGTTGAAATGGGAATCGGAATTGGGATTGGAGACTTACTAGGATGTTGTGGCAATCCCCCAAGGACAGCCGCCCTCTCGCCAATTTTAGCACAAGGCACGGCCATATTGGATGTTTTTAGGGTAGTGGCATGCTCGTTGTGCTCCAATCCAATTCCTTCCTTGATGGTGATTCTAGATGCATCCTTCTTGATTTGTGCGGATCCTTTCGGCCTTATGTCCTTATGCACATCTATGACAAAACAAGAATGAACATCATTAGTATTCTTAATAGATTCAGAAACTTTAAAATTAATCATATCACCACCAAACTCCATAGTTAAGGATCCTTTGGCCACGTCAATCTTGGTGTGAGCTGTTTTCATGAACGGTCGTCCAAGTAAGAGTGGCGATGGTGGAGAGTGGGTTGCATCCTCCATGTCAAGCACATAGAAATCTGCAGGAAATCAAGTGGTCCACCTGCACCAGAACATCTTCCAAAACTCCTCTCGGGTATGCATTAGATCGATCAACTAATTGAATAATGACACCATCATTTTTAAGATCTCCTAGATTCATAGATGCATAAACAGAGTATGGCATGACATTAATTGATGCACCTAAATCTAGCATAGCATGTTCGAACCTTTTATTACCAATTACACAAGGGATGGTGAAACTACCTGGATCTTTGCATTTAGGTGGTAACTTTCTTTGCAATATTGCAGAGACATTCTCACTTACATGTACCACTTCTTTTTCCTGAATCCGTTTCCTTGTTGTGCAAATCTTTTTCAAAAACTTCGCATACTTCGGGATTTGCTTTATTGCATCAAGGAGCGGGATATTGACATGCACCTTCCTAAACGTCTCCAGGATGTCTTTTTCATCCTCCTCTTTCTTGGCTTGCATAAACCTGCTAGGAAAGGGCACATTTGGTGGAATCACGTTAGAAACCATTGAGTTTGGACCTACCTTACATTTGTTGGACGGCCTAGGAGCTTGAAGTGGTTGTGGCAATGGTTGCTCCACCCTTTCCGTGGCTTTGCCCTTCCTCTCTTCCTCTTACAACAGCTTTTCCTCCTCTTCTTGGCTTGATTTTGGTGGTTGTGAGGTAGTTCCAACTTCCTTGCCACTTCTTAAGGTGATTGCATTGGCGGTTTCAAAGCCACCCTTTGGATTGACCACCGTAGTGCTTGGTAACTTACCATTTTCACGAAGTTGTCCCAAAAATTCGGCCATTTGGCCCATTTGCTTCTTTAGCTCATTAACCTCCTTTGCTTGGTTCTGCATTCCCTGCACCATTGTGGTTAGTAACTGATATGTTTTATCGTCATTCATAGACGTACCTGAGTTGGTTTGGGATGATTGTGCTTGAGGAGGTGGTTGTGGTGCCATTGGCCTTGGAAAGAAACCCGGAGGTTGTCGGAATCCACTTTGTTGGGCAGGTTGTTGTGCATCTCTCCATCTGAAATTTGGGTGGTCTCTCCAACCTGGATTATATGTGTTAGAATATGGATCGTTCCTCGGTTGGTTTTGATTCCCATAGCCCATGGCATTGGCAGATTCCCACCCTCCATTCTCAATCGATTGAGGGCATTGATCAGATTGGTGTCCTTGAATGGAGCATACACCACAAATTGTAACTCCTTGCACTTTGGGGCCTTCAACAAACTGCGACAACATAGACGTAAGGTTAGCCATTTGGGATTGTAACTCAGAAATAGAATTTACCTCATTTACATGATGTGGCCGTGGGGTGTCTCTCTGCCCAACACCTTCATATTGTTGTGCATTGAGTGCTCGATTAGCAATGAGAGTTTTGGCATCCCTGGGTGTCTTGTCCACTAGAGCTCCTCCCGCGGATGCATCCAACATTTGCCGTTCAAGTGGTAGAAGACCTTCGTAAAAATATTGAAGAAGTAGCTCCTCCTTCATTTGGTGTTGTGGACATGAAGCAACAAGAGTTTTAAAACGTTCATAATAAGTTGGAAAAGTTTCACCTTGGCTTTGATGAATTCCACCAATCTTCTTGCGAAGAAGAATGGCTCGTGATGTGACAGTGCCGAGAGCTCTGATGAATTCCACTAATCTTCATACTCTCCCATGATGTGACAGTGCCGAGAGCCAACTCATACAACCAATCCTTGGCCTTCTCTAACAAAGAAAACGGAAAAGCCTTCATCTTCAATATGTTGCTGTCCACGTTCACCGGTGTCATACTTGAGCATACGACTTCAAACTCCTTTAAATGCTTATTGGGGTCCTCCATTGATAACCCATGGAACTTGGGTATATGATGTAGCAAGCTCGACTTCAACTCAAATTCATCGGTCTTCTCAGGGGCTGCCCTAGGGTATTGGATGCAAAGAGGGGCTGCATTGGCCAAACCCGAGGCAGAAAGCTCTTTGATGGTTCGATTGTCCACTGCCATGGTTGGTACTTCCTCTTCAACCTCAATTTCAACTTCTTGCTCCTTTAATTCAGGTTCGGGACTAGGAGGATTAGACGCTTGTGATTTCTTTTTCCTTCTCAAATTCCTCTCGAAATCACCGTCAAAGTCGGAGATATGCTCACGAACAGGTTGTGAGCCACGGGTCATAAACTAGTATCTACACACAAGAGCAAACAAGATAAATAACCAACTTAATAGACTCGACACAAGTAAGGAAATAAGGTGCCACACACGGCACAAAAACAAAACACACACACACGGTGCAAAAGAAAATTAAAACAAAACAAAAACTAAACAATTTAAACAAGACTCAAGACAAAGGATTAGCAAATATGCCAATCCCCGGCAACGGTGCCAAAATTTGATGCGAGATTTATACGCACACAAATTAAACCCTATTTGTGACAATTGTAGTAATGATGTAAGTAGGGATCGTTCTAACCGGGGATTAACTAGGGGTGCTAATCTACTTTGAATTTACTCAAAAACACAAAAACTAAACTTAAAGACTCTTAACAAAACTACTATGACTCAAAACAGATTTGAAACACTCAAACTGCCTAAAACAATCAAATTGACTCAAACAGAAACTAGAACTTAATTTGGACGAATTTGAAAGTGTTTATGACTCCAAATGCTTAAGAACACAAAATAAACAGATTTGAATGACTAAGACTCAACAAAATATGGGGGGATTGTGTTTGGACAAGATTAAATTAAATGGACAGATTATAATTAAAACAGATTGTAAAACAAAATGTGATGAATCAATGGATGATGGAATAGCTAAAGGGTTCTTCTCCACACATGTTACACTTGCATACAAGATGATTTTCAGTTGGTCTTTCGATAAATTATTAAACTCAACACCCCGGGTTAATTAGGTCCACTTAAATTAACCATCAAGTTCTCCTTAAGTTAATGAATTGGATGGGTTTGCGCAACGCAATTCACAACATTCTCCAAAAGTCCTTTACGTGAAAAGCACAATAAAGATACAATCAAAGATCATTAAGTATCATGAAAACTATAAGTGTTGACGAGGCCTTCGTTGCTATGATGAGCATGAAACTAGTGCCAAGAATTCATTTAACGCGATTGTTTATAAGCAACCTCCACTACTTGTGAATATAAGTTCATAACGATTAGGTGAAACTCACTTATATTCTAGCGTCATATTCATGCATGAAAATTAAGCGTGCACTCTTAATAAACATACATAAATAAGTTATCAATCAAACGGTTAAACAAATTGAATCCACAACTTATGAAATTCCAACCAAAGGTAATCAATTCATATTGCAAGCATAAACATGGTTTCGAATCACCCCCTAGCTAAAGGGGGTTTAGTTCCTCATACGTACAAGACAAAGAGAATTGAAATTAAACATTGAAATCAAAGAAACACCTAAACATTCCAACAACTCAAACTTGAATTGTATGAACGTTTAGGCCCTCTTCTCTTCCTCTTTGTTGAGGCACAAGGTCTAAGGAAATGTTTAGGGCTTTAGGTGTATGTGGAATGGAGTGGGGAGTGGTTGGAGATGGAAGCAATGGAGGAGAAAAGGTGCAGAAAATGGAAGGGGATGCATGGCAAAGAATGGGGGATTTTGTGATGGTGTGTTGTGTGATTGTTTTGTGGTGAATTGGAAATTGAAGAGTGAATGAATGCATGGGTTTTTATAGGGGGAATGGGAGAATATGTGGCTGCATGGTTGAATGATTAAAGGGTACATGTGGGTTGGAAATGCATGTGGAAGTTTGGCTGCAATGAAGGAGAAAAGCTGGAAATGTTGAATGGGAGTGCACGGCAAGGTTGGAGAATGAATGTGTGATGGTGTGATTGAATGATTAAAGTGCATGTGGCTGATTTATTTGAAGGGAATGCATGTGCAAAACAGCTAGGAAAAGTTGTGGAGTGGCTGGAATGAATGGTTATGCACGGCAATGGATGTTTGGTGCTGGAAATGAATGTGAAAGCATGTGCAATGACAGCTAGGTTGGTTGTGGAAAGCTGGAATTGCACGAGGGAAATGCATGTGCACGGTTTTGGTGTGGAGAAAGGGGTGAATGTGCATGTGGAATGAATATGTGGCTGCATGTGGATTAAAGGGGGAATGCTAGGTTGGAAATGCATGTGGATTAAAGGTTGGAATGAACATGAAATGCACGGCAAGGTTGTTGTTGGTGTGTTATGCATGGCATGGTTGGGATTGTGGTGCAATGATGAAAGAATAAGTGCATGTGGCTGAATTGGTGGTGAATGATTATGAATGCTTATGAATGCATGTGGATAAAAGAGGGGATATGGCTGCAAGGTTAAAGGGCTAGGGTTTAAGTACATAGAATGGGCCTAAAATAGGGTGGTTTGCATGGCAAGGGAAGGGGAGAAGGGATAAGCCATGGCAAGGTTATGTAATTGGGCTAGGGCCATTGTTTTGTGTCCTAAAGTGCCTCAATTTCGTCCAACACCTTGGCTCCAAACATAAGCTATCCATTCCAAGCCCAATTTTGCTCCAAAATGCACCTTTTTGCTTCCTTAGCCATATGAACCTAGAAACACACGAAAATGGCATAAAGGACTAAAATAACTAAAGAAACACAACGTAAATGCACGAGAACAAGCCAATTAAGTCGCATAAATATGCTTCTATCAAAAAACGGTTGAGAAACGAGTGAGAAAACGTAGGTTGCAGGTTTTCCAGTTTCTGGCGCCGGCGACGTCACCGGAGGCTCGCCGGAGAAGGTGACGGAATATTCCGTCAAATCTGACGGAATATTCCTGACGCCGTTGACGGAATCCGTTAGAAAAACGAAATATTCCTCACGGCGTCAATTGACGCCGTCAGCGTGCCAGGCACGTGCTTGCGCGTGGCCGGCGCGTGCGGCGGAGGAAAATTTTTCTAAAAATATGGTTGTGATCCTGAGGTTGTGTAGAGCACGTTGGTATATTCATTTGTCCATTTTGAGCAATGTATGAGAAGTTATTACGAGAAGTTGGTTATGTGCTTTTAAATTAACGTTTTTATAGTTATTTCGCATATAGGTGATACGTATCCCGAGGACGAGCGTGCGCACTCGAGGCAAGGGGGCTACGACCCTTCCACATACCAGTGAGTGGGCTTTTGGTTTTCCATATATACCTATATACATTTATTTTTCCAGAAATTGTTTAAAAAGGGTTAAGTGTTTTATGCCATGCACCATATTATTATCGTTTATGCATCATTGCATACATTAGTAGTGGTATACATGTACATATGCATATTTGGTGCTGTGGACGCACAGGTAAGTGCCAGGTAAGTGGTATACATGTTTATATTTCAGTAGTGGTTTGAGATGCTTAGAGAGCTCATAACCTGCACCCCCGGTGTTAGTGCTCCCGCCCAGAGTAGGGCACAGTCCTTCACGTGATATTCACCTCCCACACCACACGCTCAGCTTGGATCCAAGTTAGGTGCACAGTCCTGTTGTACAGACCACATTAGGTGGTTCCGACTCGTAGGTGACCCGCGATTATTCGAACAGTCTTCACGTGATCGTAGCACTAGAGCGTATATATCTTACACCCAGGCCTGGCGTACAGACCACTTTAGGTGGTTCCGACTCGTGGGCAGGTTCGGTTATTGAGTTTTGAGATTTGAGCTCTATATGCAGTCGTACAGGTCACGTTAGGTGACTCCGGCTGCCAGATTACATATGATTGATATGATTTATACCTGAGCACTTGCATTGTATTATGAGATTCCGACATGGCATATTCTTGAGCATGATTGACATATCTTTGAGCATGACTGGCATATCTATACATACGTATATATGTTATTTTCTGGGAAGTATACAGGTTTTACGGCGAGGGGTTAGAAAGTATTTTACTAAATGGTTTTAGAAAAGCTTTGTTTTGCCCACTCAGGCTTTTGTTTTGCGCCCCTCCAGGTTCTAGTTGCTTAGCAGTTTCGGTGGTTTCCCAGAGGGTTCTCCCGGCTTTTCTGACAGATACTCACCAGCGTAGGGTCACTTTCGGGTGTACTATTGTTGTATCTTTTCTTTTGGACTGCTGTAGGCTTGCTCTGAACTTGTGTCTCACATACGCTAGCACTTGTTTTAGTACTTTGTATGCTAGTTTTTAATTATTCGTACTTTTCATATTACTACTCTATTAGCTTCCGCACGTGCACATGGTTACGTCACCTTCGTGTGACGGCCAGCACGCCCTGATCTCGGTCGGGGTGTGTCAGCCCACCCCTTCCCCCTTAGTGTAGATAATATCATTTGTAAATAATAAAAAAAAAACCAATCATTTGACAACTTATTTATCACATTATTATCTGCGTGCGAAAGACCTTTTTATAACCGGCATTACACGCCTCTTAAGATATTTTGAACGTATTTTAAAATAGAGAAATTGAATCACATTATTGCTAGCCTATTGTGAAGTACTAATTAAAAAAAAAACAACACACAAAAAAAAAAAGCACAAAAAAACTAATTAAAATGATGAAGACATTTTTTTAATCACGGCATGCTACACTCGACTTACACGTTTTAAATGTATTTATATGCGTAAATTGACAAAATAAAAGTCAAATATTAGAAGTAAATGAATAATCTTAGATCATGCTTCAAGAAACCCCTTATAAACCAAGTAAAGCAGTTGAATTCACATAATAAAATCAGTCTCTATATAATTTACATTAAGAATAGAGAAAATAATATTTAATAAACAATTGATTGAATCACATTATTGCTAACTCATTGTGAGGCTAAGCTCACGCCCTCCCCCTTAGTGTGGATAATATAGTTTGTTAAAAAAAAAAAAAACAATCATTTGACAACTAATTTAATCACATTATTATCCGCACGTGAATGACCTTTTTGATAACCAGCATTACATGCCTCTTAAGATGTTTTGAAGGTGTTTAAAAATAGAGAAAATAATATTTAATAACAACTGATTGAATCACATTATTGCTAGTCTATTGTGAGGCTAAGCCCACCCTTTCCTCTTAGTGTAGATAATAACGTTTGTTAAAAAAAATAAAAATTGATAACTAATTTAATGTAATTTAATCACATTATTATCCGCATGGAAAAAAAAAACCTTTTTCATAATCAGCATTACACGCCTCTGGCCTAATCGAATAAATGGTCCTTACGGTCATAAGGTATTCGGAAGATAGCCCCTGTGGTAAAAAAATTCGGATTTAAACCCCTGTGGTCAACGTCTGTCAGGATTTATGCCCGAAATTAGAATTTCTGTCATTCCTCCGTTAGTAGCTTACAGGTGGGTCTCATGGGTAAGACTAAGATGGTCATTTCATCCTTTCCATTTCAACCCCTCCATTGATCTCCTTTCAAAACAATGAAACGGTTATTCCATTTCATCCTTTCCAAACTCGCCATGAAAACAGTTCCATAGACGACGACGACGAATCGATGTTGCCGGAGGAGATAAGGGGAGGTATAATCGGAGCATTATTGAAGTATCTAAGTGAGCACGGTACTCGCCTTGTTCGAAAGGAAAAAGGCTCGGTCGAATCGCCAGGAACAAATTATGGTTCTAGGCTTTTCTCTTTGCAGCCTTTTTTTTATTTTTTTTATTTACTTGCTGCTCGTCAGCTTCAAAATGCATCCTCCTGGTATGTGCAAATTTATAGCAAAAACTTATCTTTTGTTAATTTGATTACTTAAATTTTAAATTTAATTATCTTGGTATTAATACTATATTGATTACGAATGTGGGTTTTGATCAATGCAACTAAACTAGAAGGTAGTTGTAGTGGTAGTGGTATTAGTATTTCGGTTCACCCAGAAATTTTGCCGTCTGGTGCTAGAAAACCATCCAGAAGCAAGCATCGTGCCAAGTGTAAGTGTTGATATATATTGATCCCTTGAATTTTTGTTGTACTTTTTTTTTAAAGGGATGAAATGGAATGACCATGTCATCGTTTCATTGTTCTTAAAGGAGATCAACAATGGAAGGGATGAAATGGAAAGGATGAAATGATCATCTTAGTCTTACCCATGAGACCCACCTGCAAGCTACTAAAGGAGGAATGATATAAGTTCTAATTTCGGGCATAAATCCTAACAGACTTAGACCACGGGGGTTTAAATCCGAATTTTTTTTACCACATGGGCTATCTTCTGAATACCTTATGACCACGGGGAACATTTATCCGATTAGGCCTAAGATGTTTTGGAGCATGTTTAAAAATAGAGAAAATATTATTTAATAAACAACTGATGAATCACATTATTGCTAACTCATTGCGAGGCTAAGAGAACACTCAACGCCCAGCTTCGTAGAGCAGCTCTCTCCCCAACCCACATCATAGTGTGGAATCTAGATCGTTTCATTGAGCACCATTTCATTAAGCTCACCCCCTTTCCCTTAGTGTAGATAATATCGTTTGTTAAAAAAAAATTAAAAAAAAAGACAATCATTTGACAACTAATTTAATCACATTATTATCTGCGTGCAAAAGACTTTTTTTTTATAACCGTCATTACACGCCTCTTAAGATGTTTTGAACGTGTTTAAAATACAAAAAAAATAATATTTAATAAACAACTGATTGAATCACATTATTACTAGCCTATTGTGAGGCTAAGCTCACCCCCTCCCCCTTAGTGTAGATAATATCATTAGTTAAAAAAAAAATAAACAATCATTTGATAACTAATTTAGTCACATTATTATCCGTGTGCAAAATACTTTTTTTTATAACCGGCATTACATGCATCTTAAGATGTTTTGAACATGTTTAAAAATAGAGAAATTGAATAACATTATTGCTAGCCTATTGTGAGGTACTAATTTAAAAAAAAAAAAAAAACAAACAAACAAACAAACCACAAAAAAAAATTAATTATTAAAAAAAATACAATTCAAATGACGAAATGCACCTGCCTTATTTGATGCATTATTTTGGGATGCTTTTGAAGTTTTTTGTCTTGGGGGCATTTTTGTCCAAATATTTTTGTTGAAGCTTGGTGACACCAAAATCATTATTCACCTTTTCCATTGGCTTTATATATAGACTACCATTCATGCACGTGCTCACGCCCATGCAGAAGACATTTTTTGAATCACGGCGTGCTACGCGCGACTTGCACGTTTTAAATATATTTATATGCATACATTAACAAAAAGAAAGTCAAATATTTGAAGTAAATGAATAATCTTAGATCATGCTAGAAGAAAGCCCACATAAACCAATTAAAGCAGCTGAATTGACATAATAAAATCAGTCTCTATATAATTTACATTAAGAATAGAGAAAATAATATTTAATAAAAGCAGCTGAATTCACATAATATCGTTTGGGGTAAATTACATAAAACTACCTTAACTATTGGGCCAGTCACAGTTTCATACCTCATCTTTAAAAAATGTCAATGACATACCTCATCTTACAAATTTATTACAATTTCATACCTTCCGTCAGTTTGTTTGTCAAATTGGCCGTTAAATGCTGTCGTGGCTTGAGACGGGGCCCATTTTTTATTAAAAAATAATTAAATATTAAACACTAAAAATAAAACCATTTAATAATTTTTTTAAATGGGGGACCCATCCTTACAAACCCATCCCTTTCTTCTTTATCCACCCGTGTCCCCCACACCCAACCTTCCTTCACCACCAAAACTAGAGGGTGGATCGAGAGCCTGATCGTCCATTTCTTTATCAGCGCATTTCTCTTCTTGATCCTTGCTATCTCCATCGCTTTCTCTGTCTCTAGCACTATCATTGAAAATGATGAATTTCTCGGCCTTGAATGTGAGGCTGAAGCGCATCATCTCAGAAACCCTAGCCCCGTAAGTTCCATTAAACCCTAATTTGGAGGTGGAAAGAAAGGAGGAGGAAGAGAAAATGAGGATGGGGGCGATCCGATTGGGACCGAAGAGGGAGCGGGCGTCGTCATCATCACCGGAGAAGAAATCCTCGTCTAAGGTTCCGATTCGGGTGAGGTGGAGAAATGGGCGGTGTCGGCGGCGGAGAGTGATCGGAGAAGGAGACTAAACCGGAGGTCGGGGAGACCGGTGGTTAGGATTTTCGGTGCCATCAAGCTTGAGGCGAGAAAGAAGGTATTTGAGGGAAGGGTTGTGGTCGACGAAGGATGTGAAGAGGTGGGTCCCATTTTCGACGATCGTGCGGAAGGAGAAGATGAGGAGGGAGAGGAAGACAAAGGTGAAGAGGTTGTCGACAAATGACGTCGGAGGAGCTGGGAGGTGTTGTGGAGGTGGTTCACGGGTGGATGGGGAGGAAGGGGGATGGGTTTGTAGGGGTGGGTCGCCATTTAAAAAAATTATTAAATGATTTATTTTTTAGTTTTTAATATATAATTAATTTTTAATATTTATTTAATTTTTAATAGAAACTGGGCCCCGCCTTAAGCCATGTCATCATTTAATGATTAATTTGACAAACAAACTAACGGAAGGTATGTAGAGCTAGAGAAACTTAACGTCGTAGTTAATGCCTTCCCAAAAACATTCAATTTGCCACTTTGCCATTTTTAACCATACATAGCGATGAATGTTTCGTCATGCGTGAAAGACTAGAAGTTTTGTGCGACGATTCCTTTGTCATGCAAAGTACAAAATAAATACACATTAATTACGACAACTTCAATGCCCACCAACCATTTCACAGTTTTTTCTGCACGACGAAGATGTTGTCCCCCAAAGGTCTGAGCGACAAGATTTCAGCGCTTGAAGGTTTGCACGACGATATGTACATATTTATTTTATTTCATCTCGAAAACATTTTCTCAAAATACTAATGTCATCATATTTTGGTGTAAACTAACCATCACAGTTAGTTAACTCCAAAGTTTGAGGACCTGTCAATGTTAGTATTTTGAAGATATGCTCTCGAGACGAAACAAAATAAATATAGTCCATATAAAGTTGTTATTCCAAATAGAAATTAAATGTCATTATTTAATAAACCATAAATACAGTAAAAAAGAAAAAAAAAAAACTATTCTAATCCTCCACTAGTGGTTCTGTTGGTGGTTTAGGTACTTGTTGCAGCTTTGCCTGACGTTCAATATCAAACTTCAACTCCCAAAAACGATACTTGAATATGATGTCAATGCACTTCATCAGATTTTGGTCACTTTTGTCAATGCCCTAATCAGGCTGATATGCAAAAGTTAATAAATTATAAATCTCACTAATATATTTTGTATAACGAACTCAACTATTATTTAACTAATTAGTAATTAACACATACTTCTAACTCATCAATCATTATCGTCTTTATCTCCTTGAGAACGTCTCTCCAAGACTCCCAATCCACACCGCATTTGTCACGCACCAATACCCCAACGTCGACCCTAAACCTGTTGGCCATATCCGATTTCTTATATCCTATTAATTCTTGATAAGTAATTTGGTAGTGGCTCCCACCATAAGTGTATCGAACGCATGGCACTGCTCTTTTCTTTTTCTTGTCTGCCAACAAAATATACACTTATAATAGTCAAATTAATATTTAATTAATTTGTACAACAAACAAAATTTAGTACGTATTACCTTTCCCAGAACCTTCACCCTCAACTTTCTTTGATGAATGAGCACCATAGTTGACCTTCGTGTATGGAAATTCAAACAAAATTGGAATAATAATTTGGAAAAAGTAAAGAGTTTTCAGATTGAATTGTGAAGAGGAAGAGCGAAACTGTCAATTTAAAGGAAATTTGACTTCTTTGAGTGATGAAAGTTTCGTCGCACAAACCCCGCACAACATTCAATACTCTGACTAAACAAACTGACCATCTAGTAAATGTTGGAAAATTTGTGTGATGAAGACTAGTTGCGCAAGGTCATACACGTTGTATACATTATTTGGCGCCAAAATACATATTTCTGCATGTTTTTTTGCAAACCTTTGCATAACAGAGTGTGTTTCGTCACACAAACGGTTGTTGCGCAACGAATTGATTTGTCACCCAAAGGTTTTGTTGCAATAAATTTTATTCGACAACCCTTGGTGACAAATACATATGTCTGTTGCGCTAATGGCGTTTGTGCGACAAATTGTTCTTTGTCGCATAAAGTTTAGAAGCATAAATTGTTTTTTCTACTAGTGCCACCATCTAATATGACCACACTAAGATGTGAGAATGCGAAGAAATGACCCACATGAATTGTTTAGCAATGGACTACTTCTAGCCCTTCCGAAATTGTTTTTAGATCAAAACCCAACCCTAAATCCTAACTAGCAGTTAGGGACAGTGTAGGGTTCGTCTATCCCTTCTAACCTAACATAAGAAGGTGAAAAAAAAAAAAAATACAAAAACGTTTTTTGTTTTGTTTTAGGACAAGGTGATACTCTTAACTAATCTTCTCTTTTTTTTTTTTTTTTTTTTTTTTTTTCTTTTTAATGCATTGAGATACTTACAACACATTTAAAATGAATAAAAATTACAAAATCTGCCACTACTGTTGACACCTACTTCAACTAACACTCTCTTTCTCATAGTTTTACATTTTGGAATAAGTCAATAAGGATCGAACACTGTATTGTAGTGTTTGTTTCCTCATTCTATTTTTTACATTTGGAAACATAGTGTCCATTTACTGGTTTCGTTTTTTCTATCACTCACATGCCACCTACATATTCTATTGCACACTTGTATTCAAACACTGCAATGCAATGTCTATTTCCTGGTTCTGTTTTTCAATTGTGGATTCAAACACTATGTTGCAATATCCGTTTCCTAGTTCCATTTTTTCCATCACTCACACGTCTCTTACACTTCACACTCCGTGAGACTCCTGATTTTTACATTTATATTCAGACACTATAATGCAGTATTCGTTTCCTGACTCTGTTTTTTAAATTTAGATTCAGACACTGCACTAGTTTGGTTTTTTATAGTTGAGTAGACTCCTCCATGTAAACGAAGGGCAAGAGAGTGATTGAATATACATATTCTAACCATTTATAACATTCGGATCTCTCAAGATCAATTTCATAAGGATAGAAATTCAACGACCAAAGCCTCTTCCTCTGCCTCTCTTCCCCCTCAACTCTTTTCCTCCTTCTCACTACCACACCTCATTGCTGCTAACAAACCCCAAATTCAATTGCAGGTTATTTATGCTCTAAATTTGATTTTTTTTTTTCGTTATCCCTTATTGATTTAGGTATTGATTTAGGTTTTTTATTTGTATCTCTTTCTTCTTCTTCTTCATATTTGAGATTTCTCTCTCTATAATTCTTCCATAGTTATGAAAATATCTCTGCAACCAAAAGACATTGGTTTGCACGACTCTCCTCTTTGTTGTTTCGTTAGAATTGGCTGAGATTTTAAGGTCAATGGATTTGCAATTGAGGGATGTGGCGGTGCTGGGGTTGATTTTAGAGAAGGTAAGGTGAGGGACCTACAATTGGGGGTTGTGGCGGTGTTGAGGCTAATTTTGAGGTGGGGTTAAGTTTAATCTGGAATTTGGGGAGTTGGTGGTTCGAGGTTAAGAGCTTCAAAGTGAGAGAGAACGAGAAGAGTTGAGGGAAAAGAGGAAGGATAAGAGATTTTGGTCATTATATTTGTATTAATAGATGAGATTCATCTGTCCAAAGAATCCCCACAAAATTGATCTGGAGAGGATCTAAATCCGTAGTTATAATAGCTTAAGCTCATATGACATTCATATAGAGAGAGAGAGAAGAATAGAAGAGTCAAATTTTAATTATTTATAGTGACTTAAGGCCTATATATATGTGGCATTCATCATTGATCTATGACTAATTAATAAAAATATATAATTGATTAAGTCTAAAACAAAAATATGCCATTGAGATATGACTAATTAATAGTAAAGTTTTTATTGATGTTTGGCTAAATTAGCTTTAATTAAAATTAAAAAAAAACTAAAAATTAATAAAAATAAATTATAATCTGCCAAAAAACAAAAACTGAACAAATTTCAAAACCCCCACAACTCCTCTTAACCCGCCAGCTTCCACACCCCCAGCCGCCGCCAAAACCCCCACCCACCCGCCGACTTCAAGACCTCTAGCCGTCACCACCCCTCTATGGAACCCTAAACCCCAAAAAATAAAAATAAAATTACAGAGAGGGAGAGTGAGAGTGAGAGGAAGTCCCTTGAGCTTGAGCGGGGCAGGGAGAGATTGGAGAGGGTGGGGGCTTTGAGAGTGAGAGAGATTTGAACGGACCTTGAGAGCTCAAGTGGTGGGGATTCGAGAGTGAGAGATTACAGAGAGTGGGTCTAATGGAGAGAGTCTCTGAACGAGTGAGAATGAAGAGGGATTCGAGGTGCAGGAAAAAAGAAGAGAAAGAAAGAGGAAAAGGGGCAGTGATAATTTTATCCGACATACCCTGCGCGTGGAAGGCTTCGTTCGATTGAAATTAAAAAATTAAAAAAGAAACCCACTTTTTTGTTCATAACCAAAAATTTTAAATGGGGTTTCGAATATAATTAGGGGTGGTTCGGTATGAGATACCATACCGAAACTAGTATCCCGAATCCCAAACCAAAATTTTTCGGGACGGGAATTTGAAGATCAATCCCAAACCAAATTTTCGGGAATCCCAAATTTCGGGAATCCCGAAATATTTTCGGGATTTTGGGACAAATCGGGAATCCCAAATTGAAATATGAAATTATGAATTGTTCTTCAAATATATAATTCAAGAACACATTCATGAACTAGGAATTTCATTTCATCTTCAAATATATAATTCAAGAACACATTCATGAACTAGGAATTTCATTTCATTCACACTACTATTTAATTGAACACTGGCATGCCTGACTGTTTTTATCATAGTCAAAATTCAAATTAATTAAACCCTTTTTGCAATATGTTGAGAGACAAACTAATCAAGCCTTCTAAAATCATCAGCCATGGCAGCAGCAATAATAAAATCCACATGAATATCAAACAAAACATGAAAAATATGCAAGGTGTAGGGCATTCCAGGTTGCAGAGCATGAATTAGAAACTACTAGCATCAATTATAAAAGAATAATATATATATAATAATTAATATTATATATTTTCGGTTTGGTATGGGATTCCCGAAATATCGAGAAGCCAATCCCGAATCCCATACCAAAATTTTGGGATCGGTTCGGGATAGCATCCCAAAAATTTCGGGAATTTCGGTTTGGGAAATTTTTGGTTTGAGATTGGGATTTTTTTGGTTCGGTTCGGGATTTTTGGGAATTTTTTCCACCCCTAAATATAAGCATAACATTTAATAACATTATTCTGGAAACAAAGAGGCGACGAACCTTTGTTGTGTAAGGTATATTAAGGTGATGAACTGACAATATTCATTGCCTAAAGTATTTTAACGATGAATATATTGGTTTTGTTGTGTAATGTATTTGATTATTTATTAACTGTTCTTCTTTAAGTCTCCTATAAATTTTCTTTCAAGGATCATCTAGGAGAAGAGATTTAAATATTGAACGATTCTGTTTTTAAGAACGATAAATCCAAAATGCTTATCAATAAAAATCACTTATGTAATTTGAAAATCATCTAACAATGTCATAACATTACCAAACTTCAGATATATCCCTTAATAGACGAGGAGTAAGATTAAGCGATCTCATGGTCAAAGTATGAGCATTATTTTGTGTACTAAAACGTTGTTGGTGATATAATAGCGCCAAACAATACCCTACTGTTAACATTAATTATGTAATACTTCCATTATAGTGAACATAGATGAAAAGATACGTCATGCTATATGACCATTTTGTTGTACTGAATCAATCAATATCGATGTGTGTACAATACTATGCTCAATAAAATTTCGTTGGAAATAGCCTAGAGCGATGCAAACCATAAGCAGATAAAATTAACTAGGAAAAGCTTAGGCGATGATACTTCCGCAAAGAGTACTTGCGCAATGAAATTCAACTTGTTCGTTGCGAAAACCTGATTTTGGCAGCAAAAATAGAAATTTGTTGCGAAAAATTTACAAAAATAAATTTTAGTAAACTAGAATTTAGGGTTTGGGTTTATGGCACCTTCATGCAAAGCGAGATATTGGAAGATAACCCATATGAAATCTAATTTATAGAAGAAAGAAACTTTAAAAACTTTTTCTTCTCATCTAGTTTAAGTGTAAAAAACGGATGATCTTTTCTCATTTTGTAACTGGTTCTCTTCATCCACAAGGGCTCTCTTATGCCCCTTTGCTCCAAATCGAGGTGGGTTTTGACCGTGCCATTCGATTTTTCTTTCAATGTATAAAATTTGTCCCGACAAATGTATCACACACATTTTTCTTCAATATCCATAACATCAACATTATGTCTCATTTTTAATTTCGATTAGTACGGAAGCTCAAATAACATTGTCTTGTGGATCTTGTTCATATGTGTAGTTGATCTGGTCCTAGTTACCCCTTTGCCAAACGAACCAAATTCCAAATTGTTCAACTGTTCCAAAATCTCATCTCCTGACCATTCTCTAGGTTTGGGGCAAGTATCTGTTATCCTATCAAATGTTTTATCGTTATGACGCCACTCATGATCCCACGACAACCATCTACCATGACCTAGATAACAAACCTTTGCCAAGAAGATGTTACGTTCTCTTTATGTATTGAGCATGCTATCTAACCCTTATTACTACACCCCAAAATCATTACGTACACAAAAAAATCGTTTATAGTCCACATCAATGCTGCTCATAAGGTGAATATCTTCCTAGTAGGCTTATCATGTGTAAGAACATCATTTTCCCGGAAATCTTTTAATTCTTCAACAATGGCCGAAAATAAGCATCAATGGAGTTTCCTGAATATTCGATAATTAATAAAGTCATCATCATATTTTCTTTTTCGTGCCCTTCCAAGACGGGAAATTATAAAGAAAACCTGAACAAGTGATTGTGTGACTATTTGCTTGGCTTCATATTTGTGAAGATATTCTTAATCTGTTAAATATTTCTAAGTAAGCAATTCTCGGTAAGGTGGATTCGGAGAAACATTACCTTCAAAACTTAGCATCCGTAAAGAATTCTCATCGGGATAGTTAAAGCACCACCTTATTCCAATATCAGTAATTAAACATCAAACCCGTGCGTGCTTACAAATATTTTTTCGGATTGAAAAAGTCCAGAGCTAGAGTGACGAAAGCATCCCCCTTGTCGTATCTCGAAATACTAAAACTTGGTGGTTCCCAACTAAGACCAACACGACCGCTCCCCGAGGTCAAAGCACTGAAAGGTTATACAATATGCTATGATGCATGGATACAGATAGATATAAATATATGACACGATACGATATGAAGATACGTGAAATTTTTAAAAACGAGAACACGATATGTTAGGGATACGGCAATTAAAAAAATATATAAATAAATATATATATATCTAAAACATTATAAAACAAGCATTCAAATTTATTTTAATAAACTCTAAACAGTTAGAAAGATAGTTCATCCAATAAGCAATTAGTCTTAAAACTTGAAAAAGTAAAAAGATCATCCAAACGAAATTGAAAAAAAAAAAAATGTCTTATTCAACTTCCATGTTCATGATGTCTCCTCCAATAATCAAAGTAGTGGTGTGGGTATTATAATATATTATTGTGGGTAGTGGTATGGATATAATAATATTAGTTTCGACTTTTAGGAAAACAAAAGGCTTTATATTTTATAATCAAAATAAGCTTTTAGTTTCAATACTCACTCACCAGGAGTTGCAGACAGAGACGAAGGAGACGACGGAACACTTATAGACGGAGAAAATGGAGACGACGGAGACGGCAGAACGGTTGCAGATGACGGTCTGATTTGTGAAGGTCTCCCGAGCAGAGTGATTTATGTTATGAGTTTCGAGAGGTAAATCCGAAATTTTTTTTTTTCAAATTATTCTCTGATTTTAGAGTGATTTCAATTAGCTAACTTCGATCAATCACGATTATGTGTGGATTTATTGTGATTTTTTTTTTATTTTTCTTCTGATTATCCTTCTATTTTAGTTTCAATCGTATCTGAAAAGTAGTATACTTGTATCTGGACAATACGATACGCGTATCTTATTAGTCCTAAAAGTATTTCTTCATTTCGAAACGCATCGGACATGTATCCATGCATATCTTTCACGTATCTGTATCCTTAAAATGTCAGATACGAGATACGGTAGATTTCTCCCGTATTTATGCTAGACAATATGTCTGCCCTTTGGCACTTCGAGCGGAGTGGTCATTTTAAGCATCCACATCACATCCAACCACCTCCACCTGATATCAGTCCCTCATGTCCCATCCTGATCATCCTCATTCTGCCACATGGAAAGTGTGGAAAGGATGATTGGTATGGGAATGAGAATTTTCTCCGATTCTAATCTTTCTTTCTTTTTTTCTACTTCTATTTGAAGTTTATGGTTTAAACACGTTAACATTTTATATTGATTTTCTTTTATAAAAATGATAGGACAAAAAATAATATTTAAGAGATTAAGAAGAAGAGATAAACCATGTGACAGACCATACCGTGCAGATGACAGACTGGGCAGACCCATGCTGTGCAGGAAGTCAGACTGCTCTGACTTCTACAGTACGGACATATGAGTGAATACGACGTTACCTCTGACTCCAACAACACTGATGACTCGTAGGGTTAGCAGAGCTTCTTATTAGAGGACTCACCAAAGCCTATAAACAGGCGTCCCGACTCCTTACAAACCGTTAGACACTCTAAGCACCCTTACCATCAATTTCATTCACTTCTTGACTGATTGTTGGAGTGCCTATACCAAAATCACCCTTCCCCGCGGTTGGTTTCGATGTTTCTTGACCTTTGTCCTCGCATTCCGTAGCTGCGCATAATTAGGTCCAACAATTAAGACTTATAATGATGATTATGCTTGAACTTTAGTATTATGTAAACTATATATTAGTAATGATTTGCATCACACATTTTTTACAATAGAAATGTAATATACGTGAAATTACTGTTGGAATTTATATATTAATAATGATAAAATTTAATTCAAAATATTGACTGCAAAATGCATAACCGCTTGTATCAAACGGCCGCAATGCATTGTTTGTGAAACTTTTCTAAAGGAATAGAATTAAATGAAAATTTAACTTTCCCCCTCCAAACTTATTTTTTCTAACCTCTAGCCCATCATATAGTATTTATCCAAATAAAATCTAATGATTAGGATCCAACTAAGCAGCATACCAAAATAAGCTTGTGTGTCTTTTTTTATATATTTTGGATCCCTATTATGTAGAAAACTAAGAACACAGATGTGGAGCCAAAAATAATCACAAGGCGATACGTGGATTTTTGGATATAAGAGGACAAAAATACCCTTGAGACATACTGAGATTCCTACGTGCGAGCAATGGGCAATCATCCCTCAACCAAGTCAAAAGTGCCCAAAGAAGGTAACAAATTCAAAATTAGTTCATTCTTCCTCATTCCATATTCTCTACAAAGCAATCATTCCATATCCTTCAAAACATTCCATAAAAATTAGGTTAATTGGTTAATTAATGGATTTATTTCCTAATTAATCCATTAATCACCAATTAAATCACCCATTATACCTATTAATCACCCATTACACAAATTATCACCCATTACACACCAAAAATACCCCAAAGGGCCGGCCACCTTTTCTCCAAAGGGGACCAGCCATGCAATATATAATGAACCCCATTTTTCTCTAAAAAGTTGGTTCCACACTCTTCCAAAACTCCCAAAAACTCTCCAAACACTTTTCTCTCTAAATTCTAACTTTGGCATTAGAGGTTCTTCGGCCAAAGCCCCCCGTTCATCGTGGGTGCGTGAGGCTCTTGGCCTTGAGCTAAGGTGTTAATTGTTTTGTAGGTGCAATTTTGTCCAAGAAGAAGAAGGCGGAAATTTGCATCCACAAATTGGTGCTTTCATTGAGAGTTGAAATTCACACTCGTAGAAGACTCTCGCATAAAAAGGTTTTTTCTCTATTTTCTAGTCCACTTGTATTTTTCGTACGTTCTTATTATTAGAATTTTTTATTTGCAAAAATTCTTTGATAAAACGAAAAAGAGAAATACGATGGCTATAAATTTAGAAAACTTCATGAGTGAAAATTCCAATATTCAAGAAATGGGACCGCGGGGATCCATGAGACTAAATGTGATCCTAGGGGGAGCGGCACCATCACCACAAGGTTCCACCATGGGAACCACCGCAGTGGCAACTTGCGGCGAGGTCCATGGCACCACTACCACGGCCCGAGCCATGCCACCAAAGCAAGCCCAAGCCGTGCCATCCAAGGCTCATGGCACCAAGGCTATAACCCAAGCCATGTCACTCCAAGCCTAATGTGAGCCCAACATGTTGTCAAGCCGAGCCCTAGCCTCGTACCCATGTGTGCCACACGCCGAGCAGCCTACTCCCGTGGCCCAACCTGATCCCGTCGAGTAGCCTGCTCCCGCCGAGTAGTTGTTTTTGTGGCCCAGCCTGCTCCCACCGAGCAGCCTGCTCTCGTGGCCCAACTTGCTCCAGTGGCCTAGCTTGCTCCCGCAGCCCAGTCTACTCCCGTGGCCTTCCAAGCAGCCCAAATCAGTCCAAGACCAGTTCAACCGTCCTCGCTCCAAATTTTTGGACCGATGATCAAACTGGGAGCATTTTCACCATATTTTTCTACGGATTTGACATTTCCTAGCTAAAATCTCACGCCCAGAGTCTACCACACTTCCACTACTCAAGGAGAAACATTTTTTCCAAGCTCTTCCAATTCAAATGGCGAACAACACTTGTCTCGACAAGTCATAGAGTTGACGAACGCCCTAGCACAACAGACAACCTTGGTGAACCAGCTCTTGCAGTGCACCAAGATGTAACGTGTTCCAAATGAGGTGTCTCGAAGAAGGGCAAGGGCAGACGAAGAACCTCTCCAACAGCGTCTCGACAAGCAGCCACTCGACCAGCCACGAACCGAGTGTTTGGGCAGAGTACACTCCCGATTGAGCCCCCAAGATAGTGTATACTCCCGTCTTAGCATGTGGAGGAGCGTGCACTCTCGACTAGGCCCACGGACGAGCATACATTTATGGTTGGGACCACACTCCGATAATTAACATGAGCAACCTTCCAAGCGAAATGTTTATTCGCAGTTAGGCCCACAAGGAGCATCTTTCACATCATATCGGAATAGGCAGCACGACGGGCGGAGAGAAGCAGTCACTAAATCCGACTCAAGTTCAACCAGTAGCCTACGAAATCCCTCGCCTGTTAGGAATCCACCACATGCGCCATTACCGCGGCATAGACGAGCCGAGCACGTAGAAGAGCAGCCTAGACCAGCAGGTCAAGACTGGGGGCAACCGAGAGCTCTGTTACACCAATAAAGGCAAATTCAGAAAGAAGTAGAAAGGCTCATAAATAAGCGATCGCGTGATTTCCAACTCAACGAAGCAGCCGACGAGGCTCTATAACGGGACATGACCAATATAAGCAGGTCACCCTTCATGGACAAGATCGAGCAAGCAGAGCCTCCACTCGAGTTCAGCATGCCACATTTCAGTAGACCACCCGATAGTTGATGCGGGAATTATACGCGCACAAATTAAACCCTCTTTTCGTCAAATTGTAGTATATATATAAGTAGGGATCGTTCTGGACCGGGGATTAGGAGGGATTGTTAACCACTTGGATTTGACTCAAAAACGTAAAATAACAATATGAAACACTATACTAGACTCAAAGAATTCAAAACTAAACTTTAAAACACTAAGACAAACCAAAAGACTCAAAACAACACAAACACACTCAAATCTGCCTAAAAACCACTTTCTGGGCAGATTTGAGCACAAACACAAATTTGGACGAAATTAAGTAATAACTTGACTCAAGAACGTAAAAACACAATATAAAACACTAAACTAACTTAAAGAATGTAAAACTAAACACTTAAAACATTAAAACAAACCAAAAGACTCAAACATCACCCAAAACACTCAAAACTGCCTTAAAATCACTTTCTGGGCAGTTTTGAGCACTTTGGTGAATTTGGACGAAATTGGGAAATAACATGAATCAAAACACTTTAAAACATAAACTAAACAAATTCTAAGCACTAAAGAACAAGAAAGTAAAGGGGGGTTGAGGTTTATACGAAATTAAATTAAATGAACAAATTAAACTTAAAACAGAATGTAACTATGAAATTGATGAAATGGAATGAATGGATGATAGAATAGCTAAGGGGTTCATCTCCACATATGTTATACTTGCATAATAAAATGATTTCCAATTGCATTTCAATAAATCATTAATTCTCAACACCCCAAGTTAACCGTGATGCACTAATTAATCTTCAAATCTTCCTAACGTTATTGAATTGGATGATTGCATACGACAACCCAAAACATTCCCCACAAGTCCCCTACATGATTGCATAATAGAGATACAAGCAAGAATCATTACGCTCTATGAAAATTATAAGTGTTGACGGGGCATTCGTTACTATGATTGCATGAAACTTATGCCAAGAATTCGTTTAACGCGATTGTTT
Source organism: Pyrus communis (assembly GCF_963583255.1). Taxonomy (NCBI): domain Eukaryota; kingdom Viridiplantae; phylum Streptophyta; class Magnoliopsida; order Rosales; family Rosaceae; genus Pyrus; species Pyrus communis. The sequence goes on from NC_084813.1 coordinate 2,668,225, forward strand.
ATAAGCAACCTCCACTACTTGTGAATATAAGTTTGTAACTATTAGGTGAAACTCACTTATATTCTAGCGTCAAATTCATGCATGAAAATTAAGTGTGCACTCTCAATAAACATACATAAATAAGTTATCAATCAAATAGTTAAACAAATTGAATCCACAACTTATGAAACGCAATTAGAAGTAATCAAATCAAAATGCAAGCATAAACATTTATTTCGAATCCCCCCTAGCCAAGGGGGGTTTAGTTCCTCATAACTTTGAAATCAAAGAAACACCTAAACATTCCAACAACTCAAACTTGAATTGTATGAACGTTTAGGCACTCTTCTCTTCCATTCCTCATACGTACAAAACAAAGAGAATTGAATTTAAACATTGAAATCAAAGAAACACCTAAACATTCCAACAACTCAAACTTGAATTGTATGAACGTTTAGGCACTCTTCTCTTCCTCGTTGTTGTATCACAAGGTCTAAGGTGAGTTTTGGGATAGTGTGAAGTGTTTTGGAGGGATGGGGAGTGGTTGGAGTGGTGTTTGGATTAGTAGGGAAACTCACGGATGATTTCTGGTGGTGTTTTGGATGATTTTCTGAATATGGACGAATTGAATGAGAATGAATGCAATGGATGCTTATTTATAGGTGAAATGGGGGGAACATGACAGCTAGGAGGGAATGTGGCTGCATGTTTGAATGATTAAAGGATGCATGTGGGTTGGAATTGCATGTGCAATGAATATGTGGCTGCATGTGCAAGGGGACAATCTGAAAATGCATGTGAAAGCATGTGTTGGCTGCAATGATGAAATGGATGGGAGTGCATGTGGCTTAATTAATTAAAGGGAGTGCATGTGCAATGTTTTAAAGGATGGAATGCATGTGAATATGATGGAAATCTGATATGGTGATGGGAGATGCATGTGGCTGATTTATGCATGTGATTAAAGGGAGTGCATGTTTGGTTGTTGTTGGTGCAATGATGGAGGAACAAGTGCATGTGGCTGAAATGTGGAAGGTGTGTGGCTACTTCAAGTAGGAATCCTTGTGACATCAACTCTTCAATTTCGTCCATTCCTTTTGCTCCAAGTATAAGTTATCCCTTCCAAGTCCAATTTTGCTCCAAAATGCATCTTTTTGCTTCCTTAGCCACATGAACCTAAAAACACACGAAAATGGCTTAAACGCCAAAAACAACTATGAATTAACAATATAAATGCACGAAAACAAGCTAAGTAAGTCGCCTAAATATGCTCCTATCAAATTCCCCCACACTTAGCTTTTGCTAGTCCTCGAGCAAAACAAAACAAAAGAAACCAAAAACAAAACAAAACGAACAAAACACAACCTACACCTTCCAACAATCGTCTCAGGGATTTCCAATGCACATGACATGTTAAAAATCATTATTCCCACAGATTTTGGTTATCTTTACACTTAAGTACATACTTAATCATAGTCACCACATACTAATTCACAATTAAGCATTTAAAACTATATTTTGATTGTAGTAACATGCCTTAGAGAATTTGCTCAATTCCTTACAATATATGCACTCAATTTTCACTCAGATTTTCTGACTACACACCTTAAACTAGTTATATGTGAGAAGATTGATGTAAACATAAAAACGAACACTCACATATATGTATTTCAAAGGAAGCAATTTCTGGAGTTAATAAGCATGTTTAGATATGATCTCATGAATGGAATGCCACTACTTAGAACGAGAACCAGTGATTCCATAAGCTCATATCAATTCCAAACTCCACATTATTGAACACATAACGATCAAGATAGAAGTCAAAGGGGTGTAACGGGGCTAGGGTATTGGCTAACAATGAAAGGTGAAGGATAAACAAACATTCTTAAAGCAATAGTGAGCAAAGCATTTGAATTAACGTAGAATTCACTTTTGAATGAAAACTCAATCTTTTGAACAACAAGGGGGAACAAGCTCTTTTTCCTTTGTTTCTTTTCTTTTCTGTTTTTCTTTTTCATATGTTTTTCACAATTTTTTTTTCTTTTCTTTTGACTCTCAAAACATACATAAATACTTAAGAACAAAACATTCTCTCCCCCACACTCATTTTCTTTCATAATGTACTCAAAAGGAATTCATTTAAGTCATGCTCACTATCTTTTAAGAACAAGGGTGTGGACTGTCCTATACTAGGCTAGGTAAGGGGTGATGTGGTTAGCAAAGAAAATAGGCTAAACGAGGCTCAACAGGGTTAAAACTAATATATACGAAATATGGGAAGTAAGGCTATTTGGCTATGGTGGCAACTACACAACTTCATCTTGATATATGTTATGCAATTCAATGTCATGCTTTGAATGAAACGGATATAAGTTCTAGTATTTAGTTCTATCATGATACAATTGCATTCTAAGTAGCAACCAAGCAAGGAATAATGAGATCATGCAACAACTTTAGAAAACAAAGAATCACAGAAAATAACTCTCCAAAGAAGGTAATGGCTCGAGTTTCACAGGGTTGTAGTGTTTGTTTGAGTTCCTTCCTTCAAGCATGTTACAAAAACGAATTTTTCTTTTATGATTGCATGTGAAGTCATACATTATAACCATAACCAAGCATATACCAAGAGTAAATCAAACTTTTCTCTATGTTTATAACTCTTTTTAACCGTCATGCAATTACAAACCAAATCCTTATCATTGTGTTGGAAGGTACCCTAAGACACAAACACACAAAAACGACTCAAAACACTCTTTTTAGGCTTTTTAAAACATGTTTTTCAAATTTTTATGTCATTTTCGGAGTTATAAAAACAAAACATACTAAAACACTCTAAAATAACTTAAAAACACCTTAAAACAGCAAGGAACAACATTTTAAGTAATGGGTGATAAAATCCCACGAATTTGCATCAAATATACTTAGTTACCCCCCCCACACTTAAATCAAACATTGTCCTAAATGTTTTAAGCATAGATTCACACAAAGCATAAGTAAACACACAAAAAGTAGCTAAACATACTAAACATGGCAGAATCTAATTAACAAAGAGAAGAGTTTAGGGACGCAAATCTGGTTATGGAGTGTAAATTCCATCTTCTCTTTGTTGATTGCATTGAGGCTTGATCTTGATGATTCCACAGGCTTACTCTCGAACTGGTTGTCGCCCATCGTTGATTTTCCTTTGTGCTACTCTTGATCTGGGCAGCAGGATTCCTTTGGGTCTCCTCCACTTGTTGATTTTCCTTTGTGCTACTGGGCTGGAGGACTCTTTTGGTCTTCCCCGAAGGTCTGAGCTTACCCCTTTGGTCTGTTTCTTTGTTCAATCTTTCCAATTCGTATTGAAAAGGGTTGGAGGATAACTCAGCCTATGTTTGTCTCCACATGCTTCAATGTATCATTTTCACTTGCCTTACTCGCTCCCCTTTGCAGAAGTGGTCCCTTCTCCGGAAGTGTATCAACCGTTGAAGATGACTACTCGAGAGCAACGCTAGGTAAGCAATCAGGAATAGATTCCAAGCAGTTGGCTCCAGATCGGAAGACTGACTCCAAGTGCCGGCTGATTGCTTCTTTCACTTTGCCATGCGAGTAAGAACAAGGACAAAGAAAAGGACAGGGAAAGAGCATGATATGAGATACTTTTGCTTTAGACCTTGATGATATGAGATACCTTTGCTTTTGAAGAAACGGCAAATGAAGGAGCACATGTATTTGTTGTGGTTGTCTCCACATGCTTCGATCGACCGTTTCCTTCTGCCTTATTTGTACTCCAGGTTTCTGGTATCTTCTTTGGGGGAGAAAAAATTGAGTATTTCAAAAGGCGTTGCTGGGAGAGCGCCCTCAGAGGTGCGGAAGAGTTGGACATTTTCTTCAGGTTTGCCTTGCCATAAAAGACGAAGGTCGACATATATAGAGATAATATCAAGTGGTGGTACTGTTCTTTTACCCTTGTCGACAAACGTCTCTTCGATATCAGAACGACGCCTCTTCGATTTCTGAGCAGGCGCCTCTTCGATTTCTGAACGACGCCCCTTCTCTTTCTGAACGACACGTGGTAGTGCGGATGCGGCTCTGTCAGAGCTCTTTTGACAAAGTCGCACGCGTTTTCTGAAAAGCAGAGAAAGCGTCGCCGAAATTTACGCTTATCGGCAAAAGTGTAGCTGCGATGATGACCTCCACGTGAACTTTTGACAAAGTTGAACGCGTCTTCTGAAAAGCCGAGAAAGCGTCGCCTAAATTACGCCGGAAATTCCGGCCTTTTGAATCGGTGGACGCGTCGCCTTGGCTTTTTTTTTTTTTTTTATAGAGCTATCGATCCACACAACAAACACACTCTGAAGAATCCCATTCTTGAACATCGTCTCCGGCCCTTTGAAATTTAACTCCATCCACCCCTTCTCTTTGAACACTTTTTGAAAAATGGCAAACCCATCGAACCTTAGCTTGGAATTGAGCCTTAGCAGTGATACGGGCGTGCCGCGTCAAGGTAACGTATGGCGCCCTTCTTTCTTATCTTCTAACGGTCCTCTTTCAGGTGAAGACTCCGTGATGCAGGACGCCACAACAGCTACAATAGTAGCTAGGAACCTCCTCACTCCAAAAGATAGTAGGCTGCTGTCAGCACGGTCCGATGAGTTGGCCGTTCAAGAGTCCCTCGCACTTAGTGTTCAGTGTGCGAGTTCTGTGTCCAACATGGGCCAACGCCTGCTTGCCCGCTCCCGTCAGGTGGAATCATTGATGGCAGAGGTGGAAAGTCTCAAGCAGGAGATCCAGCAGCTGAAGTATGAGAATAGAAGTTTGCACGTGCTTGCAAACAACTATTCGACGGGCATGAAGAGGAAGCTTGATGAGCTGCAAGAGTCTGAAGGTCGGATTCAAAGCGACCGTCAGAGGTTTTCGTCTTTCCTCCAGAGGCACCTTTTTCCTGGGTCATCCAGCGCTTGGCCAAGTATTGAGGCCTGGAATGCTCTAGCTCCGATGCCTCCCGCTCCGATGGCTTCCGCTCCGATGCCTCGCGCTTCTATGCCTCCCGCTTCTATGCCTTCTGCTTCTATGCCTTCCGCTTCTGCGCCTCGTAGTGGGGCTTTACGTAAACAACCTTTGTGAAGCTCCACCTTTCTCCATGTTTAGTATCCTTTTTTAATAAATGAATTTTTTTTTTTTTTTTTTTTTTTTTTTTTTTTTTTTTACATAAATAAAATCAAACGGCATGGAATTGGTCTTTGAATGGAAGGTGATACTTGAAGTGAACCGGCATTGGTTTGAATTCTAGTGTAGGTGCCTGATTCATAAAAAACAGCAAGTTAGTATAAAATGTAATGGAATTTGGAAAAAAAAAAAAACTTACTTGTTTTGTCCGATAAGAACTCAATGACAAACACCACTCCTTTGAAAGTTTCAGGGATATTGGACTTGGCCAGATTGCAAGTGATGGTTATGACTTGTCCAATGTCATCAAATTTAACTTCTTTGGATTTTGTGGTTTCAAGAACGTCCTCTTTGATGAATTCATGACATTCCCTACTTTGCACCTTTGGAAGGGCTTCCAAGATGTCTTTTTCACTTTCTTCTTCCTTGGAATTCATGAACCTGCAAGGAATAGGGATATTTGTTGGAATGGGGTTAGAACTAATTGGAACAACCTTACTTGAATTAGATGGCGTAGGAGCAATAAGTGCTTCTGACAAAGGTGCTTCAAATCCTCCCTTCGGATTTACAATGGTTGAACTAAGGAGTTTGCCTTGGTCGCAAAATTGTCCTACGAACTTCGCTATCTGCCCAATTTGCTTGTCCAAGTGGTCCAACCTTTTGTCTTCTTGTCGAGCCTCATTGTCTTGATTTTGTGAGCCCTGCACCAAACAAATTAATTCGTTAAGCTTTTGATTATAATCTATTGACGAACTTAAATTTGGTTGGGCATATTGAATATGAGGTTGTGGTGGGTGTATAGGTCTTGAATAGAACTCCTCATATGGCTGCCAATATCCTTCTTCTTGAACATGTTGAGGTTCCCACCACATAGAGTTTGAATGATCACTCCAATCTGAACTGTAAGTATTGGAAAACACGTTATTCCTTGATTGAAGATCAAATATATCAACACTTTGCATTTGGGACCTTTCCATGAGCTGTGACAAAAGAGAAGCATTATCAAGTGCCATTTGTGCTTCTCTAGTACTTAAAATCAATCAAACAAAACACAAATAAAAAACTAAAACTAAAATACATAACAGAAACGAACAATCCAAGAGATTAGCAAATTTACTAATCCCCGGCAACGGCGCCAAAATTTGATGCGGGAATTATACGCGCACAAATTAAACCCTATGCGGGAATTATACGCGCACAAATTAAACCCTCTTTTCGTCAAATTGTAGTATATATATAAGTAGGGATCGTTCTGGACCGGGGATTAGGAGGGATTGTTAACCACTTGGATTTGACTCAAAAACGTAAAATAACAATATGAAACACTATACTAGACTCAAAGAATTCAAAACTAAACTTTAAAACACTAAGACAAACCAAAAGACTCAAAACAACACAAACACACTCAAATCTGCCTAAAAACCACTTTCTGGGCAGATTTGAGCACAAACACAAATTTGGACGAAATTAAGTAATAACTTGACTCAAGAACGTAAAAACACAATATAAAACACTAAACTAACTTAAAGAATGTAAAACTAAACACTTAAAACATTAAAACAAACCAAAAGACTCAAACATCACCCAAAACACTCAAAACTGCCTTAAAATCACTTTCTGGGCAGTTTTGAGCACTTTGGTGAATTTGGACGAAATTGGGAAATAACATGAATCAAAACACTTTAAAACATAAACTAAACAAATTCTAAGCACTAAAGAACAAGAAAGTAAAGGGGGGTTGAGGTTTATACGAAATTAAATTAAATGAACAAATTAAACTTAAAACAGAATGTAACTATGAAATTGATGAAATGGAATGAATGGATGATAGAATAGCTAAGGGGTTCATCTCCACATATGTTATACTTGCATAATAAAATGATTTCCAATTGCATTTCAATAAATCATTAATTCTCAACACCCCAAGTTAACCGTGATGCACTAATTAATCTTCAAATCTTCCTAACGTTATTGAATTGGATGATTGCATACGACAACCCAAAACATTCCCCACAAGTCCCCTACATGATTGCATAATAGAGATACAAGCAAGAATCATTACGCTCTATGAAAATTATAAGTGTTGACGGGGCATTCGTTACTATGATTGCATGAAACTTATGCCAAGAATTCGTTTAACGCGATTGTTTATAAGCAACCTCCACTACTTGTGAATATAAGTTTGTAACTATTAGGTGAAACTCACTTATATTCTAGCGTCAAATTCATGCATGAAAATTAAGTGTGCACTCTCAATAAACATACATAAATAAGTTATCAATCAAATAGTTAAACAAATTGAATCCACAACTTATGAAACGCAATTAGAAGTAATCAAATCAAAATGCAAGCATAAACATTTATTTCGAATCCCCCCTAGCCAAGGGGGGTTTAGTTCCTCATAACTTTGAAATCAAAGAAACACCTAAACATTCCAACAACTCAAACTTGAATTGTATGAACGTTTAGGCACTCTTCTCTTCCATTCCTCATACGTACAAAACAAAGAGAATTGAATTTAAACATTGAAATCAAAGAAACACCTAAACATTCCAACAACTCAAACTTGAATTGTATGAACGTTTAGGCACTCTTCTCTTCCTCGTTGTTGTATCACAAGGTCTAAGGTGAGTTTTGGGATAGTGTGAAGTGTTTTGGAGGGATGGGGAGTGGTTGGAGTGGTGTTTGGATTAGTAGGGAAACTCACGGATGATTTCTGGTGGTGTTTTGGATGATTTTCTGAATATGGACGAATTGAATGAGAATGAATGCAATGGATGCTTATTTATAGGTGAAATGGGGGGAACATGACAGCTAGGAGGGAATGTGGCTGCATGTTTGAATGATTAAAGGATGCATGTGGGTTGGAATTGCATGTGCAATGAATATGTGGCTGCATGTGCAAGGGGACAATCTGAAAATGCATGTGAAAGCATGTGTTGGCTGCAATGATGAAATGGATGGGAGTGCATGTGGCTTAATTAATTAAAGGGAGTGCATGTGCAATGTTTTAAAGGATGGAATGCATGTGAATATGATGGAAATCTGATATGGTGATGGGAGATGCATGTGGCTGATTTATGCATGTGATTAAAGGGAGTGCATGTTTGGTTGTTGTTGGTGCAATGATGGAGGAACAAGTGCATGTGGCTGAAATGTGGAAGGTGTGTGGCTACTTCAAGTAGGAATCCTTGTGACATCAACTCTTCAATTTCGTCCATTCCTTTTGCTCCAAATATAAGTTATCCCTTCCAAGTCCAATTTTGCTCCAAAATGCATCTTTTTGCTTCCTTAGCCACATGAACCTAAAAACACACGAAAATGGCTTAAACGCCAAAAACAACTATGAATTAACAATATAAATGCACGAAAACAAGCTAAATAAGTCGCCTAAATATGCTCCTATCAATAGTCGGATGCAAGGATAGTCAGAGGTTACTGGTGTCTCATTTCATGACTATGTGAGGAGGTTCAAAGCAGAGAAGGCAAGGATAGTCAGATGCAACGACTCGATAGCTAGAGCAGCCTTCCAAAAAGGACTTCTAGCTGACCACCCGCTATTCCGAAAATCGATCATGAAAGAAGATCTAACTATAGCAGACTCTTTCGCTCTGGCAGAGAAACATACACTTTGGGATGAGGCAAACCAATGCACATTCAAGGACTTGAAAAAGTACTCGACATCACCTCACTACTATCCAAACCGGAAGCAGAGGAAGATTGATTCACATGTTTGACGGTATCTGAAGCAGCAATAAGCTCTACCATCATACGGGAACAGCTGGGGGCCCAACTACCTGTATTCCACAATTCAAAAGCTCTCATCGATGCTATCAAAAATTCAAAAGCTAACTTTGGCAATAATTATTGCAACCCAAAAGCTTAAGTTTTACCTTCAAACGCACGTAGTCATCCTCATGACGCATTATTCCGCCCAATCCAAACACGTGACGATAAAGGCGTAGACCCAAGCGGATGCAAAGTTTTCTGATAAACGTAACAACTCGGCCCAAAAAAACATGCCAAGGGCAGACGAACACTGGAATGACACACTCGGAAGCAAGTTTTGTCTTCGTCGCCCCAAAAGATTCTACATAGGAGCAACATGTACCGACAGTTAAGCACTACCTTCTGTTACGCGTCATACGGCCCTAGTCGACCCTTGCTCCATAATTTAGCTCTAGAATGGTCTAATATCGGCACTTGAGCATTTCTTGCTACGTGTAACATGGCCCCACACGACTCCCTACCATGCACCAAGATGCTAAGAAGTCAGTACAAAAGTGAGATCACTGCCAGCGCTACAAGCCGATATTAGCACTGCCTACCAGCGAGCTATACCCATATACGAGTCCTTGGCCATTCATGCAGTAGGCAATCGACCTAGTAGGACTTATGCCGTTTGCTACTAGGGGCAGAGGCATAATGATCGTGGCAACTGACTACTTCACCAAATGGGTAGAAGCAGAGCCCAAGGTGACCACGACTTAAACGGACATAGAGCACTTCATATAGAGGAACATCATTTGCTGATTTGGCATCCCACAGTCCATCGTCACAAACAATGGCCCACAATTCGTGGGCAAAAGTATGGTGAAGTTCTTCCAAAAGTATGGTATTAAGCATCACATGTCCACGCCGAGATATCCTCAAGGCAATAGGCGGGCCGAAGCATCCAACAAGATAATCCTTGACTACCTCAAGAAAACCCTCGCCAATAAGAAGGGAAAATGGCCAAACGAACTTCTTAGATGTCTATGGGCATATCGCACCACCAAAAGACGAGCAACCGGTGATACTCCTTTCTCTTTGGTATTTGGCTCAGAAGCAATCATTCATCCCAATGTCATCAAGTCAAGTATCACCGCTCTACTACTAAGCATTGAGCAGAACAGTAAGGAGATAGCCATAAGCTTAGATCTAACAGAGGAGAAGCGCGAGCAGGCCATCACCCTCATCGCAGCCTACCCGCAGCAGCTCATCTCTAACTACAACAAAAGGGCCAAGATCCGGAAGTTCCATCCCGAAGATCTAGTCCTAAGCCTTCATCACTGCCTCCAGAGAAAGCTCCAAAAAGATGGATCTCATCTGGGAAGGTCCGTACAAAATTAGTTGAGTAGGCGATAAGAGTAATTACACCCTCGCCACCATGAAACAACAAAAGATTGAAAAACAGTGGAGCGCCTACAATATGAGGAAGTGCCATGTGTGACCTCCCACTACATCAAAGCCCGAAGACTCAACCAGCTCGACGTGCACCACCTCACAAGCCGATGACTATCCAGTTGTTATGTAGTTCCTACCTTACAGCTAAGTTCTCATTCGTTTCGTTAGTTTTTAAATGAGGAATTCAGAAATAATCACAATTTGGCTCGGTTGTATGCTTATAACAATTGATCACTCCTGCACTTCAAAAGAAGACCGTGCCCTTTTTAAGGACTCATTGCAGGAATTACACCCCTCGAGGGACCAACCATGTTTTCCAGTGCGAGAGGGCAAACCAATTCCCCGACACCCATATGGGTCAGCTTTCCAAGACGGGAGGATAAACTCTACACTCCGAATATCTAGACGTGGATGAGCCTGGCTACCTTAGTATAACTAGATACATGATGGCATGCACGGGGATTCCCAAAAGTAGCCACAATGGTTTTTTTCAAGGCTTAGCTAAATGAAGGATTTTGCGTCTCTTGGCCTAATCTGTGGGGAACCGGGCCCTACGTAGCACATTACGCAGTACATCCAATGGACGACTGCCCTGGAACCCTAAAGCTGCTACCGAGTGCACTGGTAGCCTACAGTTTCCAGAAGACTCCCTACGACTTACCCTTTGAGCAAGCTAAACTTATACAGCTGCACATTCTTGTGAAAGGTTAAACAGGCTAGCGTGCATATACGAAGCTTTATCCACTGCCGACATGCTACGTAGTTGATAAGCTTCACCTCTGCCAAGTGCGAAACAACTTACACCAAGTCGTAAAGTGTTGTGATACTTGCTACGCAACCTATGGAATTGGAGAAAGCCAAGGTTAACAGCCTAGTGGTTACACGGATTTGTCTGCTTCTATAAGTAAGGCATTTGGCTACCAACCCTATGACTAACAACTTTACAAAGTTCTATACCAATACCTACGATTACATAGACTACGCGGGCCTATTTGCTTATAAAAAAGTAGCACGTCTGCCAGTGGTCTATAAAGTTTAAAGTTTAGGGCATGAATAAAAGAGGCGAAGATGAAGAAAGCGAAGGAAAGATGTTTATAAACAACTTGAAAAGGCCAAAGGAGTTCAAGAAAAACAAGAGCTGCAAGGAAAAACAAAGAAAATCCTAAAGGCTACCTAGAAGACTACACTTTAACAGCTTGGACATTGGACATCCCACGACTACTCAGTTACCACACCTTCAGCAGCAGCGACGTTCTTTGCAGCGGCATCATCCAACGCTTCATCCCTGGTTGCCCTAGCCTAGGCACCAACTTCTTCAACTACTTCAACTACTTCACCAATGGAAGCCTCAAAAGTAAAAGCAAGCAAGTCTTCCGGAGAAATAGATAAGGTATTGAAACCTTGAGCCCATCATTCTCACCCTTCAGCTGCTCATTCTCCTCGAGCAAACCAACAGGGACGCGCTGCAGCTTATCCACTTTATTCTTCAAACTTTCGTTGATCTTCAATACACCTTGAAGTTCCAACACTTAGGGTTCAAGCATATCGACGATTCTCTTGAAGTGGATCACTTAATTATAAGCAGTAATCAACTCTTCATCCTTTGCATAAGCAGCGAAATGAAGCTCAGAAACTGCAAACTCAAGATCTTGAATATGAGGTATGTAACATCCAATCTCCTTTTATGTACTTTCATACCTAACTTGGATTGCGTCAAGCCTGGTCTTCAAGTCAACGATCTTTTGGCGAATGGTCTAAAATTGCAGAGAAATGAGGGTAGAAATATTAGACCCTTTCAAAGCAACGACCACTTTAAAGTAACGAGCTCAGAGTCCAACCTCTTGATCTCCTCGGTTGAGGAATAAGCTTCAGCTGCCATAGTCTTCACCACTTCCTTGGCAGCCTTGCTAAATATGCATCATAGCAAATAGAGCAGTCATTCTATATTGGGTCGTACGCTTCACAAAGGAACTTGGGCAAACAAACCTTTCGAACGCCATCAAGAAACTTGGCACAAACGTCCATGTCTTCAAGCAGATCTGGTTTCAAGAACATATAGATCTCAGCAGCCTCCTTAGAAGCAGGCTTAGTGGATTTCTCACAGCTGCCCACGCGAGCAGTCTCTTCCTTCCCAGCAAGTGAATCAGTCTTAACAGTAAAGGGAGTGGGCCTTAGCACCACTTATGCAGCAGAGTCCACCTTATCGCTCTTCATAATAGCAAGCTTTTCCAAATAAGAACCAGACTTAGCTCCCAATGGACGTCTTGTCACAGACTTCGGCACTGGGGACATGACAAGACCTCTACACTAAGCAATACTATCAGCAATCGAATCATCCATTCTCGACATAGCAGGCGCCACAAGCTCAAATTTAGCAGCCTTATTTTTTTCTTCCCGTTGGAAGAAGTCATGTTAATCACAGGCTCGCGACAGCAGGTGGACCTTCACGAGCAGCGAAGGAAGTCTTCAGTTTTTTCTTAACCAACATCTCTTGAGTAGACGGGGAAGATCTCTTATTTCCACCTTCATTCACAGTAGGCTCCACAATAGCAATCAAACGAGCCAAAGCATCCGCCTTGATCCTCTTTACCTTCTCTCTCGAAAGTAACCCATATTTCTCCTCGCGAAGAGAACTAAGCAGCCAACACTATTCACGGTACTCAACAAGGGAACTCAATCCATACTGGTTTTTTCCTCATTTTTTTCTCTCAAACTAGCAGGCAGGAGGCCTACATGCCCACTATTCCAGCAGCCTATGAGGTTATCAACCTCCTCATCTCTCTAAATTGCCGGCCTGGCCTCCGTTAGGTCCAAGAAGCCAAAAGACATGAGCCATGCGACTCGCCTAACATTGCGCCCCAGCGCCTCAATCCGCGGCTCCAGCCATATAAGCTGCCATTGGCTATAGCCAAGCTGATCAGCCCAAGTAGTGGTCCCTGCCACAACCCGACTTCAGCCGATGCCAAGCCGACTCCTGGCCCCTGCCAGCCAACATGCCGCACCACCCTGACGGCTTCTCCGCGACAACACTATCCAAGGAGAAGACAAGGAAAATTAATTTTTTCTTACCTCGGTGCGGTGCGGAGAAGACAAAGAAAGCAACGAAGAACAGTCATTTGCACGGGCAATATGTAGAAGATTGCTAGAGGAGGGGGAATAAATATCCTCTAAGCTCTCTCTCTCTCTCTCTTGTAGGGTAGAATAAATTGCTCTTTAAAGTTGATTTAATAACCCACTTAAGGTGGACTTAAATAGGCTTTAAGAGAAATGTATTTCCCTTTCCTAGAATGATCTATTTTCCTATTAAAGAGGGAATCTACATCAAAATAGAAAGTAGTCTTAAGTTTCCTAAACCAAGAAGATCTCTACACCTGCTGCCTTTTCCTGCAAGCAGCCCAATAGGTGTGAGGGCATTTGTGGAGCCAAAAATTATCACAAGGCGACACGTGGATTTTTGGATAGAAGAGGACAAAAATACCCTTGAGGCATACTGGGATTCATACGTGAAAGCAGCGGGCAATCATCCTTCAACCAAGTCAAAAGTGCCCAAAGAAGGTAACAAATTCAAAATTATTCCATCCTTCCTCATTCCATATTCTCTACAAAACAATCATTCCTTAACCTTCAAAACATTCCATAAAAATTAGGTTAATTGGTTAATTAATGGATTTATTTCCTAATTAATCCATTAATCATCAATTAAATCACCCATTATACCTATTAATCACCCATTATACCAATTAATCACCCATTACACACCAAAAATACCCCAAAGGGCCGGCCACCTTTTCTCCAAAGGGGACTGGCCATGCTATATATATTGAACCTTGTTTTTCTCTAAAAAGTTGGTTCCACACTCTTTCAAAACTCCCAAAAACTCTCCAAACACTTTTCTCTCTAAATTCTAACTTTGGCATTGGAGGTTCTTCGACCAAAGCCCCCTCTATTCATCGTGGGCGCGTGAGGCTCTTGGCCTTGACCTAAGGTGTTAATTGTTTTGTAGGTGCAATTTTGTCCAAGAAGAAGAAGGCGGAAATTTGCATCCACAATGGGTTGGTCCGTTTGTTATAACTAATATTTTTCCTCATGGTGCAATGGAAATCCAAAGTGCAAAGACCAGAAACGTGTTCAAAGTGAATGGACATAGACTCAAACCATATTACGAGTCTTTTGCGAAGCATGATGTGGAGGTTGTACCCCTCCAAGAACCAGCTTCCCTTGAATGATTACTCTTGGTACCGTCCGGCTGCGGACGTAAATGCAAGCGCTTATTGGGAGGCAACCCAATATTTCTATTCATTGTCTTTTTATGTCATTTTCAATTTTTCGTTTGTTTTTTGTTTTCTGAGTTTTCTTGCGTGCTAAGCTGAATTATTTCTTTTCTTTGTAGGAATCTTTGGTTATGTCCACCCTTGGAGTTGATTGCAGAATTGAAGTTTGGGGGTCATCACTTGATTTTATTGCAAATTGGGGAAGTTTTCAGTCCAAATCCTTTATTTTGTTTCTTACTATTTTATTTTATTTTATTTTTATTTTATGCATTATTGTGTTTTATGACATTGGGGACAATGTCCAGTTTAAGTTTAGGGGTAAAGATTGAAAAAATGACCAAATTGAAAATTTTCGTCCCTTTGACTAAGAACTGGTTTAATTTGTTTCCTTGTTGTTGCTTTTTGTTTTCTTAATTAGTTTATTTTACCCCAAAAATAAAATAAAAAAATAAAAACCCAAAAAAAAAAAGAAAAAAAAAAAGAGAGAAAATTTTGAACCTTGTTTTTATCACAGAAAGAATGTTGAAGTGGCAGAGTACCATGATTCTGAGCAGCAAAAGCTTGTGGTGGTATGGGTAGAAGTGGTGGTTGGGCTTACATAGAGAACGCCAGAAAGGGCTCAGAAGAGGGAGTTTTCTTGCATGCGTCATAGATAACTCCTTAGTAAGTAACATACCATGTAATTTATCCAAAGAAGTGGACGAAAGGAGAAGTAAGATAGAATCAGTAAATGATTCAAAGTCATCAGGGAGACCAGCAAAAGTTGCTGTAATGAGATCACGATCAATGATAGAGGCTCCAACAGCAGTAAAAGAATCAGAGATATCCTTGATTTGTTGAAGATAATCGGACATGGACTAAGATCATTTCTATATATTTTGAAGCTTTGAATGCAATTGATGAATATGTGCATTCGAGACACCACCAAAACGCTGCTCAAGTTTGAGCTAGAGATCAAGAGCTGAGGAGACACCAACGGTGAACAGAATGACTTCTTCAGAAAGAGTCGAATTGAACCAGATGAGCAGATTTTGATCTTTCTCATACCAGTGCTCAAAGGCTGGATTTAGCGAACGATCAGGGAGAAAAGGGGATGGGCAAGGCTCAGTGCTATCAACGATAGTGAGGAGCTTATAATGATGAAGGATTGGACAGATAATTGGACCACCGGAGCTTGATCGGAACCATACTACCGATGTTTTGGATCGTGAGAGAAGTATACGATTGAGAGGGATTGAGATTTGGAGAAGAAAAGTTAGGGAGTAGGCACCAACTCAATCAGAGAAGAGGAATCAGAGGGAGACGCCATCAAGATTAAGGATTAATAAGTCAAAAGCTGAATCAGAGTAGAACAATTACTCGATCAACACATCGGAGAAGAGAATCAAAGAAGAGCGGAAGATCGGAGAAGAAAGCTGCAAGATCGAAGAAGCCGTGAGGTAGTTTGGCGATGATACCATGTAGAAAACTAAGAACACAGAGTTTCTGAATATGCCTCTTCTATTTCATTCAATATAACAAAATTACAATGGTACTGCAATATATATATATATATATATATATATATATATATATATATAGGCAATATACTACTCTTTCAATTACAGTTATGCCCTTGTCTAATCTATCAATTTACACAAGAAATATAACAAATATCTAAATAACTTTACTTGACTCTTTATATTATACCCCATCTAAGCCAGTATGGAAAGTTTTTGTAATTTTGTTTTAATTGATCACGTGCATTGAATTTGACAAGGTTTGTAGCCATGAAATATGGTTCTAGATTGAGGAATTAATTTGGATTTTTTTTTTAAATTTTGACAATAAATTTCAATTCACATATACCTAATTTAGTGTTTATTTTCAACAATATCTATTGTTTAATTTATGAAAATAATTTACCTACTATGAAAATTAATTTTATGACAACAATGACACACCCCGACCGAGATCAGGGCGTGCTGGCCGTCACTCGAAGGTGACGTAGCCATGTGCGCGTGCGGAAGCTAATAAGAAGGTAATATAAAAGTACTAATAATTAAAAACCTAATAGCATACAAAGTACTAATGTATGTGAGACACAATTCAGAGCAAGTCTACAACAGTCCAAAAGGAAAAGATACGACATATATACACCCGAAGGTGACCCTACAATGGTGAGTGTCTGTCAGAAATGCCGAGACGCCCTCTGGGATAAACCACCGAACTTGCTAGACCACTAGAACCTGGAGGGGCGCAAAAACCAAAGCGTGAGTGGGCAAAAACAAAGTTCTTTGAAAACTTTTTAGCAAAATACATTCTAACCCCTCGCCGTAAAACCTGTATACTTCCCAGAAAATGAACATATATACATATGTATAGGTATGCCAATCATGCTCCACCATATGCCATTCATGCTCACAATATGCCATTCATGCTTGTGAATATGCCACAACAGAATATCATAATCAAATATAAATGCTCAAGCGTAATTCACATCGAATATATATAATCTGGCAGCCGGGAGTCACCTAACGTGACCTGTACGGCTGAATCTAGAGCTCCACTCTCAACTCAATAACTGAATCTGCACACGAGTCGGAACCACCTAACGTGGTCTGTACGACAAGCTGGGTGTATTATATATGTATGCTCTAGTGCTACGATCACGTGAAGCTGTGCGATAATCGCGGGTCACCTACAAGTCGGAACCACCTAATGTGGTCTGTACGACAGGCTTGCACCTATCTTGGATCCAAGGCGAGCATGCGGTGCTGGTGAACATACACGTGAAGGCTGTGCCCTGGCCTCGGGCGGGAGCACTAACACCGGGGGTGCAGATTATGAGCTCTCTAAACATCTCGAACTACTATTGCATACAAACATAAATACCACTTACCTGTGCGTCCACAGCACCAATACACATATATAAATGTATGCCGTTACTAATGCATGTGATGATGCATAAGTATTAGTAATAAAATGTATGGCATAAAACAATTATTCTTTTTAATCTATTTCTGGGAATTAATATGTATATAGGTATATACGGAAAACAAAAGCCCACTCACTGATAATTAGAAGGGTCGTAGCCCCCCTGCCTCGAGTGTGAACGCTCGTCTTCGGAAAACGAATCACCTATACGCGACAAAGTTACGAAAACGTTAATTTAAAAGCACCTAAGCAACTTCTCGTAATAACTTCTCACACATTGCTCAAATTGGACATATGAATATACCAACGTGATCTACACAACCTCAGGATCACACCCATATTTTTAAAATAATTTTTTGACCACGCACGCGCCCCCACGCGCCTGAACAGGCACGGACCTACGCGCCCCCACGCACGGCCACGTGCACTGCACACTGACGGTGTCAACAGACGCCGTCAGGAATATTCCGTCAGTTTGACGGAATATTCCGTTAAATCTAACCAGATTCCGTCACTGCCGTTAGGAATATTCCGTTAGACTTAACGGAATATTCCCCTGTCTTCTCCGACGAGCCTCCGGCGCCGGCGACGGCGCCGGAAAACTGGGTAATTTTCAAACTAAGTTTTCTCCTTCGTTTTTCAACCAAATTTCACGTTCTTTATACCAAAATGAAGCTTAGGACTAGTAGAATCACGTTGGACTACTTTTAAGGCCTAAAAATCAAGGAATCTCACCTGCAACAACGATCCAAGTTCGGCCAACTTTGCACAGGACGATCCCGACGTCCAAACTCACCAACGAACCACTCCGAGGCTCCTTGGGACCTCACAAACACATCTACAAGCTTAGAAACTCCAAAAACACACTAGTTTAGGTTTGCATGAACAGTGTTTCAAATCGGCCATTGTTGAAACGACGTGAAAACATTAGATTTCTTACCTGGAATTGGTATGGTTGTGCTCCTCACAACCTCACGAGTTCAATGGTATAATTGGTTTCTTGTTTGGTGAAGATTTGAGTTGGTTTGTATGTATGGTCCGTGTGTTTGCAGAAGGAAGAAGAAGAAGATGGCTCGGGGAGGAAGAGAAAGAGAGAGAGAAGAGACAGAGTGAGGGAATGAGGGAGGGAATCCTGGGAGAAAAGAGAGTGTATGAGTGTGGGTGGTCCTACACACCACACCATACTACACTAAACTACACGTAAGTTTAACGAACTAGGGGGTAAAATTGTAATTTCAAATGTACGTTAAAATGAAATTTGGGACGGGATGTTACAACCTACCCTCCTTAATAGAATTTCGTCCCGAAATTCAAAATAACCACATATAACCCCTAATAATCAAAGAACAATCTAGGATACAAATCCCTCATCCTATTTTCTGTCTCCCATGTCGCTTCTTCAACCGAATGATTCCTCCACAAGACTTTCACCAAATTCACCGTTTTGTTCCTCAGAACCTTCTCTTTCCAATCTAAAATCGTTAACGGTTCCTCGTCATACGTTAAATCTGGATTTATCTCTAACGGTTGAGGAGGTATCACATGCGACGAATCCGCAACATAATGTCGGAGCATAGACACGTGAAAAACGTTATGCACTTTAGCCAACTCCGGAGGCAACTCCAACCTGTAAGCTACCTCACCAACTCTTTCTGTGACTACGTACGGTCCGATGTACCTGGGACTCAACTTCCCCTTCTTTCCAAACCGCACAACACCTCTCCACGGTGAAAGCTTTAAAAATACCCAATCTCCGACCTCATACGTTCTGTTCGTAGCATGTCGATCTGCTAAACTTTTCTGCCTGTCCTGAGCTGCTTTCAGGTTAGACCTAATTACCTGAACATTTTGAGTCGTCTCCTCGACAATCTCCGGACCCACTAAGACTCTTTCGCCAACCTCTGACCAACATAACGGAGTGCGACAAGATCTACCATACAAAGCCTCAAATGGCGCCATGCCAATGCTCGAATGGAAACTGTTGTTGTAAGCAAATTCCATCAAATCTAACCGCTGGTGCCAAGCATCACTGAACTGTAACACTGATGCTCGCAGCATATCTTCCAAGGTCTGAATAGTTCTCTCAGACTGTCCATCAGTCTGTGGATGATATGCCGTACTGTAAAGTAGTCTTGTACCCAAAGCTTCCTGAAAAGCTACCCAAAACTTCGATGTGAATCGTGGATCACGATCTGAGACGATACTTACAGGGACACCATGGTACTTCACAACCTTCGAGATAAACAATTCCGCTAACCGGCTCAAAGAGTACTTCTCTCTCACTGGAATGAAATGTGCCGACTTAGTGAGCCGATCAACAATCACCCAAATGCCATTAAAGCCATTATGTGTACGCGGGAGCTTGTACACAAAATCCATAGTGATATTTTCCCATTTCCACTCTGGAACGGGAAGCGGCTGTAACAATCCAAACGGCTTCTTTCTTTCAGCTTTAACCTGCTGACAAACAGCACAACTGCTCACATACTCAGCTATCTCCCTTTTTATACCCGGCCAATAGTAAAATGGTCGAATGGTATGATACATTTTAGTTGCCCCTGGGTGCATGGCATAAGCTGAGATATGTGCTTCATCTAGAATTTCCTTCTTCAAATCCGCATTACTAGGTACGAACATTCTACCCTCTAACATCAACATGCCATCAGAATCACGAATTCTGAGATCTCGCCTCCTTCCTTGATCTCGAGCTCGAATTAGTTCTTGAATCTGTTCATCAGCTACTTGAGCTTCAAGCACCCGATCAACCAAGATTGGCCTAACTTGAAAATTAGCAAGTAACGCCACTTCTTGATCTTCTGCTTCTAACCTTACTCCCGTAGCACGCAAGTCCACCAAAAGAGGAATACGACTAGCGTACAACGCATTGATACGACCATGTGACTTCCTGCTAAGTGCATCGGCCACTACGTTCGCACGACCTGGGTGATAATCAATCGTGCAATCGTAATCGCTGAGCAACTCTAACCACCTCCGTTGACGAAGATTAAGTTCCTTCTGGGTGAAGAGATACTGAAGACTCTTGTGATCTGTGAAGATCCTACACTTCTCTCCGTAAAGATAGTGTCTCCACAACTTCAACGCAAAGATGATAGCAGCTAACTCCAAATCATGTGTAGGGTAATTCATCTCATGGGGTTTCAACTGCCGCGAAGCATAAGCAATCACCCTACCATGCTGCATCAATACACATCCCAGACCATTCAAGGAAGCATCGCTATAAACCTCGAAATCACCACTATCGTCCGAGAGTGCCAAAACAGGTGCATTAGTAAGACAATGCTTCAATTGATGGAAACTTTGCTCACACTTATCATTCCACTCAAACTTAACATCTTTCCTTGTTAACCTCATCAGTGGCAAGGCAATTACTGAAAAATCCTTAACGAACCTCCGATAATATCCCGCCAAACCAATGAAACTTCTCACCTCAGTGACGGTTCGTGGTTGCTCCCAACTCTCCACAGCTGCAACCTTCTGAGGATCAACTAGAATGCCTTGAGCAGAAATGATGTGCCCCAAAAATGCAACTTGATCTAACCAGAACTGGCACTTGCTAAACTTAGCATACAATTGGTGTTCTCTCAACCTCTTCAACACCAAAGTAAGATGTCGGACATGTTCTGCTTTGGACTTAGAATACACCAGAATATCGTCAATGAAGACAATAACAAATCTATCCAAGTAAGGCTGGAATACCCGGTTCATTAAATCCATAAAAGCTGCTGGTGCATTCGTCAACCCAAACGGCATAACCAGAAACTCGTAATGACCATAACGAGTCCTGAACGCCGTCTTAGGAACATCATCCCTACTAATCTTCAGCTGATAATACCCAGACCTCAAGTCTATCTTAGAAAATACACAAGCACCTCTCAGCTGATCAAACAAATCGTCGATACGAGGCAATGGATAACGGTTTTTAATCGTCACCCGATTCAATTGCCTGTAGTCGATACATAGCCTCAAAGTTCCATCTTTCTTTTTTACAAACAACACTGGAGCGCCCCAAGGTGAAGTACTAGGCTGAATAAATCCCTTATCCACTAATTCCTGTAACTGCACTTTCAATTCCCTTAACTCAGCGGGAGCCATACGATAAGGAGTTAATGAAATAGGATTAGTACCTGGAAGTAACTCAATAGTGAAATCCACATCTCGATCTGGGGGTAAACCAGGTAAATCTTCAGGAAAAACATCAGGGAAGTGTCTAACCACTCTTACATCCTCAATTCTGCTAGGAACGGTCTCCTCTAGCACCACATGAGCTAGATACCCCT
The DNA here is from genome assembly GCF_963583255.1 of Pyrus communis. Classification (NCBI taxonomy): domain Eukaryota; kingdom Viridiplantae; phylum Streptophyta; class Magnoliopsida; order Rosales; family Rosaceae; genus Pyrus; species Pyrus communis. The sequence continues at coordinate 2,690,003 of NC_084813.1, forward strand.
GACAACCTTTAGACAACAACTTCTTCGCTCGCAAAGTCGAAATAACGCCGTGTCTTACTCCACTCTGCTCACCCACAAAAGTAACCTCAGGTAATCCAGGACGGTGAAACGTAACTACTTTCCCGTAACAATCAATGTTGGCACGATAGAAGTGCAACCAATCGTTGCCCAAAATCACATCAAAATCGACAATATCTAACGGAATAAGATCAGCGGGCATAACAACACCCTCTACTATCACTGGACATCCTGGGTACATACAATCTACAACACATCTCTCTCCTCTAGGCATAGCGAACTCTAAATCGTACCCTAGAGGTGTGGGGCGAGGTTGCGTTACTTGAGCAAATGTATGAGAAATAACGGAATGTGTAGCTCCACAATCAATTAAGACTCTAGCAAAATAACCAATAATGTTTAACGTACCCATAATCAAGTCCGGGTTGTTCTGAGCATCTTGCAGGGAAATATTGTGAATACGCCCCTGGCCCTGCTGTCGTCCGCCACGACCTCTGCTCGCTTGAACACCGCGACCTTGAGCTCCACGCCCCTGACTGGGCTGACCCATCTGTCTCGAAGACCCTGCACTACTAGTGGCAATCTCACCCTGTTGATACTGTCCTCCTTGGTACCATTGAGAACCACCAACTGGAGCTGGAGGATACGGCATGAAGTTACTGGGATACGGGGGATAACCACCTTGTGAATACGGGTCCTGGGGGTACTGATACGGTCCCGGGGCATAGGGAACAACATCACCTTGATAGTGATAGGCACCACCTCTACCTGCTTGACCATAATTACTCGGACCTTGGATTTGCCGAATCGGTGCAGGTGGCGGCATAAAGGTCTGCTGCTGACCCTGGGGACAATTCACCGCTCTATGTCCCACCTGTCCACACGTGAAACAACTACCGCTAATCTGCCTGCACTCGCCGAAGTGTCGATTATTACACCTACGGAAAAATGGAACTCGGTTTCGGCCACCATCACCTTGTCTCTGGCTTCGAGCACCTCCATAAAACCTACCTCCTCGTCCTTGTCCAGAGGCACTGAAACCACCACTAGACGAACTCGAACTGGCACCGCCCCTTTTGAAATTCTGAGTTTGGCGAGGCCCAAGCGACACTTGACTTTTCCCTTTGTCATCTTTCTTTTCATCACTGTCACTCGACATATTCTCTGAGTCCTCTACCCTCAACAGTATCTCATAGAACTCCTGGTAGGACTCACAGTGAGTAGTAGTGGCCATAGAACGCCATCTCTTTCTAGTGCCCAAGCGAAAACGACGAAGCATCTCCGCCGGATTACCAGCGACATCAGGGTAGTAACGAGACAAATCAGTGAACTTATGATAATACTCGTTAGCCGTCATCTTTCGCTGTTTCAATTCAGTGAATTCCTGTTTCTTACGATCGATGTACTCAGGGGGTACAAATCTCCTCTGAAACACGTCCTTGAAAACATTCCAATCGGTCCTCTGAGCTGGAGTTAACCTACGAAGCTCTTGTTCCCACCAAGCTGCAGACTCCATCTCCAGAAACCAAGAGGTTGTCTCGACCCACCTTTCCATCGGAAGGTTCCCCTGGTTATGCAACACACGGAAAGTCTTCTCTATGTGTTCCAACCAACGTTCTGCGCCTTCGTGACCCTCGTTACCTTTAAACTTTTCCAACTTCAGGTTATACATCGTCTCCAGAGGAGTCCTCTGGGGAGGGCGCATCACTGTTTGAAGGGCTGTGGCAATCACTTCCCCCAACTGAGTAAGATCAGGGAAACTAGGCTCATCTGAGCGACGTGGTTCCCGACGAGGCGGCATGATTCTGACAGAAGACACCAACTATTAGAATACTCACAAAGACACAGGACTGCCAAACCTAGGCTCTGATACCAAGCTGACACACCCCGACCGAGATCAGGGCGTGCTGGCCGTCACTCGAAGGTGACGTAGCCATGTGCGCGTGCGGAAGCTAATAAGAAGGTAATATAAAAGTACTAATAATTAAAAACCTAATAGCATACAAAGTACTAATGTATGTGAGACACAATTCAGAGCAAGTCTACAACAGTCCAAAAGGAAAAGATACGACATATATACACCCGAAGGTGACCCTACAATGGTGAGTGTCTGTCAGAAATGCCGGGACGCCCTCTGGGATAAACCACCGAACTTGCTAGACCACTAGAACCTGGAGGGGCGCAAAAACCAAAGCGTGAGTGGGCAAAAACAAAGTTCTTTGAAAACTTTTTAGCAAAATACATTCTAACCCCTCGCCGTAAAACCTGTATACTTCCCAGAAAATGAACATATATACATATGTATAGGTATGCCAATCATGCTCCACCATATGCCATTCATGCTCACAATATGCCATTCATGCTTGTGAATATGCCACAACAGAATATCATAATCAAATATAAATGCTCAAGCGTAATTCACATCGAATATATATAATCTGGCAGCCGGGAGTCACCTAACGTGACCTGTACGGCTGAATCTAGAGCTCCACTCTCAACTCAATAACTGAATCTGCACACGAGTCGGAACCACCTAACGTGGTCTGTACGACAAGCTGGGTGTATTATATATGTATGCTCTAGTGCTACGATCACGTGAAGCTGTACGATAATCGCGGGTCACCTACAAGTCGGAACCACCTAATGTGGTCTGTACGACAGGCTTGCACCTATCTTGGATCCAAGGCGAGCATGCGGTGCTGGTGAACATACACGTGAAGGCTGTGCCCTGGCCTCGGGCGGGAGCACTAACACCGGGGGTGCAGATTATGAGCTCTCTAAACATCTCGAACTACTATTGCATACAAACATAAATACCACTTACCTGTGCGTCCACAGCACCAATACACATATATAAATGTATGCCGTTACTAATGCATGTGATGATGCATAAGTATTAGTAATAAAATGTATGGCATAAAACAATTATTCTTTTTAATCTATTTCTGGGAATTAATATGTATATAGGTATATACGGAAAACAAAAGCCCACTCACTGATAATTAGAAGGGTCGTAGCCCCCCTGCCTCGAGTGTGAACGCTCGTCTTCGGAAAACGAATCACCTATACGCGACAAAGTTACGAAAACGTTAATTTAAAAGCACCTAAGCAACTTCTCGTAATAACTTCTCACACATTGCTCAAATTGGACATATGAATATACCAACATGATCTACACAACCTCAGGATCACACCCATATTTTTAAAATAATTTTTTGACCACGCACGCGCCCCCACGCGCCTGAACAGGCACGGACCTACGCGCCCCCACGCGCGGCCACGTGCACTGCACACTGACGGTGTCAACAGACGCCGTCAGGAATATTCCGTCAGTTTGACGGAATATTCCGTTAAATCTAACCATATTCCGTCACTGCCGTTAGGAATATTCCGTTAGACTTAACGTAATATTCCCCTGTCTTCTCCGGCGCCGGCGACGGCGCCAGAAAACTTGGTAATTTTCAAACTAAGTTTTCTCCTTCGTTTTTCAACCAAATTTCACGTTCTTTATACCAAAATGAAGCTTAGGACTAGTAGAATCACGTTGGACTACTTTTAAGGCCTAAAAATCAAGGAATCTCACCTGCAACAACGATCCAAGTTCGGCCAACTTTGCACAGGACGATCCCGACGTCCAAACTCACCCAACGAACCACTCCGAGGCTCCTTGGGACCTCACAAACACATCTACAAGCTTAGAAACTCCAAAAACACACTAGTTTAGGTTTGCATGAACAGTGTTTCAAATCGGCCATTGTTGAAACGACGTGAAAACGTTAGATTTCTTACCTGGAATTGGTATGGTTGTGCTCCTCACAACCTCACGAGTTCAATGGTATAATTGGTTTCTTGTTTGGTGAAGATTTGAGTTGGTTTGTATGTATGGTCCGTGTGTTTGCAGAAGGAAGAAGAAGAAGATGGCTCGGGGAGGAAGAGAAAGAGAGAGAGAAGAGACAGAGTGAGGGAATGAGGGAGGGAATCCTGGGAGAAAAGAGAGTGTATGAGTGTGGGTGGTCCTACACACCACACCATACTACACTAAACTACACGTAAGTTTAACGAACTAGGGGGTAAAATTGTAATTTCAAACGTACGTTAAAATGAAATTTGGGACGGGATGTTACAACAATATCTATTGTTTGATTTTATACCTACAATATAATTACATAAAAATAGTTTACCTACTATGAAAATTATTTTTTTGAAAACAATATCTATTGTTTAATTTCATGAAAATAATTAAACCCCTATATAATTACGTGAAAAAATTTACCTACTATGAAAATTAATTTTTTGAAGACAATATGTTTAATTTTATGAAAATAATTTACCTACTGTATAATTACATGAAAATTAATGTGCCTACTTTTTAAATTTATAACAAAATTAATTTACTTACTTCTTTTTATGGTATTAGTATACATAAATGTAGAATATATGTCCGTATATATTTGATCTAATTAGGTTTTGGATTGGAGGAGTTCACACAAAATTAAAAATATATTAAACAAATTAAATGTCTAAAAGAAATGTATAAGAGATTTGGTGGCATGATTTTGTAAATAAACACAAATTCATAGACATCTTTTATCCAACATGAAATCATTTTCAAAATTTGGGTTTTATTTAGAAGTTATAATATATGTGGGTTTTTGTCTAGAGTTTAAGAATAACAAGGGCTTAAATCTAAAGAATCCTAGAATTAAAGGGATCAATGCATTCCTTGGTAAATGGTATGATCTAATAGATGAATGTTTGCATCTCTTAATGAACCAGTATCTTAGGTTTTATATAAACTCACGTTAGAATAGAATTAAAGGCCTGAATTTTATATGCATATTGATGTATATTAGTATAGTTGATGTGCCACATTAGTGTTAACTGAATTATACGCTACTAAGCTTCTGATTTATACATACTGGAAGATGTCTTTCGCTTTTCATGTGCCGTTCTTTGTAGGCCTAGCAATTCCTGACACGATCCAATAATCCGACACGACATGACACGAAATTAACAGGTGTTCGGGTCGACACGATAATGAATCGGGTCGTTATCGGGTAACCTGATAAAACACCTGTTAAGAAAACGGGTTGATTTGGGTATACACGTAGGTAACACGATACACGATAAGCAGAATATTATTTTTATAATTTTACAACCCTAAAAAAATATTGTAATAATTATATATATTAATTTAACAATTTTATACCCCTAAAAACTATAATAAATATATATACATATATTAAATTAACTATAATAATTATATATACTATAATAATTATACCCCCAAAATATTAACTATCTATAATAATTATATATATATATATATTAAATTTTATAAAAACTATAATATTTATTAATTAATATGTATCCATTGATTTGATTCCATAATTGATAATTCCATTCCATTCCCTGCAGTGCCGCCCTTTTTGAAGAAAAAGGGAGGGAAAATGAAAATGATAAGAAAAGTTGAAAAGGAAACAAAAAAAAAAGAGGGAATTAGGGAAAGATGGGTAGGCTAGGCACCGTAAGCTGCCGGAGGGAAAAGTGAAAATTATAAGAAAAGTTGAAAAGGAAACAAAAAAGAAAGGGAAAAATGAAAATTAATAGAAGTGGTGAGAATTTTTTTATTTTTATTTTTTTATTTTTATTTTTTAAGTTATTAACTTTTTATCACACATCACACATATCACATATCTTACTATTTTTATAATGACACACGTGAATGTACTACTCCGTGTATTAATCAATTATACGTACAAAGTAAATAGATTTAAATGTACTTAATAAATACACACACACACACCATTGAACTTGATGGGATACGAATTCTCCGAAACTAATTTCAACGATCCCAACCGTCAAACTTGTTTGTATATGCTTCGAGATCAAATGAGCAAAAAATCACAAAAAACAAACATTTAGAGATCAAGTAATGGGACAAAGCTTTTCGACAGTTATAAACGAAAAATCACTATTTAACGGTTATTTTAACTTCGATTTTGATGATTTTTTACAGCTACACTCCTTGACCCTATATGAATACAATGAATGAATTCGATCTTCAATTTAAAATATTTACACAAGTGGATACCACAAAATCTTATGTTATACTTGATGAAAGTATAAATAAACTCTAAGTGTTAGTCAATCTATTGTTTTTATGGGATACTAATTCTCCGAAACTAATTTCAATGATCCCAACCATCGAACTTGTTTGTATATGCTTTGAGATCACATCAACAAAAATCACAAAAAATAAACATTCAGAGATCATGTAACGAGACAAAGCTTTTCGACGGTTATAAACGAAAAATCACCGATTTAACAGTTATTTTAACTTCGATTTTGATGATTTTTTACAGCTACACTCCTTGACCCTATATGAATACAATGAATGAATTCGATCTTCAATTTAAAATATTTACACACGTGGATACCACAAATCTTATGTTATACTTAATAAAAGTATAAATAAACTCTAAGTGTTAGTCAATCTATCATTTTGATGGGATACGAATTCTCCGAAACTAATTTCAACGATCCTAACTGTCAAACTTGTTTTTTTTGAGATCACATCAGCAAAAAATCACAAAAAACAAACATTTAGAGATCATGTAATTGGACAAAGCTTTTCGACGTTTATAAATGAAAAAAATCATGATTTAACGGTTATTTTAACTCCAATTTTGATGATTTTTTCCAGGTACACTCCTTAAACCTATATAAACACAATGAATGAATTCAATCTTCAATTTAAAGTATTTACACAGGTGGATACCACAAAATCTTATGTTATACTTGATGAAAGTGTAAATAAACTCTAAGTGTTAGTCAAATATTTTTTTTTTATGGGATACGAATTCTTCAAAACTAATTTCAACGATCCGACCCATCAAACTTGTTCGTATATGCTTTGAGATCACATCAACAAAAAATCACATAAAACAAACATTCAGAGATCAAGTAACGGGACAAAGCTTTTCGACTGTTATAAACGAAAAATCACGATTCAACAGTTATTTTAACTTCGATTTTGATGATTTTTTACAGCTACATTCCTTGACCCTATATGAATACAATGAATGAATTCGATCTTCAATTTAAAATATTTACACAAGTGGATACCACAAAATCTTATGTTATACTTAATAAAAGTATAAATAAACTCTAAGTGTTAGTCAATCTATCATTTTGATGGGGTATGAATTCTCCGAAACTAATTTCAATGATCCCAAAACTTATTTGTATATGCTTTGAGATCACATCAGCAAAAAATCACAAAAAATAAACATTCAGAGATCAAGTAACGGGACAAAGCTTTTCGACAGTGTATATGATAGGAGCATATTCATGCGACTTAAATGGCTTGTTCTCGTGCATTTATGTTATGTTTCTTTAGTTATTTTAGTCCTTTAAGCTATTTTCGTGTGTTTGTAGGTCCAAAGGGCTAAAGGAGCAAAAAGATGCATTTTGGAGACTTTTGGAGCACTTTTGGGCTAAGGATGGATAGCTTATGCTTGGCGCCAAAGTGTTGGACGAAATTGAAGACCTAATTGAAGACCAAAGTGTTGGAACCTTGTTCCCTTTAGTTTTCGGACATTTAAACCTTTCCAATTTCCTTAGCCGTGCATAACATTCCAACATTCCACTCCTTCATTTCAGCCACACTCCCACATATCATTACTTATCATCACCACTTATCACTTATCATAACCACATATCATATCATCATCACTTATCACTTATCACTTATCATAACCACATATCATATCATCATCACTTATCACTTATCACCTATCATCATCACTTATCACTTATCACTTAACATGCACCCATCACCTAACACAACACCTTTAATTCACATGCATTCACTCTTTAATTCACATGCATTTACTCTTTAATTCACATGCAAAACACCTCCATTCCATCTCCCATTTCAGATTGCATTCCATAATCATTCAGTCACCTTTAATCCACATGCATCTTCCATAAATCAAATCAGCCACATTCACTCACAACAAACATTCCACATGCATTCATCAACATATCTAGTTGTCACTCACATGCATTCCATCCTTTAAAACATTGCACATGCACTCCCTTTAATTAATTAAGCCACATGCACTCCCATCCATTTCATCATTGCAGCCAACACATGCTTTCACATGCATTTTCAGATTGTCCCCTTGCACATGCAGCCACATATTCATTGCACATGCAATTCCAACCCACATGCATCCTTTAATCATTCAAACATGCAGCTACATTCCCTCCTAGCTGTCATGTTCCCCCCATTTCACCTATAAATAAGCATCCATTGCATTCATTCTCATTCATCCTTCCACATTTCAGAATGTAGACATCAAAACTCCCTTGTGCCGTGCCCTCCCTTACAATCCAAACACCATCCTCCTTCCATTTTCACCACTCCCCAAACCATTCACACCATCATACTCACCTTAGACCTTGTGCCACAACGAAGAGGAAGAGAAGAGTGCCTAAACGTTCATACAATTCAAGTTTGAGTTGTTGGAATGTTTAGGTGTTTCTTTGATTTCAATGTTTAATTTCAATACTCTTTGTTTTGTACGAATGAGGAATGGAAGAGAAGAGGGCCTAAACGTTCATACAATTCAAGTTTGAGTTGTTGGAATGTTTAGGTGTTTCTTTGATTCTCTTTGTTTTGTACCATGAGGAACTAAACTCCCCTTTAGCTAGGGGGTGATTCGAATATATGTTTATACTTGCATTTTGATTTGATTACTTCTAATTGCGTTTTATAAGTTGTGGATTCAATTTGTTTAACCGTTTGATTGATAACTTATTTATGTATGTTTATTGAGATTGCAAGCTTAATTTTCATGCATGAATATGACGCTAGAATATAAGTGAGTTTCACCTAATCGTTATGAACTTATATTCACAAGTAGTGGAGGTTGCTTATAAACAATCCCGTTAAACGAATTCTTGGCATAAGTTTCATGCGTATTCCATAGTAACGAATGCCTCGTCAATACTTATAATTTTCATGATGCTTAATGATCTTTGATTGTATCTTTATTGTGCTGTTCACATAAAGGACTTTTGGAGAATGTTGTGGATTGCGTTGCGCTAACCCATCCAATTCATTAACTTAAGGAGAATTTGACGGTTAATTTAAGCGGACCTAATTAACCCGGGGTGTTGAGTTTCATGGTTTATTGAAATGCAATTGGAAATCATTTTATTATGCAAGTGTAACATATGTGAAGATGAACCCCTTAGCTAGCATTCATCCATTTCAATTCCATTCATTATATTTCAATTTCATATTTACTTTCTGTCTAGTTTATTAACTTGTTTATGTTTTCATGTTTAATTTAACTTGTTGTTCAATTATGTTAAACATGTGGAACTAATTTCTTTTTTTAGTTAGAGGCGAATTTGAAGCCATTTACATATGTTGGTTATGATTTGATTTACTCCAGTTATGAATTCATGAACTTTAGATGTGGTTTACTTTTCTGTTTTGATTAAGAACTTGTTTATGTATGTGGGTTGAGGGTCGACACTTAATTTGCATGCCTAAACTTGATGCTAGGATATAAGGGAATTTCACCTAATCGTTATGAACTTATATTCATGAGTAGTAAAGATCGCTAGTCACGATTGTGTTTAGTAAACCCTAGGCTGGATTAACATGCGTATTCCATAGTTATGAATGCCTAGTCGATGCTTATGATTTCCGTTGAACTTAATGATCTTTGTTGAATGTCTCTATCATGCGTATTCCATGGTTAGGGACTTTGATTAGGAATAATTTGGTTGTAATGCGTATCCCATTCAATCCAATGAATCTAGGGAAATCTGAAAGTTAGTTTAAGCGAACATAATTAACTTGGAGCATTGTCATTCATCGTTTGTTAAAGTCATAACTGGGAGTCAAATTATATGCTTATGTTCATGTGTGGATAAGGAACCCTCCAACTAGTTTTTCATCATTATATTCCATCAATTTCGTTTGTACAATCTGTTTTGTTTCCAAGTTTCTGTTTTAGTTTTAAATTCGTCAAAACCAATCCCCCATTTATTTTAAAGTGTTAGATTAGTTAGAAATACATTTAGTTTGTGTTTATAAGTGTTTTGATTCATTTTGTTTCCCAAATTCGTCCAAAGTACTCAAGGTGTTCAAAACTGCCCAGAAAGTGTTTTTAAGGCAGTTTCGAGTGCTTTGGGTACTGTTTGAGTCTTTTGGTTTGTTTTAGTGTTTTAAAGTTTAGTTTTGCAATATTTGAGTCTAGTATAGTATTTTATTTTGTGTTTTTACGTTTTTGAGTCAAATCCAAGTGATTAACAATCCCTCCTAATCCCCGGTCCAGAACGATCCCTACTTGCACCTATACTACAAATGACGAAAAGAGGGTTTAATTTGTGCGCGTATAATTCTCGCATCAGTATACGAAAAATCACGATTTAACAGTTATTTTAATTTCGATTTTGATGATTTTTTACAGCTACACTCCTTGACCCTATATGAATACAAGGAATGAATTCGATCATGAATTTAAAATATTTACACAAGTGGATACCACAAAATCTTATGTTATACTTGATGAAAGTATAAATAAACTCTAAGTGTTAGTCAATCTATTGTTTTCATGGGATACGAATTCTCCGAAATTAATTTCAACGATCCCAATCGTCAAACTTGTTTGTATATGCTTTGAGATCACATTAGCAAAAAATCACAAAAAATAAGATCAAGTAACGGGACAAAGATTTTCGACTATTATAAACGAAAAATCACAATTTAACGGTTATTTTAACTTCGATTTTGATGATTTTTTACAGCTACACTCCTTGACCCTATATGAATACAATGAATGAATTCAATCTTCAATTTAAAATATTTACACAAGTGGATACCACAAAATCTTATGTTTTACTTAATGAAAGTATAAATAAACTCTAACTGTTAGTCAATCTATCGTTTTGATGGGATACGAATTCTCCGAAACTAATTTCAATGATCCCAACCGTCAAATTTGTTTGTATATGCTTTCAACAAAAAATCACAAAAAATAAACATTCAGAGATCAAGTAATTGGACAAAGCTTTTCGACGGTTATAAATGAAAAATCACGACTTAACGGTTATTTTAACTCCGATTTTGATGATTTTTTACAACTACACTCCTGGACCCTATATGAATACAATGAATGAATTCGATCTTCAATTTCAAATATTTACACAAGTGGATTCCACAAAATCTTATGTTATACTTAATAAAAGTATAAATAAACTCTAAGTGTTAGTCAATATATCGTTTTGATGGGATAGGAATTCTCCAAAACTAATTTCAACTATGCTAACTGTCAAACTTGTTTGTATATGCTTCGAGATCATATCAGGAAAAAATTGCAAAAAACAAACATTCAGAGATCAAGTTAATGGGACAAAACTTTCAACGGTTATAAACGAAAAATCACGATGTAACGGTTATTTTAACTCTGATTTTGATGATTTTTTTACAGCTACACTCCTTGACCCTATATGAATACAAAGAATGAATTCGATCTTCAATTTAAAATATTTAAATTCGTGATAAAAATTTGTGAATGCAACAAGTATATAAAGGGCTCTGAGGCTAGGAAACTAAAGTTTTGTGAATGTGTTAGATAAGTAGGGATATTGGATAGTAGGAGAGGGTTGCGACAAGATGTCCCTACCAGATAGAACTCAACCTATATTATGCTAGATAATGCAATTTTCTATTGATATGCTTTGATTCATTTAGGGTTGAGTGATTCCAATTTTACTAGTTGTCCATCTTCTGAAGAGTGGGATAAAATAATGAAGATTTCCAAGTTTTTGGGGTACTTTTATGAGGTTACCTGCTTATTCTCTGGGACAAAGTACCCCACATCAAATTTGTTCTTCCCTAAGGTCTTTGTAATCCAACTTCAAATTAAGGCAGCCATGAATGACTCTGAAAGTTTCATGAAGAAGATGGGGACTTACATGTATATGAAGTTTGAGAAGTATTGGTCTAAGTACAGTTTGATTTTGGCAATTGCAATCATCTTAGACCCTCGTTATAAATTGCATTTTGTGGATTGGGCTTACACAAAGCTTCATGGTGTGAATTCGGTCGAATTTACAAAGGTTAATGACAAATTGAATGATCTTTTTGGTGTGTACTTGGAAAAACTTCCGCATCTTGATAATTCAAATACTGCAGTGAATTTAGTGCATATTCATCAAACAGAATATGTAGATGTTATCTTTGAGGTAACCTAAGTTTGTTTTTATTTCCTTTATATATTTGTAGATTGTAGTATTAGTACTATAAAAAGTGTTGATAGTATATTTGAAATTAACATGATGCATGATTTTTTATGATGTAGGATTTTGATAATAATTATGATGGTTCAAGTTCGATTGAAAAAAATGAATTGCAGAAGTATTTGGAGGATAAAATAATAGATAGAAAAGTAGACATAGATGTTCTTTCTTGGTGGCAAATGAAGCGTTTTCATTATCTGATACTTTCTCAGTTAGCACGAGATGTGTTAACAATTCCCATTTCAACTGTTGCATTAGAATCTGCATTTAGTATGGGGGGGGGTAGAGTATTAGATCAGTATCGTAGTTCATTGTTACTAGAAATAGTTCAAGCTTTGTTGTGCACACAAGATTGGCTATTTGGAAAAGGAGGTAATATATTTTTATATGGTATAGTACTATTATTTTATTTCTTTTCATAATTATTTTGGTAAACTTCTCATAATTTGAATGATTTTTAATGTTTGATTTTTCTATACTTAGTTTATGCAGAAGAGAGTTCTGACGTGGAAAACCTTACTGAAAACATCATCAACATAACTCTTGAAGGCAATAGATCAAGCCAAAGTTCCAATACAATTTCATGATGATTGATGTAAATTGAAGATTTTGTAAATGGAGGTTTAAACTTTTGAGAAAGACTTACAACCTTGAAAACAAAAACTCTTTCATTTTGCATATCCTTGCACATTTAATATTTGTAATAGATTAGTAGTGTATGTATTATTTTTTTAGTAGGCTCTTATTTTCAAGTGTAGATATAGTACTTAAACGACAAATGTTTTAATGTTTTGAAGTAATATTTATGTGGCAATGTGTGGTATGTGCAAATTAAAAAAAAAATATATTTTTTTCTTAACAGGTCGGATCACTTTACTCGTTGGGTAAAGTGACTCGACCTGTTAAGGACCCGTTAAGATAACGGGTGTGACACAGCACGACCCGTTAAGATAACAGGTGTTACACGAAAACTACACAAACACGACAGACACGACCCGTTTGCCAGGCCTAGTTCTTTGTGTGTTTTCATTGTCTGCATATACATGCGTATATACTTCTTGGCCCTGGCTACTACCAATAAAATGAATCTGCTATGCGTATGAGAGGAAAAAAAAGAAAAAAAGAAAAAACCAAAAACTTTGATATTTTTGCATTTCAATATAAGGGTATGATGTTTCTGATCAGTTACCACCACGTCATACTTTGAATTTGTCCGATGGGCTGATGCCCAGGTTTTCTTTACAGATAAATTAAATTCTTTCATGAGTTAGTGATAAGTGACCTGGATATCTCCATGACAAGCGGAGATTTAACTGATCAGTTTAGTGTGATTCGCGGTTGGGTGCTGAAATCACTAGGAAGCATGGATACGGATACGGCGATACGGCATGACAAGACATGACGATATGGAAAATCTTTAAAAATTAAGATACAATACGCTATGGATACGGTAAATAAAAATGTACATGGCAACAAAATTATACTTTCTAAAACATAATTCATCATTCAAATTCAAGTATATTTAAGTTGTTAGAGAAGAAAAGTTCGAAATCTAATCCTCTTTATACAATAGAAGAGATGTGAGAGTCGTATTCATGGTTTTAATTAGAGGGAATCTCCTTGTGTTCACCAACTTTCAATTATAGATGTCTCCTATTAATTTTCTCCGCCTCATTATCTTTTTTGAAAGTGTAAATCTACCCTAAAAGCCGATACGTGTATGCTATATGTACAATACCCATATCCATCATGGCAAATTCGTATTCATCAACCAAGATACGTGTCGGATGAGTATTTGAAAGTATCGGGTAAGTATCGTATCTGATTAAATATCAGATACAGGATACAGGACCAAACAGTAGTATCCGTGCATCATATGGCTATTCTGAATTTTCTTTGATTATCATGATTGGTTTTTTATGTTCATGAGTAGTGGTTAGGATTGAAAAAAAAAAAAAAAACCAAAAAAAAACAATAACTACTTATTTGATGTTTTGAGATATTTTCGTAGAAAACATGGGATATACATTTTATATATATAGACACATATATGTGTGTGTATATATATATATATACACAAACATATATGTATACACCTATATATGTATGTGTCTGTATATACCTATATATACATATACGTACGTATATATATACATTTATATGTGTGTGTGTGTGTGTGTGTGTATATAGGTATTTACATAAATACATATATACATACATACATATACATACACACACACACATATAGATAGGCCTTTTCTCATTTGAATCATCAACTTTGCAAGTCTAGATTTATAGATTATCCTTACAAAAAATCAATTTAATCCGAAACTATTTGTCTATTTAATTATCATGATAAAATTTCATTATTTCTCATAACATAGTGTTCGTTAATTTCTTTGAACCCAATTAGATGTCTCAAATATTTCCAATTTGATTAATATTTTGTAAGGATGATCTATGAGGTATAACTTGAAAAACAAACAATTCAGATCATTAAAATTTGATGTGTTTTGGGCTCCACAACTAATCCCTATTTTAAGATCATGTGATGTTACACGTTGGCCCATATATGGATATCATGTATATTTTCTTTGTCAGTTAATTTAATGTAGAATTAAAAAGACAAATTGAATGGTTATTTTTGTATCAATAAAGGAATTAAAAATAGTAAAATTTGAATGTGTGATCTTCCATAAAACTCGCAGGCCTTAGAGACTTGGAGTTTGATTTAGTTTGTCTCTCAATCTGGTGATGTTCTTCCCTGTGTATATATACATGTGAAGAATTCATGTGGAACAAAACTGCTGAAATGTCGCAAATGCGTGAAAGTGAAACTCCTGAAGATAAAGTGGTCGAAATCTTGTCCAGGTTGCCGCCCAAGACTCTGACGCGATTCAAATGCATATGCAAGTCTTGGTGCACTCTTGTCAAGAGTCCAAGTTTTGTGGCCAAACACCTCAACAATTCCGTGGACAACAAACTTTCATCCTCCACTTGTATCCTTCTCAACCGTTCTCAGGCGCACATTTTCCCAGATCAAAGTTGGAAACAAGAAGTTTTCTGGTCCATGATTAATCTTTCCATTGACAGTGATGAGCACAACCTTCATTATGATGTTGAGGACCTCAATATACCGTTTCCATTGGAAGATCATGATTTTGTACTGATTTTCGGTTATTGCAATGGGATTGTTTGTGTAGATGCAGGGAAAAATGTTCTTTTATGCAATCCTGCAACGAGAGAATTTAGGCATCTTCCGGATTCATGCCTTCTTCTACCCCCTCCCAAGGGAAAATTCGAATTGGAAACGACCTTTCAAGCATTGGGATTTGGCTATGCTTACAAAGCTAAAGAATACAAGGTTGTGCGAATCGTAGAAAATTGTGAGTATTCAGATGATGAGCAAACATTCTATCATCGTATTGCTCTTCCTCACACGGCCGAGGTATATACCACGGCTGCTAACTCTTGGAAAGAGATCAAGATTGATATATCAAGTGAAACCTCTCACTGTTCTTCTTCAGTGTACTTGAAGGGATTTTGTAATTGGTTTGCAAGCTATAGCGAGGAATACATACTTTCATTTGATTTAGGTGATGAGACATTTCATATAATACAATTGCCTTCTAGGAGAGAATCTGGTTTTACGTTTGATTATATTTTTCTCCGAAATGAATCCCTTGCTTCTTTTTGCTCTCCTTACAATCCAAGTGAGGATTCTAAAATATTTGAAATATGGGTAATGGACGACTATGACGGAGTTAAGAGTTCATGGACAAAACTTCTAACTGTTGGACCCTTTAAAGGCATTGAGTACCCATTGACATTTTGGAAATGTGATGAGCTTCTTATGCTTGCCTCCAATGGAAGAGCCATCTCTTATAATTCTAGTACTGAAAATCTCAAGCATCTTCATATTCCTCCTATTCTCAATAAGGTTGTAGATTTTGAAGCTCTTATTTATGTGAAAAGTATGGTTCCACTCAAGTGACTTGAGGGCAAATTTGTATGAATGATTTAAGGCTTGAGTTTGCATGTTTTAATTTAATTCGCTTTGTGGCATTTGTACTTTTTTTTGCTAATCGTGGGTTGCATTTAGTTTTTGTGTTTCCTCATTTTGTAATGTTATTCTACTTGAAAGTGTATAATAACTATTTTCGTTAGAGTTAGTTAAGTTTTTACTCATTTGACGTAATCAATTTAACCTTCTAGCGTAAGAGTGCAAACATTTATTAGTAAAATCCGGGTGCTAAAAAAATTTAGGCAACAAAGAATATTATTATAGCCCTTTAGCCCCTAACGGTAGCTCATAAAAAACGGAATGGATATAGTATGCGAAAAATACGTGCATCTATTTGACAACTTTGCCAAAACCTTACTATGAAAAATTCGGTCACTTTTTTTAATTTTAATATTTATTTAACTTAATTAATTATTTTATGTTAAACATATGAGTTGAATACGTTAATTTTATATGTATTAAGAATGTGTGACAATAACCTGTATTCAACGTGAAACCTACGTATGTGTATGTTTATAGCGTGTATTGTACGTTGGATTTTTAAAAATGTGCAATTTAATGAATCATTAAAACTTGTACAAAAATGGCATGCATTTCATGAGTTCAACAATTTAAATTATCAAGAACAAGAATGAGTGCATCCACCATCTCGTATTGATGCACTAAGGCCATCCCTAACCAAAGGAGGGCTAGAGGGCTTTCTTTGGCCCTATAGTTCTCCAAGAAATTAATATTTTAATGAATAGTGTTAGACTATTTTTCTTATCATCTCCAACCGAGGGGCCAGATGACCATAGGCCAAATATAGCCATTTGACACAAAATCATCTCCAACCGAGAGGGCCAAACTTATTTATTATTTTAATTGAATTAGTATGGTTACTTAAATTAAACTACCTCAATAATTTTACATTATGGATTGCCAATAATTTTTCGAGATGGAATCTCAATAATTTTACATCTCGGATTTCGAGTGTCACGTGTTGATGTGTGCGTAACTTTGTAGATTTCTTGTCAATAAGGAATCTCAATAATTTTACGTCTCGGATTTCAAGTGCCACGTGTTGAAATCTCAATAATTTTACGTCTCGGATTTCAAGTGCCATGTGTCAATATGTGAGTAACTTTGCAGATTTTTTGTCGATAAGGAATCTCAATAATTTTACGTCTTGGATTTCGAGTGCCGCGTGTGGATGTGTGAGTAACTTTGCAGTTTTCTTGTCGATAAGGAATCTTAATAACTTTTCGAATAGGATTTCGAGTGCCACGTGTCAATATATAATTGGTTGTGGGAATTTTTGATAGGAATTTAATCTGCTTCCAATGTCCATACATAGGGTGGATATTGGCTTATCATTCACACACCTTCAGCTTTGCCCTCTCCAATATCTCTTTCAATTTAATCTCTTTCAGTTCAAGTTTGCAATGAATTCCAACTTTGGATCCTCTTCGGATTCCAACTGGGGGTTCTCTTCCACGCAGATGAGGTGCGAAGATGAGGAGTCCGATGAAGAAGATGAAGCAAGGCGCAATACATCATATATGGCAGCCATGGTTGGGGTCATGGCTTGTTAGGCAACTGAAGAACAACCTCAATGGGGTGGCTCTATTGCTGGTCATGGCTTGCTTAGGAAGTTATAGGAAAAAAATAGAAATTTTAAATTAAAAAAAATTGTAAAAAAAAAAAAAAAAAATCAAATATAACAACTAGCTGACTTCAGCAACTAGCCGTTGGTTTCAAACACCTGGCCCAGCTTGGAGCTGGCTAATTGGCTGGGTTGGGCCAGCCGGTTGGCCATTTTCTCTTTTTTTCCGGTGGAGCCCCCGAGCCCTTTGGCCTAACCCTTGGTTGGAGACGGTTTTCATGTCATTTCGGGCTATTTTCGATCCTATGGCCCTCTGACCGGATTGGTTGGAGATGGCCTAAGATATAAGAATGCAACAAAATGGCCCACATGAAATGCTTAGCCAATGGAATACTTTTCCTATATCTAATTGGTTTTTCGACCAAAACTCAACCCTAAGGCCTTCATAAGAAATGGTTGTTGCAAATGGAAATAGTTGTGACTTGCTGTTTTAGCAAAAAATAAGCCATAGCAAAATCTCCTCACTTTTGTTCCTAATGATGACAATTGATAAAAGTGATTCTGATTTTCTCTACCGTAAAATATTTGGTCATTTCAAGAAAAATCTGTCAATATTCTCGTTAAATTGTTATATAAACGATCATGTGACGGTCTTTTAAAATGTATTTTCATCAAACTAAACTCTCACTAAACGAGAATATTAATAAATTTTTTATAGAAGATTTAAAGTGATGTATGATAGAGAAATTCAGAATCATTTCTATCGATTTTTATTGTAAAGAACAAAAGTGAGAAGTGTCAGACAATTCGGCGAAAAAACCTTGTGAATTTCAAAAGATCAAAGTGGTAGCAATTAAGCACATAGTATCATGTCTCCGAGCAAGGTCAAATCACTCTTTCCGAACCTCCTCCTCCAACTGTCAGTCGTATAGTTCGTTCTTCTAGTCCGCTTTTGGTCTTTCTGTCTTTTCTTTAGATTTTTTCATATTCTTAGTGTTTGAACCGTTAATGTCGTTTTCAAAAATAAATAAATTTAACAGTTAGAACGTCTGTATATCCTTTCTCACATATCTTCCCTTTTCTATTTTTATTTCAATGCATAAAAATTTGAAAGACTTTTCGTTGTTAATTTTTCTTTGAAGACACATGTTCCGAGAACTGCTCATTAACTGTCAAGTACGTGAACAGGGAAAGGGATTCTCGTTAGATTCCTTTCACGAAATTCACCAACCATCAATTTAGATTTTTGAAATTTAATTAAATGGTTAAAAACAGGAGCTTACTTTAAAAATTATAATAACTTTAGCTGTTGGATCAAATTTTAAAGATCCGGATTGATGGATCTGGTGGATTTGGTGTAAAGGATCCGGAGAGGATCCCTTTCTTGTGAACAGAAAATGAAAAAACTCCTACAAAAGATCCAAGGTTCTGTATATATTGATCATGCCCTATTTTGTTTTTCGATATAGATTTCACTGGTATTTGCGAAGCCTAAAATAATTCAAAAAAATTCTAGAAATGACACGTGGACTTTTGGTCAAGAAAGACAAGGTTGCCCTCATTAAATGGGCATGCTCTTTAGATATTCCCATGTGTAGCTCACACCCTTCAAGGTCCATGCAGTTAAATACGACTGATCATAGCTCACCTGTCCTTGGTAAGGAAAAGTCAAAGCATTAAGGATAATAATTAATTACTGAAATCTGATCTTTAATACATTCCCAATTGAAGATTGACTTCATCCAAGTAAGTAATCCCTATTTAAATCAATTAGGAATAATTACTCAATTATCTCAAGATATTATTTCCTATTTAATATCTTGAGAATATTTCTCCATAAGGAAAAGTCAAAGCATTAAGGATAATAATTAATTACTGAAATCTGATCTTTAATACATTCCCAATTGAAGATTGACTTCATCCAAGTAAGTAATCCCTATTTAAATCAATTAGAAATAATTACTCAATTATCTCAAGATATTATTTCCTATTTAATATCTTGAGAATATTTCTCCATAAAACCTTGGCCAATAGGATGCTTCCATGTGTACGGTAAGCTTTGATAACCTTAAAAAGGCCGAAACACTTGTTCTTTGAAGAGAAGCTAACTTTGGCATCCGAGGTGTTGATTGTTTTACAAGTGCATTTTCATCGAAGCTAGAGACGGTGGAATTTTGCATCGACAAATTAGTGCTTTCATTGAGAGCTGATTCAAATACTCGAAATTTTGCAAGTGCATTCTCACACATTGTATCAATTAATTTTTCCTACAAAAGTTTATTGATCAATCCCTGGAGAAAGGATACAATGGTAGGAAATTCAGAAACCACGAAGAACGGAACCCTGTACATACAAGGATTTGGACCAAAGAATGGAGACGAGGACATAGCCTTAGGCGATGATCCTTAAGGCTCACTGTCGTCGCGACCTAGCAGCCACGACAAGGCTGCCAGGACACAGCCCAAGTACATGTACCGTTGCCCTTGTAATGCCCTAGCCCTCAAAATCCTGGGTAGAGGCCCATCTTTTGGCAGCTGCCATAGCAGGCCCATGGTAGAAGGCCTAGCCCATTGCAGCAGCAAGCCTAGTTGCATAGCAGGTAGAGTTGACTCAGTTAGCATGAGTAGCCCACAGGTCGGCGGCCCATGACTAAGTTATTGCTAGCCGAGCCCAGTCCACTGTAAGCTAAGCCCAAGTTCGCGAGAAGCAAGCCACAACCCATCCCGCAATGTAAGCCCAGTGTTAGTTAGCCCACGCACGAGACCAAAGCATCATCATGCATGCTCTGACCACCAAGCTTTGTACGTGTAGTCTACTACACTTCTACCACATATGGAGATGCCCATTATCCAGAACTTTTTGATCCCAATGGTGAGCACTGCCCGCACAAACATGCGCCAATTTAACCAGCGCCTTCGTGTTGCAGATCACCTTGGTGAACTAGCTCCTTGAACGCATCAAGAAGCAATGCGCCCCTGACAAGGTGTCTGATAGGAGCATATTCATGCGACTTAAATGGCTTGTTCTCGTGCATTTACGTTATGTTTCTTTAGTTATTTTAGTACTTTAAGCTATTTTCGTGTGTTTATAGGTCCAAAGGGCTAAAGGAGCAAAAAGATGCATTTTGGAGACTTTTGGAGCACTTTTGGGCTAAGGATGGATAGCTTATGCTTGGAGCCAAAGTGTTGGACGAAATTGAAGACCTAATTGAAGACCAAAGTGTTGGAACCTTGTTCTCTTTAGTTTTAGGACATTTAAAACCTTTCCTAATCCCAATCATGCCATGCATAACACACATCCATTCTAACACATTGTCATTGCACATGCATTTCCTTCATTAGTTAATTCACATGCTCCATACTTATCATCACCACTCATTACTTATCACATATCATCACCACTTATCACTTATCATTCACCACTTATCATATCATACATTCATTTATCACTTATCATAATCATTCACTTATCACTTAACATATCATACACTTATCACTTATCACTCATAATCACCTACAACATCCACCTACTTCACCTACAACATCCACCTACTTCACCTACAAATGACATAGCCATATGTTCCCTCCACTACTCCTATAAATACCCTTGCATTCATTCATTCATGGACATCTCATTTCATACACAACACACCACAAACACATCCCTTTTTCTCTTTGCCGTGAGTTCCCTTGTAATCCAAACACCATTTTTCCATTTCCCTATTAATCCAAACACCACTCCCCAAACCATTCACACCATCAAACTATCCTTAGACCTTGTGCTACAACAACGAGGAAGAGAAGAGTGCCTAAACGTTCATACAATTCAAGTTTGAGTTGTTGGAATGTTTAGGTGTTTCTTTGATTTCAATGTTTAAATTCAATTCTCTTTGTTTGTACGTATGAGGAATGGAAGAGAAGAGTGCCTAAACGTTCATACAATTCAAGTTTGAGTTGTTGGAATGTTTAGGTATTTCTTTGATTTCAAAGTTATAATAAACTAAACCCCCTTTAGCTAGGGGGTGATTCGAAATTATGTTTATTACTTGCAATATGAATTGATTAACTTTCGTTGGAATTTCATAAGTTGTGGATTCAATTTGTTTAACCGTTTGATTGATAACTTATTTATGAATGTTTATTAAGAATGCGCGCTTAATTTTCATGCATAAATATGACGCCAGAATATAAGTGAATTTCACCTAATCGTTATGAACTTATATTCACAAGTAGTGGAGGTTGCTTATAAACAATCGCGTTAAATGAATTCTTGGCACGAGTTTCATGCGTATTCCATAGTAACGAATGCCTCGTCAACACTTATAGTTTTCATAATGCTTAATGATCTTTGATTGTATCTTTATTGTGCTGTTCACGTAAAGGACTTATAGTTTTCATAATGCTTAATGATCTTTGATTGTATCTTAATGATCTTTCATAATGCTTAATGATCTTTCATAATGCCTAATTAACCCGGGGCGTTGAGTTTCATAATTTATCGAAAGACCAACTGAGAATCAATCTTGTATGCAAGTGTAACATGTGTGGAGAAGAACCCCTTGGCTATTCCATCATCCATATTTTATTCACATTCATATTTACATTCTGTTTTAATTGCAATTTGTTCATTTAGTTTAATTTTGTCAAAACCTAAATCCCCCTTTACTTTAATGTCAAATTAGTTAGAAATCAATTTAGTTTGTGTTTTTAAGAGTTTTGAGTCTTTTGAACTTGTTAGAATCTGTTTAGTTTATGTTTTAAAGTATTTTTTTGAATTCCTTGAGTCTAGTTTAGTGTTTTATATTGTTTTTACGTTTTTAAGTCAGTTTCCAAGAGATTTGCAATCCCTCCTAATCCCCGGTCCAGAACGATCCCTACTTATACATATACTACAATTTGACGAAAAGAGGGTTTAATTTGTGCGCGTATAAATCTCGCATCAAATTTTGGCGCCGTTGCCGGGGATTAGAAAATTTGCTAATCCCTTGGATTGTTTTATTTTCGTTTGTTTTTATTTTATTCCAGATTCTTAATCTTGTTTTGTTTCTTGTTTTAGGTACTAGTTCATGACTCAGAGTTCTCATCCGATTCGTGAACATATCCTGGAGTGATTGGGTTCTTCGTCCGGCTGCAAGACGTAAAAGAAAGCGCTACTTGGGAGGCAACCCAATTCACTGAAAAAAAAAAAAAAAAAAAAAGTTTCATATATTAAATAAAATACTAAACATGGAGAAAGATGGTGCTTCACAAAGGTTGTTTACGTGAAGCCCCACTACGAGGCATCGGAGCGGAAGGCATCGGAGCGGGAGGCATCGAAGATAGAGTATTCCAGGCCTCAATACTTGGCCAAGCGCTGGATGAGCCAGGAAAAAGGTGCCTCTGGAGATAAGCAGAAAACCTTTGACGGTCGCTTTGAATCCGACCTTCAGACTCTTGCAGTTCATCAAGCTTCCTCTTCATGCCCGTCGAATAGTTGTTTGCAAGCACATGCAAACTTCTATTCTCATACTTCAGCTGCTGGACCTCCTGCTTGAGACTTTCCACCTCTGCCATCAATGATTCCACCTGACGGGAGCGGGCAAGCAGGCGTTGGCCCATGTTGGACACAGAACTCGCACACTGAACACTAAGTGCGAGGGACTCTTGAACGGCCAACTCATCGGACCGTCCTGACAGCAGCCTACTATCTTTTGGAGTGAGGAGGTTCCTAGCTACTATTGTAGCTGTTGTGACGTCCTGCATCACGGAGTCTTCACCTGAAAGAGGACCGTTAGAAGATAAGAAAGAAGGGCGCCATACGTTACCTTGACGCGGCGCGCCCGTATCACTGCTGAGACTCAATTCTAAGCTAAGGTTCGATGGGTTTGCCATTTTTTTTTTCAAAAGTGTTCAAAGAGAAGGGGTGGATGGAGTTAAAATT
The DNA here is from genome assembly GCF_963583255.1 of Pyrus communis. Taxonomy (NCBI): domain Eukaryota; kingdom Viridiplantae; phylum Streptophyta; class Magnoliopsida; order Rosales; family Rosaceae; genus Pyrus; species Pyrus communis. Next base: position 2,713,876 of record NC_084813.1, read on the forward strand.
TCAAAGGGCCGGAGACGATATTCAAAAATGGGAAATCTTCAGAGTGTGTTTGTTGGCGATGATCGATACCTCTATAAGAAGCCAAGGCGATGCGTCCACTGATTCAAAACGCCGGAATTTCCGGCGGAAGTTCGGCGACGCTTTCTTTGCTTTTCAGAAAACGCGTTCAACTTTGTCAAAAGTTCACGTGGAGGTCATCATCGCAGCTACACTTTTGCCGACAAGCGTAAATTTCGGCGACGCTTTCTCTGCTTTTGAGAAAACGCGTGCGACTTTGTCAAAAGAGCTCTGACAGAGCCGCATCTGCACTACCACGTGTCGTTCAGAAAGCGAAGGGGCGCCTGTGCAAAAATCGAAGGGGCGTCCGTTCAGAAATCGAAGAGCCGTTTGCTCAGAAATTGAAGAGACGTTTGTCGACAAGGGTAAAAGAACAGTACCACCACTTGATATTATCTCTATATATGTCGACCTTCGTCTTCTATGGCAAGGCAAACCTGAAGAAAATGTCCAACTCTTCCGCACCTCTGAGGGCGCTCTCTCAGCAACGCCTTTTAAAATACTCAATTTTTTCTCCCCCAAAGAAGATACCAGAAACCTGGAGTACAAATAAGGCAGAAGGAAACGGTCGATTGAAGCATGTGGAGACAACCACAACAAATACATGTGCTACTTCATTCGCCGTTTCTTCAAAAGCAAAGGTATCTCATATCATCAAGGTCTAAAGCAAAAGTATCTCATATCATGCTCTTTCCCTGTCCTTTCCTTTGTCCTTGTTATTACTCGCATGGCAAAGTAAAACGAAAGCAGTCAGAGGCACTTGGAGTCAGTCTTCTGTTCTGGAACCGACTGCCTGGAATCCATTCCTGATTGCTTACCTAGCGTTGCTCTCGAGTAGTCATCTTCAACGGTTGACACACTTCCAGAGAAGGGACCACTTCTGCAAGGGGAGCAAGCAAGGCAAGGGAAAATGATACATTGAAGCATGTGGAGACAAACTTAGGCTGAGTTATCCTCCAACCCTTTTCAATACGAATTGGAAAGATTGAACAAAGAAACAGACCAAAGGAGTAAGCTCAGACCTTCGGGGGAGACCAAAAGAATCCTGCTGCCCATTTCAAGAGTAGCACAAAGGAAAATCAACGATGGGAGGAACCCCTGTGGAATCAACAACATCAAGCCTCAGTGCAATCAACAAGGAGAAGATGGAATTTACATTCCACAACCAGATTTGCGTCTCTAAACTCTTCTCTTTGTTATTTACATTCTGCCATGTTTAGTATGTTTAAATGCTTTTTATGTGTTTACTTATGTTTTATGTGAATCTATGCTTAAAACATTGAGGACAATGTTTGATTTAAGTGTGGGGGGGTAACCAATGTTGTTGATACAAATTCGTGAGATTTTATCACCCATAACTTCAAATGTTTTTCCTTACTGTTTTAAGGTGTTTTTAAGTTGTTTTAGAGTGTTTTTTTTTTTGTGTTTTGTTTTATAACTCCGAAAATCACATAAAAATTTGAAAAATATGTTTTGAAAAGCCTAAAAAGAGTGTTTTCAGTCGTTTTTGTGTGTTTGTGTCTTAGGGTACCTTCCAACAAAATGACAAGGATTTGGTTTGTAATTGCATGACTGTTAAAGAGAGTTATAAACATGGATGAATGTTTGATTTACTCTTGGTATATGCTTGGTTATGGTTATAATGTATGACTTCACATGCAATCATAAAAGAAAAATTCGTTTTTGTAACATGCTTGAAGGAAGGAACTCAAACAAACGCTACAACCCTGTGAGACTCGAGCCATTACTTTCTTTGGAGAGTTATTTTCTGTGATTCTTTGTTTTCTAAAGTTGTTGCATGATCTCATTATTCCTTGCTTGGTTGCTACTTAGAATGCAATTGTATCATGATAGAACTAAATGCTAGAACTTATATCCGTTTCATTCAAAGCATGACATTGAATTGCATAACATATATCAAGATGAAGTTGTGTAATTGCCACCATAGCCAAATAGCCTTACTTCCCATATTTCGTATATATTAGTTTTAACCCCGTTGAGCCTCGTTTAGCCTATTTTCTTTGCTAACCACATCACCCCTTACCTAGCCTAGAGTAGGACTTTCCTATACCCTTGTTCTTGAAGTATAGTGAGCATGACTTAAATGAATTCCTTTTGATTAATATGTTGCAGAAAATAAGTGTGGGGGAAGGGATTTTTGTGTGTATGTATGTGCCTAAGTCTTAAAGGAGGCACGGGAAAAAGAAAAAAAAATGTGTGAGAAAAAGAAGAAGAAAAGAAAGAAAAAGAGTGAAAATAAGTGAGAATGGACTCACAAGTGTGATTGTTGAAGAAAGGGCCCAAAAAGTTTGAATATGGCCCTAAGTTTTGACTTCCCCTTGGGTGTTCAAAGTTGACTTCTGCATTCTAAAGGGAATTCTAAGTGCCTAATTCAATACTTTGCTCACTATTGCTTAAAGAACGTTTGTTTTCCCTTTCCTTTCATTGTTAGCCAACTCCCCAAGCCCCGTTACAACCTTTGACTTCTATCTTGATCGTTATGTGTTCAATAATGTGGAGTTTGGAATTGATTTGAGCTTTTGGTGTCACTGGTTCTCACATCTAAGTAGGAGCATTCCATTCTTGAGATCATATCTAAACATGCTTATTAACTCCAGAAAATGCTTTCTTTGTTATAACATATGTGAGATACTAGTCTTTTATGTTTACATCAATCTCTCACATATAACTAGTGTAGGGTGTGTAGTCAGAAAATCTGTGTGAAAAACGAGTGCATATCTTGTAAGGATTTGAGCAAATTCTCTAAGGCATGTTACTACATTCAAAACATGGTTTTAAATGCTTATTTGTGAAATAATATGTGGTGACTATGAGTAAGAATGTACTTAAGTGTGAAGATGACAAAAATATATGGGACTAATGATTTTTAACTTGTCATGTGCATTGGAAATCCATTAGACGATTGTTGGAAGGTGTAGGTTGTGTTTTGTTCGTTTTGTCTAGTTTCGTGTTCTTTTGTTGTTTTGTTTTGCTCGAGGACTAGCAAAAGATAAGTGTGGGGGTATTTGATAGGAGCATATTCATGCGACTTAAATGGCTTGTTCTCGTGCATTTACGTTATGTTTCTTTAGTTATTTTAGTACTTTAAGCTATTTTCGTGTGTTTATAGGTCCAAAGGGCTAAAGGAGCAAAAAGATGCATTTTGGAGACTTTTGGAGCACTTTTGGGCTAAGGATGGATAGCTTATGCTTGGAGCCAAAGTGTTGGACGAAATTGAAGACCTAATTGAAGACCAAAGTGTTGGAACCTTGTTCTCTTTAGTTTTAGGACATTTAAAACCTTTCCTAATCCCAATCATGCCATGCATAACACACATCCATTCTAACACATTGTCATTGCACATGCATTTCCTTCATTAGTTAATTCACATGCTCCATACTTATCATCACCACTCATTACTTATCACATATCATCACCACTTATCACTTATCATTCACCACTTATCATATCATACATTCATTTATCACTTATCATAATCATTCACTTATCACTTAACATATCATACACTTATCACTTATCACTCATAATCACCTACAACATCCACCTACTTCACCTACAACATCCACCTACTTCACCTACAACATCCACCTAATTCACCTACAACATCCACCTACTTCACCTACAAATGACATAGCCATATGTTCCCTCCACTACTCCTATAAATACCCTTGCATTCATTCATTCATGGACATCTCATTTCATACACAACACACCACAAACACATCCCTTTTTCTCTTTGCCGTGAGTTCCCTTGTAATCCAAACACCATTTTTCCATTTCCCTATTAATCCAAACACCACTCCCCAAACCATTCACACCATCAAACTATCCTTAGACCTTGTGCTACAACAACGAGGAAGAGAAGAGTGCCTAAACGTTCATACAATTCAAGTTTGAGTTGTTGGAATGTTTAGGTGTTTCTTTGATTTCAATGTTTAAATTCAATTCTCTTTGTTTGTACGTAAGAGGAATGGAAGAGAAGAGTGCCTAAACGTTCATACAATTCAAGTTTGAGTTGTTGGAATGTTTAGGTATTTCTTTGATTTCAAAGTTATAATAAACTAAACCCCCTTTAGCTAGGGGGTGATTCGAAATTATGTTTATTACTTGCAATATGAATTGATTAACTTTCGTTGGAATTTCATAAGTTGTGGATTCAATTTGTTTAACCGTTTGATTGATAACTTATTTATGAATGTTTATTAAGAATGCGCGCTTAATTTTCATGCATAAATATGACACCAGAATATAAGTGAATTTCACCTAATCGTTATGAACTTATATTCACAAGTAGTGGAGGTTGCTTATAAACAATCGCGTTAAATGAATTCTTGGCACGAGTTTCATGCGTATTCCATAGTAACGAATGCCTCGTCAACACTTATAGTTTTCATAATGCTTAATGATCTTTGATTGTATCTTTATTGTGCTGTTCACGTAAAGGACTTTTGGAGAATGTGGTGAATTGCGTTGCGCTAACCCATCCAATTCATTAACTTAAGGAAAACTTGACGGTTAATTTAAGCGGACCTAATTAACCCGGGGCGTTGAGTTTCATAATTTATCGAAAGACCAACTGAGAATCAATCTTGTATGCAAGTGTAACATGTGTGGAGAAGAACCCCTTGGCTATTCCATCATCCATATTTTATTCACATTCATATTTACATTCTGTTTTAATTGCAATTTGTTCATTTAGTTTAATTTTGTCAAAACCTAAATCCCCCTTTACTTTAATGTCAAATTAGTTAGAAATCAATTTAGTTTGTGTTTTTAAGAGTTTTGAGTCTTTTGAACTTGTTAGAATCTGTTTAGTTTATGTTTTAAAGTATTTTTTTGAATTCCTTGAGTCTAGTTTAGTGTTTTATATTGTTTTTACGTTTTTAAGTCAGTTTCCAAGAGATTTGCAATCCCTCCTAATCCCCGGTCCAGAACGATCCCTACTTATACATATACTACAATTTGACGAAAAGAGGGTTTAATTTGTGCGCGTATAAATCTCGCATCAGTGTCCTAACGAGGTGATAAACAGCTGCTCAGCTTGCCACAAACTATGCATTCGGGTAGTCACTACGAAAGGTGCCCCATGGATGGACGAGTTCTTATATGTGAATGTTTCAGATTACCTAAAGAAGTATGTAATGGAACAATTTAATTGCGGAACTAATTACGAAAGCATAATCCTTTTCAAGGCTAGGGAAGGCTGGGGCATAAAAGGCTAGTAGGGCATAAAAGGCTAACATCTTTTTCGAGTCAAAAGTGGCTAAAAACACTCAGCCATAAGTTAGGTTGGATTGGATGTCAATCTGTGGAGGCACCATTTGTTACACTCTTGTTTAGCCCTCAGGAAAACGTTTTCTCTCACCTCAGTACGTAGAGAAGCGTTTATTCCCGACTTAACTCATGAGTCAGTGTGCATTTGAGGTTATATACACACTTCGACGAGCATTCCAGACATTTTAGGCGTAATGTCCACACGAGGCTAGTGATAGGAGCATATTCATGCGACTTAAATGGCTTGTTCTCGTGCATTTACGTTATGTTTCTTTAGTTATTTTAGTACTTTAAGCTATTTTCGTGTGTTTGTAGGTCCAAAGGGCTAAAGGAGCAAAAAGATGCATTTTGGAGACTTTTGGAGCACTTTTGGGCTAAGGATGGATAGCTTATGCTTGGCGCCAAAATGTTGGACGAAATTGAAGACCAAAGTGTTGGAACCTTGTTCCCTTTAGTTTTAGGACATTTAAACCTTTCCAATTCCCTTATGCCGTGCATCTCCACCTTTCTCCCAAAACCATACACATGCATTCATTATTCATTCCCTCACATGCTCCCATTACTTATCATCACCACTTATCACTTATCATAACCACTTATCATATCACTTATCATAATCACTTATCACTTATCATCATCACTTATCATATCACTTATCATAATCACTTATCACTTAACATGCACAAAACCTTGCAGCCACATGCATTCCCCTTTTGCACATGCTTTCCCATTTCATTATTCATTCACCTTAATCATTCCCTCACATGTTTTCCCAACCCATTGCAGCACATGCACATTCACCCTTCATTATTTCCATCCACATGCATTTATCATCATTCACCCAAGCTTTAATTCACATGCAAACACATTCATATCAGCCACATGCATCTCCCATCTCATTTCCAGATTGTCCCCTTGCACATGCAGCCACTTATTCAAAGCACATGCACTTGTTCCTCTAACATTTCAGCCACTTGCACTCCCATTCTCTCCCAAAACCGTGCACATGCCTTCTCCTTGCATTTCCAGCCATTCCACATGCTATTTCAGCCACATGCACTCATAATCATTCAACCAACATGTGCACATGCAACCTAGCTGTCATGTTCCCCCCATTTCACCTATAAATACTCATTCATTCACACTCATTCATACACAATCCATTCACCACAGAAATAAGGCCTTTGTGCCAGAAATTCATCCATTCCAAACACTCTTCCATAAACTCATCCATTGCAGAAATGTAGACATCAAACCACCCTTGTGTCGTGCCTTCCCTATTAATCCAAACACCACTCCCCAAACCATTCACACCATCAAACTATCCTTAGACCTTGTGCTACAACGAAGAGGAAGATAAGAGTGCCTAAACGTTCATACAATTCAATTTTGAGTTGTTGGAATGTTTAGGTGTTTCTTTGATTTCAAAGTTTAATTTCAATACTCTTTGTTTTGTACGTATGAGGAATGGAAGAGAAGAGTGCCTAAACGTTCATACAATTCAAGTTTGAGTTGTTGGAATGTTTAGGTGTTTCTTTGATTTCAAAGTTATGAGGAAATTCGAAATATATGTTTATGCTTACATTTTGATTTGATTACTTCTAATTGCGTTTCATAAGTTGTGATTCAATTTGTTTAACCGTTTGATTGATAACTTATTTATGTATGTTTATTGAGAGTGCACGCTTAATTTTCATGCATGAATATGACGCTAGAATATAAGTGAGTTTCACCTAATAGTTACGAACTTATATTCACAAGTAGTGGAGGTTGCTTATAAACAATCGCGTTAAACGAATTCTTGGCATAAGTTTCATGCAATCATAGTAACGAATGCCTCGTCAACACTCATAATTTTCATAGAGCGTAATGATTCTTGCTTGTACCTCTTCTATGCATTCATGTTGAGGACTTGTGGGGAATGTTTTGAATTGTCGCATGCATCATCCAATTCAATAACGTTAGGAAGATTTGAAGGTTAATTAGTGCATCACGGTTAACTTGGGGTGTTGAGAATTAATGGTTTATTGAAATGCAATTGGAAATCATTTTATTATGCAAGTGTAACATGTGTGGAGAAGAACCCCTTAGCTAGGTTCCCATCCATTCTATTCTATCACAATTTCATATTTACTATCTGTTTTTACTTACAATCTGTTTTAATTTCAAATTCGTCAATTTAAAACCCCCCTTTACTTTCTTGTTCTTTAGTGCTTAGAATTTGTTTAGTTTATGTTTTAAAGTGTTTTGATTCATTTTATTTCCCAATTTCGTCCAAATTCACCAAAGTGCTCAAAACTGCCCAGAAAGTGATTTTAAGGCAGTTTTGAGTGTTTTGGGTGATGTTTGAGTCTTTTGGTTTGTTTTAATGTTTTAAGTGTTTAGTTTTACATTCTTTGAGTTAGAAAGTGTTTTAGTTTGTGTTTATGAGTGTTTTGATTCATTTTGTTTCCCAATTTCGTCCAAATTTACCAAAGTGCTCAAAACTGCCCAGAAAGTGATTTTAAGGCAGTTTTGAGTGTTTTGGGTGATGTTTGAGTCTTTTGGTTTGTTTTAATGTTTTAAGTGTTTAGTTTTACATTCTTTGAGTCTAGTATAGTGTTTTATATTGTGTTTTTACGTTTGAATCAAACCATAATCTTAAATTCGTCCAACATTGGGTTTAAGGTCAGAAACTGCCTAGTTAGTGTTTTTAGGCAGTTTTGAGTCTTTTGAACTTGTTTTGAGTCCTTTGAGTCTTTGTGAACGTTTTTAACTTTGTTTTTACGTTTTTGAGTCAAATCCAAGTGATTAACAATCCCTCCTAATCCCCGGTCCAGAACGATCCCTACTTATACATATACTACAATTTGACGAAAAGAGGGTTTAATTTATGCGCGTATAAATCTCGCATCAGCTAGGCCCACAAAGAGGTCATATTCTAGGCACTGGAGTAGGCATCCCCATGACAGACTGAGGAGAGCATAAGAGTAGTCCAACTCGAATTTTTTTGGCAACCTCTGTCAAGTGCGATGACAAGCAGCACATAATGAACCATGTGTACCGGAACCGCAACTCAGACGAGCAGGACATGTAGAAGAGCAACACAGATGATAGGAGCATATTTATGCGACTTAATTCGCTTGTTCTCATGCATTTACGTTGTGTTTCTTTAGTTATTTTAGTCCTTTATGCCATTTTCGTGTGTTTCTAGGTTCATATGGCTAAGGAAGCAAAAAGGTGCATTTTGGAGCATTTTGGAGCAAAATTGGGCTTGGAATGGATAGCATATGCTTGGAGCAAAAGGAATGGACGAAATTGAAGACCTAAAGACCTTATGTTTGAGCAATATCAAGGACTCCTACCTATTCTAGGTCACAAAACAATGTCCCTTGCAACATTAAAACCCTTGCCGTGTGTCCCTTGGTGTTTCCCTTCCTTGCCGTGCAAGGAAGGGCCTTGTTTCCTGTTTTAAACCACTTAAACACCTTCCTTTTTCATATCAAGCTCAGCCATAACTCACATACCCTTTTATATTCCAAAGTTCTTGCATAATTTCAGAAATAAATAACATCCCCCTTACACACAAACCCCTAGCCGTGCATAACATTGGATTTCCAGCAACTTCCCTTCATTGTCGTGGCTCCCCCTTCCACTTTCCAGCCTTCCCACTTCATCATTGCAGCCACACTCCTCCATATTCCCTCTTTAATCCACATGCATTCATCATCATTCACCCTAGCTTTAATTCACATGTTTTCACATTCATTTCCAGCACCAAACATCCCAAGCCGTGCATAACCCTCATGCTTTCCCATTTCATTATTCATTCACTTTGCGTTCACCACCAATTCAGCCACATGCACTTGTTCCTTCATCATTGCACCACCAATTCAGCCACATGCACTTATTCCTCCATCATTGCACCACAATCCCAACCATGCCATGCATAACCCACCACAATCCCAATCTTGCCGTGCACTCCCATCCCATTTCCAGCTTTCCCCCTTGCACTTCCACATGCATTCCATCTTTAATCATTCTTTTCCTAGCTGTTTTTCCATCATTATTTTAGCCACATGCACTCTCAATAATAAGAGCCACATGCACTCTTAAACAATCAGCCACATATTCTCCCATTCCCCCTATAAAAACCCATCCATTCAGCCACAAACACCATCACAAAACCATTCACGCCAGAAATTCATTCCCTCTCTCTAACACAGCCATACTTCACCATTCTTCATATTTTCTGCCCAAAAACACTCCTTGCCCTTCCCTACATCCATCCCTACCCTAAATACATCATTCTACATCATCCATAACCCTCAAAACTCACCAAAACCCCTTGTGCCGCAGCAACTAGAGGAGAAGAGGCCTAAACGTTCATACAATTCAAGTTTGAGTTGTTGGAATTTTTAGGTGTACTTCGTTCTTGTTTTCAATGTTTATGATAGGAACATATTCATGCGACGTAAATGGCTTGTTCTCGTACATTTACGTTATGTTTCTTTAGTTATTTTAGTCCTTTATGCTTCTTTTGTGTGTTTTCAGGATCATAAGACGTGTTTGACGAAAGGATGCATTGTGGAGTGTTTTGGGGCCTTTTGGAGCACTATTGGGCTAAGGATGGATAGCTTATGCTTGGAGCCCAAGTGTTGGATGAAATTGAAGGCCTTGTATGCATCTTAGGACATAAAACAAAGGGCCTAACCCATGCATAACCCACCAATTTCAGCCACATGCACATCACCACACAATTCCAGCTTTCCAACCTAGCCACATCCACATGCATTCACTCATAATCATTCACTCACCTTGCAGCCACATTTCCAACCCACATGCACCCTTTAATCATTCAACCATGCAGCCACATTCATTCTCCATTTCCCTTGCCGTGCACATTCCCATTCATTTCCAGTTTTCCACCAAGCAAATCTAGTTGTCACTCACATGCATTCACTCTTAATCATTTAACCTTGCAGCCACACATTCATTTTCCACCCTTGTGCCGTCCAAAACACATTCATTTCCAGCCATTGCACATGCTTTCCCAACAATATAATTCAGCTAACACATGCACCCATCACCTAACACACCACTATGCCGTGCACTCTCATTGCATTTCCAGCTATCCACCCACCTCCTAGCTGTCATGTTCCCTCTTTTAATCATTCATTTACCTATAAATAAGCATCCATTGCAGCCATGATTGATTCATTCCATTCACAACACAAAACACAACACAAACACAACCTTGTGCCGTGCATCACCTTCCATTTCTGCACCATTTCTTCTCCTCCATTGCAGCCACTCCAACCATTCCCCACTCCATTCCACATACACCTAAAGCCCTAAACATCTCCTTAGACCTTGTGCCACAACGAAGAGGAAGATAATAGTGCCTAAACGTTCATACAATTCAAGTTTGAGTTGTTGGAATGTTTAGGTGTTTCTTTGATTTCAAAGTTATGAGGAACTAAACCCCCTTTAGCTAGGGGGTGATTCGAAACTATGTTTATGTTTGCAATATGAATTGATTAACTTTCGTTGGAATTTCATAAGTTGTGGATTCAATTTGTTTAACCGTTTGATTGATAACTTATTTATGTATGTTTATTGAGAATGCGCGCTTAATTTTCATGCATGAATATGACGCTAGAATATAAGTGAGTTTCACCTAATCGTTATGAACTTATATTCACAAGTAGTGGAGGTTGCTTATAAACAATCGCGTTAAATGAATTCTTGGCACGAGTTTCATGCTCATCATAGTAACGAATGCCTCATCAACACTTATAGTTTTCATAATGCTTAATGATCTTTGATTGTATCTTTATTGTGCTTTTCACGTAAAGGACTTTTGGAGAATGTGGTGAATTGCGTTGCGCTAACCCATCCAATTCATTAACTTAAGGAGAACTTGATGGTTAATTTAAGCGGACCTAATTAACCCGGGGTGTTGAGTTTCATAACTTATCGAAAGACCAACTGAACATCAATCTTGTATGCAAGTGTAACATGTGTGGAGAAGAACCCCTTGGCTATTCCATCATCCATATTTTCATCACATTCATATTTACATTTTGCCCTTAATTATAATCTGTCCATTTAATTTAATCTCATCCAAACACAACCCCCCCTTTACTTTATTGTTCAATTTAATTAGAAATCAATTTAGTTTGTGTTTTTAAAGTGTTTGAGTCTTTTGGTTTGTTTTAGTGTTTTAAGCGTTTAGTTTCGCATTCTTTGAGTCTAGTTTAGTGTTTTAAACTTTATTTTACATTTTTGAGTCAGTTTCCAAGAGATTTGCAATCCCTCCTAATCCCTGGTCCAGAACGATCCCTACTTATACTTATACTACAATTGTCAAAAAGAGGGTTTAATTTGTGTGCGTATAATTCTCGCATCAGTTTACTTTGTTATTACTCTCTAAGTTTGTTGTAATCATGAGTGGCTAAAGCCCTAATTAGTTAGGGGAAAGTTTGAAGCCATGAACATGTTTGAAATATGAATTGATTTCTTCCAATTGTGATTTGTTAAGTTGTGATTGCAATTCAATTATCTGTTTATTAAAAACTTGTTTTTGTATGTTGATTAGGGATGCATACTTAGTCTTCATGCATAAACTCGATGCTAGTTTATAAATGAGTTTCACCTAATCGTCACAAGTTTATAAACATGAGTAGTGAAGGTTGCTAGTCACAACCGCGTTAATTGAATTCTTGGCAAGAGTATCATGCATTCATAGTTACAATTGCCTCGTCAACACTTATAATTTTCATAGAGCATAATGATCTCTCATTGTATCTCTTCTATGCATTCATGTTGAGAACCATTGGAGAATGATTTGAATTGTCGCATGCATCATCCAATTCAATAACATAAGGAAAATTTGAGAGTTAATTAGTGCATCACGGTTAACTTGGGGTGTTGAGCATCATAGTTAATGAAAAGCAATTGGAGAATCGATTCATATACAAATGTGTCATGTGTGGAGAATGGACCTCTAACTAATCCATCCATTATCTTGTTTCTCAAATCCGTTTTATAACCTGCCTAGTTTTACAACTTGCTTTGTTATTTCAATTTTTGTCAAAACAAAACCCCCCTTTACTTTCTTGTTCTTTAGTGTTTAGAATCTGTTTAGTTTATGTTTTAAAGTGTTTTGAATCAAGCCATAATTCTAAATTCGTCCAAAATTGGGTTTAAGGTCAGAAACTGCCTAGTTAGTGTTGTTAGGCAGTTTTGAGCCTTTTGAACCTGTTTTGAGTCTTTTGAACTTGTTTTGAGTCCTTTGAGTCTTTGTGAACGTTTTTAACTTTGTTTTTATGTTTTTGAGTCAGTTTAGAGGTTTTAGCAAGCCCTCCTAATCCCCGGTCTAGAACGATCCCTACTTGCATCTTTACTACAATTTGACAACAAGAGGGTTAATTTGTGTGCTTAACTATTTTCGCATCAACAGACCAGCAGGTCAAATCCAAGAGGAAGTACAAAGGCTCGTAGAGACATGGTCAACATGAACAGGTCACCATTTACATACGAGATTGAGTAGACAAAGCCAGCTCAGAAGTTTAACCCGCCACATTTCAACTTGGTCAAAGGAGATGAAGATCCGTACAGGCAGTTAATGCACTACCGAAGTGCAATGTCCCTTTACGGTAACAATGACACTTTTATGTGCAAAATCTTTGCAACAACGCTCCAGGATAAGGCACAAAACTGGTTCCACATCTTATCGCCACGCTTAATTCGGAACTTTAGTGAACTTTCTTGGTTTTCACTAAGGAATATTCATCTTACTGCTCGATTAAGAAGAAGTCTGACCACCCCTTCAACATGAAGAAAGACCTGAAGAAGTCACTCCGCACATATGTCAAAAGGTTCAAGTCAGAGAAGTTGAAGATCGTCGGATGCAATGATAGCATTGCAAGCTCAACCTTTCAATAAGGGCTTCCAGCAGATCATCAACTTTTTGGAGAACTGATCATGGACGAGAACTTAACCTTTGCAGATTCTTATGCTCTGGGATAAGGCTAAACGCTCCCAGAAACCGCTTGAGTAGCCGTTCAAAGACACGGAGCCAACTTAGAAGAAGGTGGGTGATAAACTACTCAATGACAACAATAAGCTAGGAAGAAGACGCAAGGACCAATCCCCGACAAAAGAAGGCTCATCACCTAAGACGTACACTAAGTTCTTAGTCCCGATCAATTAGATTATTCGTGACCTCAAGGACAAAACCGTTGTTTAAAATGATGCAGCCCATAAAGGGAGAGACCTTCAAGATGTGCCAGACGAAGTATTACGCATTCCGCAGAGGTCCAGAGCACTAATGACTACATCATATGGATGAAGTAGCTTAAGAATATTGTAAAAGAAGGTAAATATGACCAGTATATCGACGCAACTTACCAATCAATGGAAGTTTTTTTAAGGGGACCAGAAGGCATAACGATATAAATGGAATGATGAATTATGAGAAAACATTCTAAGACTTGAAGAAGTACCTGACATCTCCTCCCCTAATATCCACGTCGGAAGTAACGGAGGATCTATACATCTACATGGCAATATCTAAAGTAGCAATAAGTTCTACCCTTATACGAGAATAATTGGGGGCCCAACTACCTAAATTCCATAGTTCAAAAGTTCATCTCGATGTGAAAACCAGATACTTGAAAATCAAAACTTTTGGCACTAGTTATTGGAACCTGAAAGCTCAATCTGTATGTTCAGATGCATGCAGTCATCGTCATAACGCAATATTTCGTACAATCCAGACGCGCGACGATAAAGGTGTGGAAAATGGCGAACATTCCAACGAATGCATCAACTCAGCTCACTGTAGCTGCATCAGCCTTACCTGCAAGAGATTTCTAACGCCTACATGCTGACGAATCATCGAACTACCAGTGCTCGGGTGCATGTCTAGTCTTCACTACCCAAGACAACTTTAAAGCTTGAGTAGGTGATCACTTTAATCATCAAAGTGTCAATCAACAAAGCAGAATACGTAGCCCCATTAGCAGGTCTCCCATTAGTGAAAGACCTAGTGGTGAAGAAGCTCGTGATCTATTCCGATTCCTAGCTGATCACTAACCAAACCTCAGGGAAGTACGCAGCTGAGCATCCAAGGATGGCTTGATGCCTCGAGAAGGTACAAGAGCAATTAGCGACGTTCCATGCATACACATTCACTTAGGTTCCACGAGCAGAAAATGCCCATACAGACACACTAACAGGCTTAGGCTCTGCCCTAGATCATCAGCTTAAACACTTTATCCTAGTCGAGTACTTAAAGAAGTCGAGCATAGATGCGGAACCAACAATCGAGGTGGTGCAGATTAATATAACTCTGAGTTGGCAGGATCTCATCATTGACTACATAGTCAATGAAACGCTTATCGTAGATAGACTGGAGTCTAGAAAGCTTCAGACGAAGGCAGCATACTACTACATATGGAATGGCATGCTCGTTTGCAGATCCTTCTTATGACTGCATCTCCGTTGCCTATCACCTCTTGATGACCTAAAGGTTGTCACCTTAATCTTCGAAGATGTCTGTAGAAACCACTTGGGAAACCGCTCCCTGGCATAAAAAGCTCTTAACATAAGTAACTATGGGCCCTAAAAGCCAATCATATAATGATACTTTATGAACATTTCACATGTTAAACTAATCTAGTTTAATATATATAAAGGGCAAAGATTATTATTTAAGCTATCTCATATAAATGTTATATGCTAAAACGATAAGTCCAAGGAATATGTAATTGGGAGAATGTGATCTAAAGAAGTAAGATTCATGAGACCATTCTTTTTCGTATACATATCCTAAATGTTCATGATCATAGGATTGCAAATTGGGCATTGATAGTCCGTTAAGATCAGTACGTGCTATGTCTTCTCTTAGGGAGAGTGACTGGTCTCGAGTCATTGGTGTGATGACACCAAGACAAGCATATAGGTGCTCAATTGAGAATGAGTCCACCAAACACGATCAATAAGGAGTTTTCATACTCATGTCACATGAGAACTCATAGTTGGGATAATTCAAAGCAGTTATTTGACATGAGGCATCATAGTTATCTTGTGGTTAGGTCCTTGATCTTTGACTATGTCAAAGTCACTCCGTCAAAGGGTGTCCACGACATAGTTGGGGTTAAGCCACTTAACCACGGAGGCAAGTGAATGCATAACAAAGGATCTCTAGCCTTCAAACCACTTAAGGGAGAATACTCTATGATATGATAAAGAATTTCTGGCCAGAGTATGAATGAGATTTAGGAAGTCGTTCCAAATCACATTCAAGGTAAATCATATAAGTAAGAGAATCGCATTAGATAGTAGACATGAATAAACTATCAAACCAAATAATGTGGTCAAGAGTATTGTATTAGAGAAAGACCATATTGCATTGTAATCCTAAACTGAATAGGTTATCCGCCTCTTCTGATTAGCTTGGGTAGCCATGATAAACTGCTAGGTGTCACTCATGGTTTATGGAAATGATAGGAGCATATTCATGCGACTTAAATGGCTTGTTCTCGTACATTTACGTTGTTATTTCTTAGTTCTTTAAGTCTTTTAAGTTAGTTTCGTATGTTTTCAGGTTCTAAGGGCTAAAGGAGCAAAGAAATGCATTTTGGGCCTTTTGGAGCACTATTGGGCTAAGGATGGATAGCTTATGCTTGGAGCCAAAATGTTGGATGAAATTGAAGGCCTTGTATGCACGTTAGGATATAAAACAAAGGGCCTAACCCATGCATAACTCACCAATTTCAGCCACATGCACACAAACACATTATATGCCATGCAAACCAACCTATTTTAGGCCCATTCTATGTACTTAAACCCTAGCCCTTTAAACTTGCAGCCCTATTATGATTTATTCACTTCCATACTCTTCTTTAATCCACATGCATTCATCATAATTCACAACACAAAACAGCCACACAAACCAACCCATTGTCGTGCCTTCCCTTGCCATTTTCAGCCATCACACTTCATCATTACAGCCACCATTCACCCTAGTTGTCAATCACATACTTTCTCATTGTATAATTCATCCACATGCATCTTTAATCATTCACTCACAAGCTTTAACCAACAAACAAATCAGCCACAACACACAAACACATCCATGCCGTGGCCACCCTTGCATTTCCAGCATTCCCATTTGCATTTTCAGATTTCCACCAACCAATCTAGTTGTCATTACACATGCATTCCCTTCTTTAATCATTCCTAGCTGCCATTCACATGTTCTCCCATCCATTCTCTCCCTATAAAACCATGCATTGCATTCATACAATTCATTCCATTCACCACAGAAATTCATAAACAACACACCAACACAAAACTGCCCATTCTATGCCGTGCATCTCCTTCCATTTTCTGCAGTTTTTCTCCTCCATTGCAGCCACTCCAACCACTCCCCATCCCTCCAAAACACTCCTCATCCCCCCAAAACCTATCCTTAGACCTTGTGCCGCAACGAAGAGGAAGAGAAAAGGGCCTAAACGTTCATACAATTCAAGTTTGAGTTGTTGGAATGTTTAGGTGTTTCTTTGATTTCAATGTTTAAATTCAATTCTCTTTGTCTTGTACGTATGAGGAACTAAACCCCCTTTAGCTAGGGGGTGATTCGAAACCATGTTTATGCTTGCAATATGAATTGATTACTTTTGGTTGGAATTTCATAAGTCGTGAATTCAATTTGTTTAACTATTTGATAGATAACTTATTTATGTATGTTTATTGAGAGTGCACGCTTAATTTTCATGCATGAATATGACGCTAGAATATAAGTGAGTTTCACCTAATAGTTATGAACTTATATTCACAAGTAGTGGAGGTTGCTTATAAACAATCGCGTTAAATGAATTCTTGGCACTAGTTTCATGCTTTTCATAGTAACGAAGGCCTCATCAACACTTATAGTTTTCATGATGCTTAATGATCTTTGATTGTATCTTTATTGTGCTGTTCACGTAAAGGACTTTTGGAGAATGTTGTGAATTGCGTTGCGCAAACCCATCCAATTCATTAACTTAAGGAGAACTTGACGGTTAATTTAAGCGGACCTAATTAACCCGGAGTGTTGAGTTTCATAATTTATCGAAAGACCAACTGAAAATCAATCTTGTATGCAAGTGTAACATGTGTGGAGAAGAACCTTCTAGCCAGCATTCCATCCATATTTTCATCACATTCATATTTACATTCTGCCGTTAATTACAATTTGTCCATTTAATTTAATCTCGTCCAAACACAATCCCCCCTTTACTTTATTGTTCAATTTAATTAGAAATCAATTTAGTTTGTGTTTTTAAAGTATTTTGAGTCTTTTGGTTTGTCTTAGTGTTTTAAAGTTTAGTTTTGCATTCTTTGAGTCTAGTATAGTGTTTTAAACTTTATTTTACGTTTTTGAGTCAAATCCAAGTGATTAACAATCCCTCCTAATCCCCGGTCCAGAACGATCCCTACTTACATACTTACTACAATTGATAAAAAGAGGGTTTAATTTGTGTGCGTATAATTCTCGCATCAGGAAGCCCTAAAGGTGTATAATCACTAAAGGGAGAATTGAAAGTATGTTTCAATTCATAATTGATATGAAGAGTTCATCACCCACTGCCTAAAGGAACCTAATGGATCGTACACAAAGTAAGGTAGATGTGCATGCAAATTTCCGCCTTCTCATTTTTGGACAAAATTGTACCTACAAAACAAATCACACCTTTAGTCAAGGCCATAAAGCTTCATGCGCCCATGATGAATTGGGGGAGGGGGCTTTGGCCGAAGAACCTCCGATGCCAAAGTTAGAATTTTAAGCGAAGAGTGTTTGGAGAATTTTGTAGAGTTTTGCAAGAGACTTCGAAGTAGTTTTTTGAGAGAATGAAGATCTATTTATAGGGATATGGCCGGCCCTATTAGGAGAATAGGGACCGGCCATTTATGGTATTTTTTGGGTGTAATTTGTAGTTAATTAGCCATTAATAGATTAATTAGGTAATAAATCCATTAATTGACTAATTAACATAATTTAAAAGAAATGTTTTGGGGGTTATGGAATAATTACCTTGTGGAGAATATAGGATGAGGGTGGATGAAATAGTTTTAAATTTGTTACCTATTTTGGGCACTTTTGACTTGGTTAAGGGATGATTGCCCGCTGCTCGCGCGTAGGAATCCTAATATGCCTCAAGGATATTTTTGTCCTCTTCTATCCAAAAATCCACGTGTCGCCTTGTGATTATTTTTGGCTCCGCAAATGCCCCCACACCTATTGGGTTGCTCATAGAAAAAGGCAACATGTGTAGAGATTTTCTTGCTTTAGGAAACTTTGGACTACTTCTTATTTTTATGTAGATTCCCTCATTAATAGGAAATTAGATCCTTCTGGGAAAGGGAAATAAATTTCAATCAAAGCCTATTTAAGTCCACCTTAAGTGGGTTATTAAATCAACTTTGAAGAGCGATTTATTCTACCTTACAAGAGAGAGAGAGCTTAAAGGATATTTGTTCCCCCTCCTCTAACAATCTTTTACATCTTGCTCGTGTAAAGGACCATCTTTTGTTGCTTTCTTCATTTTCTTCGTGCCGTACTAATGTAAGAAAATTTTCATTTTTATTGTCTTCTTCGTGGATAGTGTTGTCGCAGGGCAGCCGTCAAGGTGATGCGACATGTCGGTTGGCTAGGGCCAGGAGTCGGCTTAGCATGGGCCAAAGAGGTGGTTTGGCAGGGGTCATTGCTTGTGCTGCTCAGCTTGATTGAAGCCAAGGATTGGCTCGACATGGGCTGTGGAAGTGGCATGGCATGGGCAATTGTTTGGGCTACCACGTTTGGGCTGTTTGCTAAAAATGAGGAAACTGCTTGAGTTTGATTTCTCAGTTGCCATAGATGGAGCAATCAAGGATGGAGCTACCAAGATCAGAGTTGTTAAAGATGAAGTGTCAGATGAGCGAATTATTAAGTGTAAAAGTGGTTGCTGCCCCCTAACCATTTATTGCCTAGTTGATCTTCAAGCATTCGATCTTTTGAGTTATGTGGCTGATAGGAGCATATTCATGCGACTTAAATGGCTTGTTCTCGTGCATTTACGTTATGTTTCTTTAGTTATTTTAGTACTTTAAGCTATTTTCGTGTGTTTGTAGGTCCAAAGGGCTAAAGGAGCAAAAAGATGCATTTTGGAGACTTTTGGAGCACTTTTGGGCTAAGGACGGATAGCTTATGCTTGAAGCCGAAGTGTTGGACGAAATTGAAGACCTAATTGGAGCCAAAGTGTTGGAACCTTGTTCTCTTTAGTTTTAGGACATTTAAACCTTTCCTAATCCCAATCATGCCATGCATAACACACATCCATTCTAACACATTGTCATTGCACATGCATTTCCTTCATTAGTTAACCCACATGCACTTATCACTTATCATCACCACATATCATATCACTTAATCACTTATCACTTATCATCACCACTTAACCACTTATCATATCATAACCACATATCATATCACTTATCACTTATCACTTAACATATCATCCACCTACTTCACCTACAACATCCACCTACTTCACCTACAACATCCACTTCACCTACAACATCCACCTACTTCACCTACAACATCCACCTACTTCACCTACAAATGACATAGCCATATGTTCCCTCCACTACTCCTATAAATACCCTTGCATTCATTCATTCATGGACATCTATCTCATTTCATACACAACACACCACAAACACATCCCTTTCTCTCTTAGCCGTGAGTTCCCCTTAGAATCCAAAACCGTGAGTCCCCATTCCACCATTCCTCATCCATTTCCATAATTCCCCAAACCTCACCTTAGACCTTGTGCTACAACAACGAGGAAGATAAGAGGGCCTAAACGTTCATACAATTCAAGTTTGAGTTGTTGGAATGTTTAGGTGTTTCTTTGATTTCAAAGTTTAAATTCAATTCTCTTTGTTTTGTACGTATGAGGAATGGAAGAGAAGAGTGCCTAAACGTTCATACAATTCAAGTTTGAGTTGTTGGAATGTTTAGGCGTTTCTTTGATTTCAAAGATATGAGGAACTAAACCCCCTTTAGCTAGGGGGTGATTCGAAATTATGTTTATTACTTGCAATATGAATTGATTAACTTTCGTTGGAATTTCATAAGTTGTTGATTCAATTTGTTTAACCGTTTGATTGATAACTTATTTATGTATGTTTATTAAGAATGCGCGCTTAATTTTCATGCATGAATATGACGCTAGAATATAAGTGAGTTTCACCTAATCGTTATGAACTTATATTCACAAGTAGTGGAGGTTGCTTATAAACAATCGCGTTAAATGAATTCTTGGCACGAGTTTCATGCATATTCCATAGTAACGAATGCCTTGTCAACACTTATAGTTTTCATGATGCTTAATGATCTTTGATTGTATCTTTATTGTGCTGTTCACGTAAAGGACTTTTGGAGAATGTTGTGAATTGCGTTGCGCTAACCCATCCAATTCATTAACTTAAGGAAAACTTGACGGTTAATTTAAGCGGACCTAATTAACCCGGAGTGTTGAGTTTCATAATTTATCAAAAGACCAACTGAGAATCAATCTTGTATGCAAGTGTAACATGTATGGAGATGAACCCCTTAGCTAGCATTCATCCATAAATTTCATATTTACATTCTGTCTAGTTTATTAACTTGTTTCGTTATTTCAATCTTCGTAAAAACCTCAATCCCCCTTTTGCTTTAATGTTCATTTTAGTTAGAATTCAATTTAGTTTGTGTTTTTAAAGCATTTTGCGTTTTTGGTTTGTCTTAGTGTTTTAAACTTTAATTTTGCATTCTTTGAGTCTAGTTTAGTGTTTTAAACTTTATTTTACATTTTTGAGTCAATTCCAAGTGATTAACAATCCCTCCTAATCCCCGGTCCAGAACGATCCCTACTTATACTTATACTACAATTGTCAAAAAGAGGGTTTAATTTGTGTGCGTATAAATCACGCATCAAATTTTGGCGCCGTTGCCGGGGATTAGCAACTTTGCTAATCCCTTGGTTCTTTTCTTTTTTTTTGGTTTAGTTGTTTTCGTTTTAGTTTCTAACTTAATGTTGTTTTCTTTGTTTGTTGTTACTTTTGATATTTGATTTAGTTCTCTTTCTTTGATTTTAGGTACTAGAGAAGTAAGATATGGATTTTGCTAGCATTCAAGCTCAATTGGCAAATCTTACTTCTAAATTGTCGCCGTATGCCGAAAGGACCACAGTGCAGAGTGTCCCTACATTTGGTGCTTCATATAGGCAAGGATTTCAAGCCAATCAATGTCCACAAAGAGATTGGAGGGATCATTCAAACTCTATATGGTGGGAAGATCAACAAGTTCAACGTGAAGCATATTGGCAACCATATGAGGAGTTCTATTCAAGACCTATGCAGCCACCACAACTTCATATGCAATATGCTCAATTAAATTCAAGTTTGCCAATAGATTATAATCAAATTCTTAATGAAATAAATTCTTTGGCGCAGGGGTCACAAAATCAAGCCAAGGAGGCTCAACAAGAAGCATATTGGCAACCATATGATGAGTTCAATACAACACCTATGCAGCCACCACAACCTCCCCCACAACAATTCCAATCAAGTTCAAGTATGTCCATGGATAATGATAAAAATTTTCAATTACAAACCTCTTTGGCGCAGGGGTCACAAAATCAAGCCAAGGAGTTGGGTAAATTGGACGAGCAATTTGGGCAGATTATGGAGTTCATGAAACAAATTCAAGAGCAAAGTGAACTCTCCAACTCAACTATTGAAAACTCGAAGGAAGATTTTGAAATCCATAATGCTATCACTTTGGGAAGTGCTATGGAGGTTGGAGCTGACCTAAAAATGTCCAAACATAGCCTAGAAGTGGATGAAGAGCTGCTAATTGAGGAGGAGGAAGAAGACATGCACACGGCAAGGGTAGAACAACCCTTGCCGCAGATCCCTAAGCCCTCTAAACCACCCACCACCAGTAAGGACGTCCCAATTCCATGTTATTCTGATGTTATTCCACCCAATGTCCCTTTTCCTAGCAGGTTTTTGATTCCCAACCAAGAAGAGAGTAAAAAGGACATCGTGGAAGCCTTCCCAAAGGAGCAAAATGCTATTCAAATTCTTGGTGCAACACAGCAAGTTTTAGATGGTGTTGAATTCTTCAAAGGACTTTGTACACCAAGAAGAATGATTCAAGAGAAGGTAGTGGCTGGAGAAGATGTAGAATGCATCAAAGAGGACATATTTGAAACCACAATTCCCAAGGAAGTTGGATTTTATGACACGGGACAAGTCATAACTTTCGAAGGGGTGTTTATTCTGGAGTTCATTTTGGAGCACATAGGTAAGCCGCCTCCCCGAATTTCAATTTTCTTTTATACTAACATGTGGTTAATGATTCAGGCACCCAATCTGGAATTTAAACTATTACCGGATCATTTCAAGTATCACCGCCCATTCAAAGATAAATTCCATGCTGTTTGATTTTATTTATGAAAAAAAAAAAAAAAAAAAAAAAAAAAAAAAAGATACTAAATTTATGAAAAAAAAAAAAAAAAAAAAAAAAAAAACATGGCAGAATGATGGAGCTTCACAAAGGGCGTTTACTTGAAGCCCCACTACTGGGCAAAACTCTAGAAGCAGGAGGCATAGATGCGGAAGGCATCGGAGCAGAAGGCATCGAGGCGGAAGGTATCGGAGCGGGAGGCATCAAAGAAGAGGCCTCAATACTTGGCCAAACGCTGGATGAGCCCGGAAAAATGTGCCTCTGGAAGTAAGCCGCAAGCCTTTGACGGTCAGTTTGACGGTCACTTTGCATCCGACCATTGGATTCTTGTAGCTCATCAAGCTTCCTCTTCATACCCGTCGAATAGTTGTTGGCAAGCACGTGCAAACTTCTATTCTCGTACTTAAGCAGTTTGATCTCCTGCTTGAGACTTTCCACCTCTGCCATCAAAGATTCCACCTGACGGGAGCGGGCAAGCAGGCGTTGGCCCATGTTGGACACAGAACTCGCACACTGAACACTAAGTGCGAGGGATTCTTGAACGGCCAACTCATCGGACCGTCCTGACAGCAGCCTACTATCTTTTGGAGTAAGGAGGTTCCTAGCTACTATTGTAGCTGTTGTGGCGTCCTGCATCACGGAGTCTTCACCTGTAAGAAGACCGTTAGAAGATAAGAAAGAAGGGCGCCATACGTTACCTTGACGCGGCGCGCCCGTATCACTGCTAAGGCTCAATTCCAAGCTAAGGTTCGATGGGTTTGCCATTTTTCAAAAGTGTTCAAAGAGAGGGGCGGATGGAGTTAATTCTCAAAGGGCCGGAGTCGATTTTCAAGAATGGGAATTCTTCAGAGTGTGTTTGTTGTGGTGATAGATAGCTCTATAAAAGCCAAGGCGACGCGTCCACCGATTCAAGAAGCCGGAATTTCCGGCGTAATTTAGGCGACGCGTTCTCGGCTTTTCAGAAGACGCGTTCAACTTTGTCAAAAGATTTCTGACAAAGCTGAATACACGTGGAGGCCATCATCGCAACTACACATCTTTAGCCGACAAGCGCAAAGTTCGGCGACGCTTTCTCTGCTTTTCAGAAGACGTGTGCAGCTTTGTCAAAAGGAGCCGCATCTGCACTACCACGCGTCGTTCAGAAAGAGAAGGGGCGTCGTTCAGAAATCGAAGGGGCGCCTGCTCAGAAATCGAAGAGGCGTATTCAAAGATCGAAGAGGCGCCACTATTTCAAAAAGCCGGAATTGCGGGATCAAAACGTTTGTCGACAAGGGTAAAAAGTACCACCACTTGATATTATCTCTATATATGTCGACCTTCATCTTTTATGGCAGGGCAAACCTGAAGAAAATGCCCAACTCTCCCTCACCTCTGAGGGCGCACTCCCAGCAAAGCCTTTCAAAATACTCAATTCTTTCTTCTTCCCCAAAGATGATACCAGATGCCTGGAGTACATATGACCCAGGAGGAAACGGCGGATTGAAGCATGTGCTGATTCATTCACCGCTTCTTCAAAGCAAAGGTATCTCATATCATCAAGGTCAAAAGCAAAAGTATCTCATATCATGCTCTTTCCCTGTCTTTTTCTTTGTCCTTGTTCTTACTCGCATGGCAAAGTAAAAGAAGCAATCAGCCGGCACTTGGAGTCAATCTTCCGATCTGGAGCCAACTGCCTGGAATCTATTCCTGATTGCTTACCTAGCGTTGCTCTCGAGTAGTCATCTTCAACGGTTGATACACTTCCGGAGAAGGGACCACTTCTGCAAAGGAGAGCGAGTAAGGCAAGTGAAAATGATACATTGAAGCATGTGGAGACAAACATAGGCTGAGTTATCCTCCAACCCTTTTCAATACGAATTGGAAAGATTGAACAAAGAAACAGACCAAAAGGGTAAGCTCAGACCTTCGGGGGAGACCAAAAGAACCATCCTGCTGCCCAGTTCAAGAAGTAGCACAAAGGAAAATCAATGATGGGCGGAAACCAGTTCGAGAGTAAGCCTGTGGAATCATCAAGATCAAGCCTCAATGCAATCAACAAAGAGAAGAGGGAATTTACACTCCATAACCAGATTTGCGTCCCTAAACTCTTCTCTTTGTTAATTACATTCTGCCATGTTTAGTATGTTTCGTTGTTGTTTGTGTGTTTACTTATGTTTTGTGTGAATCTATGCTTAAAACATTGAGGACAATGTTTGATTTAAGTGTGGGGGGGGGTAACTAATGTTGTTAATGCAAATTCGTGGGATTTTATCACCCATAACTTCAAATGTTGTTCCTTGCTGTTTTAAGGTGTTTTTAAGTTGTTTTAGAGTGTTTTAGTATGTTTTGTTTTTATAACTCCGAAAAGCACATAAAAATTTGAAAAATTGTTTTGAAAAGCCTAAAAAGAGTGTTTTGAGTCGTTTTTGTGAGTTTGTGTCTTAGGGTACCTTCCAACACAATGATAAGGATTTGGTTTGTAATTGCATGACTGTTAAAAAGAGTTATAAACATAGAGAAAAGTTTGATTTACTCTTGGTTTATGCTTAGTTATGGTTCTAATGTATGACTTCACATGCAATCATAAAAGAAAAATTCGTTTTTGTAACATGCTTGAAGGAAGGAACTCAAACAAACGCTACAACCCTGTGAGACTCGAGCCATTACCTTCTTTGGAGAGTTATTTTCTGTGATTCTTTGTTTTCTAAAGTTGTTGAATGATCTCATTATTCCTTGCTTGGTTGCTACTTAGAATGCAATTGTATCATGATAGAACTAAATGCTAGAACTTATATCCGTTTCATTCAAAGCATGATATTGAGTTGCATAACATATATCAAGATGAAGTTGTGTAGTTGCCACCATAGCCAAATAGCCTTACTTCCCATATTTCGTATATATTGTAAGTCTTAACACCGTTGAGCCTCGTTTAACCTATTTTCTTTGCTAACCATATCACCCCTTACCTAGCCTAGATTAGGACCATCCGTACCCTTGTTCTTAAAAGATAGTGAGCATGACTTAAATGAATTCCTTTTGAGTACATTTTGCAAGAAAATGAGTGTGGGGGAGTAAAAGTTTGTTCTTAAGTTTGTATGTTTTGAGAGTCAAAAGAAAAGAAAAAAAAAAAAAAATTGTGAAAAACATATGAAAAAGAAAAACAGAAAAGAAGAGAAAAAAAAGAAAGAAAAAAAAAAAAAAAAAAAAGAGCTTGTTCCCCCTTGTTGTTCAAAAGTTGAGTTTTCATTCAAAAGTGAATTCTACGTTAATTCAAATGCTTTGCTCGCTATTTCTTTAAGAACCTTTGTTTTCCATATACCTTCTTTGTTAGCCAAATACCTTTAGCCCCGTTACACCCCTTTGACTTCTATCTTGATCGTTATGTGTTCAATAATGTGGAGTTTGAAATTGATATGAGCTTATGGAATCACTGGTTCTCATTCTAAGTAGTAGCATTCCATTCATGAGATCATATTCATGTCATTATCGTAAATCCAGAAAATGCTTTCCTTGTTATAACATATGTGAGTGTTCGTCTACATGTTTACATCAATCTTCTCACATATAACTAGTGTAGGGTGTGTAGTCAGAAAATCTGTGTGAAAAACAGATGCATATCTTGTAAGGATTTGAGCAATTTCTCTAAGGCATGTTACTACATTCGAAATGTGTTTTAAATGCTTAATTGTGAACTAGTATGTGGTGACTATGATTAAGAATGTACTTAAGTGTAATGATGGCAAAAATCTGTGGGAATGATGATTTTTAACTTGTCATGTGCTTTGGAAATCCCTAAGACGGTTGTTGGAAGGTTTAGGTTGTGTTTTACTTGTTTTGTTTCGTTTGGTTTTGTTTTGTTTTTCTTTCTGTTTTGCTCGAGGACTAGCAAAAGATAAGTGTGGGGGTATTTGATAGGAGCATATTCATGCGACTTAAATGGCTTGTTCTCGTGCATTTACGTTATGTTTCTTTAGTTATTTTAGTACTTTAAGCTATTTTCGTGTGTTTGTAGGTCCAAAGGGCTAAAGGAGCAAAAAGATGCATTTTGGAGACTTTTGGAGCACTTTTGGGCTAAGGACGGATAGCTTATGCTTGAAGCCGAAGTGTTGGACGAAATTGAAGACCTAATTGGAGCCAAAGTGTTGGAACCTTGTTCTCTTTAGTTTTAGGACATTTAAACCTTTCCTAATCCCAATCATGCCATGCATAACACACATCCATTCTAACACATTGTCATTGCACATGCATTTCCTTCATTAGTTAACCCACATGCACTTATCACTTATCATCACCACATATCATATCACTTAATCACTTATCACTTATCATCACCACTTAACCACTTATCATATCATAACCACATATCATATCACTTATCACTTATCACTTAACATATCATCCACCTACTTCACCTACAACATCCACCTACTTCACCTACAACATCCACTTCACCTACAACATCCACCTACTTCACCTACAACATCCACCTACTTCACCTACAAATGACATAGCCATATGTTCCCTCCACTACTCCTATAAATACCCTTGCATTCATTCATTCATGGACATCTATCTCATTTCATACACAACACACCACAAACACATCCCTTTCTCTCTTAGCCGTGAGTTCCCCTTAGAATCCAAAACCGTGAGTCCCCATTCCACCACTCCTCATCCATTTCCATAATTCCCCAAACCTCACCTTAGACCTTGTGCTACAACAACGAGGAAGATAAGAGGGCCTAAACGTTCATACAATTCAAGTTTGAGTTGTTGGAATGTTTAGGTGTTTCTTTGATTTCAAAGTTTAAATTCAATTCTCTTTGTTTTGTACGTATGAGGAATGGAAGAGAAGAGTGCCTAAACGTTCATACAATTCAAGTTTGAGTTGTTGGAATGTTTAGGCGTTTCTTTGATTTCAAAGATATGAGGAACTAAACCCCCTTTAGCTAGGGGGTGATTCGAAATTATGTTTATTACTTGCAATATGAATTGATTAACTTTCGTTGGAATTTCATAAGTTGTTGATTCAATTTGTTTAACCGTTTGATTGATAACTGATAGGAGCATATTCATGCGACTTAAATGGCTTGTTCTCGTGGTTTTACGTTATGTTTCTCTAGTTATTTTAGTCCTTTATGCTTCTTTTGTGTGTTTTCAGGTTCTAAGGGCAAGGTATGCAAAAGGATGCCTTTTGGAGCCTTTTGGAGCAAAGTAGAGATTGGAATGGATATCATATGCTTGGAGCCAAGAGGATGGACGAAATTAAAGACTTGAAGTAGGAAAGTTAAATCCTAAAAGACCTCATGTTTAAGCATCATTGAAGACTCCTACGCATTTTAGAACACAAAAACAACATTCCTTGCAACCTTAGGACATTTTCGTGTGTTTCCTTGTGTCTCCCTTCCTTGCCATGCAAGGAAGGGCTTTGTTCCCTATTTTAAACACTTAAAGCATTCATTTATCATATCATTCACTTATTATAAGCATTCACTTATCATATCATTCACTTATCAAACCATTCACTTATCACTTCCATTCACTTATCACTTATCACTTCCATTCACTTATCACTCACCACATATCATTCATTTATCACTTAACATATCATTCATTTATCACTTAACATATCATACACTTATCATAATCATTCACTTATACACTTATCATAATCATTCACTTATTCTTTCATCATTCAACCACCAATTCAACACATGCATTTCAAACCTTTCAACACCCTTTAATCATCTCCCTTTAAGTTATGATTTTATTTCCTAACCCTACATGCATTATTTATTAGCATCTTCACATGCATTCACACACACTTCACACAAACAAACAACTCAAAACCGTGAGCTCCCATTCCCTTATGCCATTTTCAGATTTCCACCCACTAACCTAGTCATCAACACATGCATTCCCTTCACATTCACCCACATGCACTCCCACTCTTTAATCATATGCACTCCCATCATAATTCCACCACCAATTCAGCCACAAAACATTATCATTGCACCACATTCAACCACTCCACATCCCTCACCAAGAAACCATTCAACACACACATGCATCCTGAAATTCTTTGCCATGCAATCACATGCATTTCCCTTGACATTTTCAGCCATCACACTTCATCATTACACCACCATTCACTCTTTAACCCACACACACTTCACACAAACAACATTCACATGCATTCACATGCATTTCCAACACAAAACACACTCAAAACCGTGGCCACCTTTGCATTTCAGGATTCCCATTTGCATTTTCAGATTTCCAGCTTTCCCTTTTATTTTCCAGCTTTCATTCTTCATCATTGCAGCCATTCCACATGCAATTCTCCATCATTCCTCCACACAAACACCTTAAACAAATAGCCATATACATCTCCACTCCTCCTATAAATACCCTTGCATTCCCATCATTCAAAACATCTCATTCACAACACAACACACCACAAACACTTCCATTCCTTCTCTTTGCCGTGAGTCCCCTTAGAATCCAAAACCATCTTTCCATTTCCACCACTTCCCAACCCTCCAAACCACTCCTCTACCATTTCCATAATCCCCCAAACCTCACCTTAGACCTTGTGCTACAACAACGAGGAAGATAAGAGGGCCTAAACGTTCATACAATTCAAGTTTGAGTTGTTGGAATGTTTAGGTGTTTCTTTGATTTCAAAGTTTAAATTCAATTCTCTTTGTTTTGTACGTATGAGGAATGGAAGAGAAGAGTGCCTAAACGTTCATACAATTCAAGTTTGAGTTGTTGGAATGTTTAGGTGTTTCTTTAATTTCAAAGTTATGAGGAAATAAACCCCCCCTTTAGCTAGGGGGTGATTCGAAATAAATGTTTATACTTGCATTTTGATTTGATTACCTTTCGTTGGAATTTCATAAGTTTTGAATTCAATTTGTTTAACCGTTTGATTGATAACTTATTTATGAATGTTTATTAAGAATGCGCGCTTAATTTTCATGCATAAATATGACGCTAGAATATAAGTGAATTTCACCTAATCGTTATGAACTTATATTCACAAGTAGTGGAGGTTGCTTATAAACAATCGCGTTAAACGAATTCTTGGCATAAGTTTCATGCGTATTCCATAGTAACGAATGCCTCGTCAACACTTATAGTTTTCATAATGCTTAATGATCTTTGATTGTATCTTTATTGTGCTTTTCACGTAAAGGACTTTTGGAGAATGTGGTGAATTGCGTTGCGCTAACCCATCCAATTCATTAACTTAAGGAGAACTTGACGGTTAATTTAAGCGGACCTAATTAACCCGGGGCGTTGAGTTTCATAATTTATCGAAAGACCAACTGAGAATCAATCTTGTATGCAAGTGTAACATGTATGGAGATGAACCCCTTAGCTAGCATTCATCCATAAATTTCATATTTACATTCTGTCTAGTTTATTAACTTGTTTCGTTATTTCAATTTTCGTAAAAACCTCAATCCCCCTTTTGCTTTAATGTTCATTTTAGTTAGAATTCAATTTAGTTTGTGTTTTTAAATCATTTTGAGTTTTTGGTTTGTCTTAGTGTTTTAAACTTTAATTTTGCATTCTTTGAGTCTAGTTTAGTGTTTTAAACTTTATTTTACGTTTTTGAGTCAGTTTCCAAGAGATTTGCAAGCCCTCCTAATCCCCGGTCTAGAACGATCCCTCACTTATCCATTCTACTACAATTGTCAAACGAGGGTTTAATTTGAGTGTCAAGTAAATCATTCATCAAATTTTGGCGCCGTTGCCGGGGATTAGCAACTTTGCTAATCCCTTAGTTCTTTTCTTTTTTTTTGGTTTAGTTGTTTTCGTTTTAGTTTCTAACTTAGTGTTGTTTTCTTTGTTTGTTGTTACTTTTGATTTTTGATTTAGTTCTCTTTCTTTTTAGGTACTAGAGAAGTAAGATATGGATTTTGCTAGCATTCAAGCTCAATTGGCAAATCTTACTTCTAAATTGTCGCCGTATGCCGAAAGGACCACAATGCAGAGTGTCCCTACATTTGGTGCTTCATATAGGCAAGGATTTCAAGCCAATCAATGTCCACAAAGAGATTGGAGGGATCATTCAAACTCTATATGGTGGGAAGATCAACAAGTTCAACGTGAAGCATATTGGCAACCATATGAGGAGTTCTATTCAAGACCTATGCAGCCACCACAACTTCATATGCAATATGCTCAATTAAATTCAAGTTCGCCAGTAGATTATATTCAAATTCTTAATGAAATAAATTCTTTGGCGCAGGGGTCACAAAATCAAGCCAAGGAGGCTCAACAAGAAGCATATTGGCAACCATATGAGGAGTTCAATACAACACCTATGCAGCCACCACAACCTCCCCCACAACAATTCCAATCAAGTTCAAGTATGTCCATGGATAATGATAAAAATTTTCAATTACTAACCTCTTTGACGCAGGACGAACAAAATCAAGACAAGAAGTTGGGTAAATTGGACGAGCAATTTGGGCAGATTATGGAGTTCATGAAACAAATTCAAGAGCAAAGTGAACTTTCCAACTCAACTATTGAAAACTCGAAGGAAGATTTTGAAATCCATAATGCTTCCCCTTTGGGAAGTGCTATGGAGGTTGGAGCTGACCTAAAAATGTCCAAACATAGCCTAGAAGTGGATGAAGAGCTGCTAATTGAGGAGGAGGAAGAAGACATGCACACGGCAAGGGTAGAACAACCCTTGCCGCAGCCCCCTAAGCCCTCTAAACCACCCACCACCAGTAAGGACGTCCCAATTTCATGTTATTTTGATGTTATTCCACCCAATGTCCCTTTTCCTAGCAGGTTTTTTATTCCCAACCAAGAAGAGAGTAAAAAGGACATCGTGGAAGCCTTCCCAAAGGTGCAAAATGCTATTCAAATTCTTGGTGCAACACAGCAAGTTTTAGATGGTGTTGAATTCTTCAAAGGACTTTGTACACCAAGAAGAATGATTCAAGAGAAGGTAGTGGCTGGAGAAGATGTAGAAGGCATCAAAGAGGACAAATTTGAAACCACAATTCCCAAGGAAGTTGGATTTTATGACACGGGACAAGTCATAACTTTCGAAGGGGTGTTTATTCTGGAGTTCATTTTGGAGCACACAGGTAAGCCGCCTCCCCGAATTTCAATTTTCTTTTATACTAACATGTGGTTAATGATTCAGGCACCCAAAATGGAATTTAAACTATTACCGGATCATTTCAAGTATCACCGCCCATTCAAAGATAAATTCCATGCCGTTTGATTTTATTTATGTTAATAAAAAAAATAAAAAAAAAAAAAAAAAATTTGAAAGAAAGATACTAAACATGGAGAAAGGTGGAGCTTCACAAAGGTTGTTTACGTGAAGCCCCACTACGAGGCGCAGAAGCGGAAGGCGCAGAAGCGGGAGGCATAGAAGCGGGAGGCATCGGAGCGGAAGCCATCGGAGCGGGAGGCATCGGAGCTAGAGCATTCCAGGCCTCAATACTTGGCCAAGCGCTGGATGACCCAGGAAAAAGGTGCCTCTGGAGATAAGACGCAAGCCTTTGACGGTCACTGTGAATTCGACCCTCAGATTCTTGCAGCTCATCAAGCTTCCTTTTCATCCCCGACGAATAGTTATTTGCAAGCACATGCAAACTTCTATTCTCGTACTTAAGCTGCTGGATCTCTTGCTTAAGTCTTTCCACCTCTGCCATCAACGATTCCACCTGACGAGAGCGGGCAAGCAGGCGTAGGCCCATGTTGGACACAGAGCTCGCACACTGAACACTAAGTGCGAGGGACTCTTGAACGGCCAACTCATCAGACCGTCCTGACAGCAGCCTACTATCTTTTGGTGTGAGGAGGTTTTTAGCTACTATTGTAGCTATTGTGGCATCCTGCATCACAGAGTCTTCACCTGAAAGAGGACCGTTAGAAGATAAAAAAGAAGGGCGCCATACATTACCTTGACGCGGCGCGCCCGTATCACTGCTAAGGCTCAATTCCAAGCTAAGGTTCGATGAGTTTCCCATTTTTTCAAAAGTGTTCAAAAATAGGGGTTGATGGAGTAAATTTTCAAAGGGTCGGAGTCGATTTTCAAGAATGGGAGTTCTTCAGAGTGTGTTTGTTGTGGTGATCGATAGCTCTATAAGAAGCCAAGGCGACGCGTCCACCAATTCAAAAAGCCGGAATTTCCGGCGTAATTTAGGCGACGCGTTCTCGGCTTTTCAGAAGACGCGTTCAACTTTGTCAAAAGATTTCTGGAGGCCATCATCGCAACTACACATCTTTAGCCGACAAGCGCAAAGTTCGGCGACGCTTTCTCTGCTTTTCAGAAAACGCGTGCAGCTTTGTCAAAAGGAGCCGCATCTGCACTACCACGTGTCGTTCAGAAAGCGAAGGGGCGTCGTTCAGAAATCGAAGGGGCGCCTGCTCAGAAATCGAAGAGGCGTGTTCAGAGATCGAAGAGGCGCCACTATTTCAAAAAGCCGGATTTGCGGGATCAAAACGTTTGTCGACAAAGGTAAAACGTACCACCACATGATATTATCTCTATATATGTCGACCTTCGTCTTTTATGGCAGGGCAAACCTGAAGAAAATGCCCAACTCTCCCTCACCTCTGAGGGCGCACTCCCAGCAAGGCCTTTCAAAATACTCAATTCTTTCTTCTTCCCCAAAGATGATACCAGATGCCTGGAGTACATATGACCCAGGAGGAAACGGCGGATTGAAGCATGTGCTGATTCATCCACCGCTTCTTCAAAGCAAAGGTATCTCATATCATCAAGGTCAAAAGCAAAAGTATCTCATATCATGCTCTTTCCCTGTCTTTTTCTTTGTCCTTGTTCTTACTCGCATGGCAAAGTAAAAGAAGCAATCAGCCGGCACTTGGAGTCAATCTTCCGATCTGGAGCCAACTGCCTGGAATCTATTCCTGATTGCTTACCTAGCGTTGCTCTCGAGTAGTCATCTTCAACGGTTGATACACTTCCGGAGAAGGGACCACTTCTGCAAAGGGGAGCGAGTAAGGCAAGTGAAAATGATACATTGAAGCATGTGGAGACAAACATAGGCTGAGTTATCCTCCAACCCTTTTCAATACGAATTGGAAAGATTGAACAAAGAAACAGACCAAAAGGGTAAGCTCAGACCTTCGGGGGAGACCAAAAGAACCATCCTGCTGCCCAGTTCAAGAAGTAGCACAAAGGAAAATCAATGATGGGCGGAAACCAGTTCGAGAGTAAGCCTGTGGAATCATCAAGATCAAGCCTCAATGCAATCAACAAAGAGAAGAGGGAATTTACACTCCATAACCAGATTTGCGTCCCTAAACTCTTCTCTTTGTTAATTACATTCTGCCATGTTTAGTATGTTAGTTGTTGTTTGTGTGTTTACTTATGTTTTGTGTGAATCTATGCTTAAAACATTGAGGATAATGTTTGATTTAAGTGTGGGGGGGTAACTAATGTTGTTAATGCAAATTCGTGGGATTTTATCACCCATAACTTCAAATGTTGTTCCTTGCTGTTTTAAGGTGTTTTTAAGTTGTTTTAGAGTGTTTTAGTATGTTTTGTTTTTATAACTCCGAAAAGCACATAAAAATTTGAAAAATTGTTTTGAAAAGCCTAAAAAGAGTGTTTTGAGTCGTTTTTTTTGTGAGTTTGTGTCTTAGGGTACCTTCCAACACAATGATAAGGATTTGGTTTGTAATTGCATGACTGTTAAAAAGAGTTATAAACATAGAGAAAAGTTTGATTTACTCTTGGTTTATGCTTAGTTATGGTTATAATGTATGACTTCACATGCAATCATAAAAGAAAAATTCGTTTTTGTAACATGCTTGAAGGAAGGAACTCAAACAAACGCTACAACCCTGTGAGACTCGAGCCATTACCTTCTTTGGAGAGTTATTTTCTGTGATTCTTTGTTTTCTAAAGTTGTTGAATGATCTCATTATTCCTTGCTTGGTTTCTACTTAGAATGCAATTGTATCATGATAGAACTAAATGCTAGAACTTATATCCGTTTCATTCAAAGCATGATATTGAGTTGCATAACATATATCAAGATGAAGTTGTGTAGTTGCCACCATAGCCAAATAGCCTTACTTCCCATATTTCGTATATATTGTAAGTCTTAACACCGTTGAGCCTCGTTTAACCTATTTTCTTT